>NC_090444.1:400039135-400350518 GCF_031143425.1 Pleurodeles waltl | reverse complement strand
GAGCCAGAGCAGCAGCAAATCACGCAGTACCCAGCAATGCAGTATAGCGTGGGTAGGCAAGGACTTACCTCCACCAAACTTGGACTGAAGAGTCACTGGACTGTGGGAGTCACTTGGACTGAGTTGCTGAGTTACAGGGACCACGCTCATTGTGCTGAGAGGGGACCCAGAGGACCAGTGATGCAGTCTTTTTGTGCCTGCGATTGCAGGGGGAAGGTTCCGTCGACCCACGGGAGATTTCTTCAGAGCTCCTGGTGCAGAGAGGAGGAAGGCTACCCCCAGAGCATGCACCAACTGGAAACAATCGAGAAAACCAGCAGGATGAAGCGATACAAGGTTGCTAGTAGTCGTCTTGATACTTTGTTGCGGTTTTGCAGGCGTCCTGAGCAGTCAGCGGTCGATCCTTTGATAGAAGGTGAAGAGGGAGATGCAGAGGAACTCTGATGAGCTCTGGCATTCGTTATCTGGTGAGATCCCCAAAGCAGAGACCCTAAATAGCCAGAAAAGGAGGTTTGGCTACCTAGGAAGGAGGATTGGCTACCAAGAGAGGTAAGAGCCTATCAGAAGGAGCCTCTGACATCACCTGCTGTCACTGGCCACTCAGAGCAGTCCAGTGTGCCACAGACACCTCTGTTTCCAAGATGGTAGAGGTCTGTGACACACTGGAGGAGCTCTAGGCACCTCCCCTGGGAGGTGCAGGTCAGGGGAGTGGTCACTCCCTTTTCCTTTGTCCAGTTTTGTGCCAGAGCTGGGCTGGGGGATCCCTGAACCAGTGTAGACTGGCTGATGCAGAGATGGGCACCATCTGTGCCCATCAAAGCATTTCCAGAGGCTGGGGAGGCTACTCCTCCCCAGCCTTCTCACCTATTTCCAAAGGGAGAGGGTGTTACACCCTCTCTCAGAGGAAGTCCTTTGTTTTGCCTTCCTGGGCCAGGGTGCCTGGACCCCAGGAGGGCAGAAACCTGTCTGAGGGGTTGGCAGCAGCAGCAGCTGCAGTGGAGACCCCGGAAAGGCAGTTTGGCAGTACCTGGGTTCTGTGCTAGAGACCCAGGGGATCATGGAATTGTCCCCCCAATCCAGAATGGCATTGGGGTGACAATTCCATGATCTTAGACATGTTACATGGCCATGTTCGGAGTTACCATTGTGACGCTGTACATAGGTAGTGACCTATGTACAGTGCACGCGTGTAATGGTGTCCCTGCACTCACAAAGTCCGGGGAATTTGCCCTGAACGATGTGGGGGTACCTTGGCTAGTGCCAGGGTGCCCACACACTAAGTAACTTTGCACCTAACCTTCACCAGGTGAAGGTTAGACATATAGGTGACTTATAAGTTACTTAAGTGCATTGGTAAATGGCTGTGAAATAACGTGGACGTTATTTCACGCAGGCTGCAGTGGCAGACCTGTGTAAGAATTGTCAGAGCTCCCTATGGGTGGCAAAAGAAATGCTGCAGCCCATAGGGATCTCCTGGAACCCCAATACCCTGGGTACCTCAGTACCATATACTAGGGAATTATATGGGTGGACCAGTATGCCAATGTGAATTCATGAATTTAGTCACTAGCCTGTTAGTGACAAATTTGGAAAGTAGAGAGAGCATAACCACTGAGGTTCTGGTTAGCAGAGCCTCAGTGAGACAGTTAGGCATCACACAGGGAACACATACAGGGCACATACTTATGAGCACTGGGGCACTGCCTGGCAGGGTCCCAGTGACACATACACTAAAACAACATATATACAGTGAAATATGGGGGTAACATGCCAGGCAAGATGGTACTTTCCTACACAACCCTCCCCAAACGAAGGACAAAAAGACTAGCCATGACCTGATGAGTCTTCATTGTCTAAGTGGAAATATCTGGAGAGTCCATCTGAATTGGAGTGGGTACTCCCAGGTCTATGTTCCACTGTATAGTCCATTCCCTGTAGGGATATGGACCACCTCAACAATTTAGGGTTTTCACCTTTCATTTGTTTTAGCCAAAGTAGAGGTTTGTGGTCTGTCTGTACAATAAAGTGAGTGCCAAACAGGTATGGCCTCAACTTTTTCAGTGCCCAGACCACAGCAAAGGCCTCCCTCTCTGTGGCAGACCAACGCTTTTCTCTAGGGGTCAACCTTCTGCTGATAAAAGCAACTGCTTGATCCTGGCCCTCAGAATTCAGTTGTGATAAGACTGCCCCTACCCCAAATTCAGATGCATCAGTTTGAACAATGAATTTCTTGGAGTAACATGGGCTTTTTAGGACAGGTGCAGAGCACATGGCCTGTTTGAGCTCCTCAAAAGCTTTCTGACAGCTAGCTGTCCACAATACCTTTTTAGGCATCTTCTTACTAGTGAGATCATTAAGAGGGGCTGCTATGGAGCCATAGTTTTTTAATGAATCTCCTGTAATACCCATTGAGGCCTAAGACGGCTCTCACCTGGGTCTGTGTTGTAGGGGGAACCCAATCCATGATTGTCTGGATTTTCCCCAGTAGTGGTGCAATCTTTTCTCCACCTACCAGGTGTCCCAGATAAACCACCTTTCCCTGCCCTATCTGGCACTTTGAGGCCTTGATATTGAGGCCTGCCTTTTGCAGGGCCTCCAAAACTTTCCACAGGTGGACCAGGTGCTCATCCCAGGTGGAGCTAAAGACAGCTATATCATCTAGATATGCTGCACTAAAAGCCTCCAACCCTTGCAGGACTGTGTTCACCAACCGCTGAAAAGTGGCAGGTGCATTTTTCAAACCAAAGGGCATCACTGTAAATTGGTAGTGCCCTCCTATAGTTGAAAATGCAGTTTTAGGTTTAGCATCCTCAGCCAATTTGATCTGCCAATACCCTGCAGTCAAATCAAAGGTGCTCTGATACTTGGCAGATGCCAGTGTATCTATGAGCTCATCTGTCCTGGGTATAGGGTGAGCATCAGTTTTTGTTACCTGATTGAGACCTCTGTAGTCTACACAAAACCTCATCTCCCTTTTTCCATCTTTTGAGTGAGGCTTTGGTACAAGCACCACAAGACTCGCCCATGGGCTTTCAGAAGGTTTAACCACTCCTAGATCAAGCATTTTCTGAACCTCTTGTTTTATGCAGTCCCTGACATGGTCAGGCTGCCTATAGATTTTACTTTTGACAGGCATGCTGTCTCCAGTATCAATTGTGTGTTCACACCAAGATGTGGTGCCTGGCACAGTTGAAAAGAGTTCAGAAAATTGTCCAATTAGATTTATGCAGTTGTCTTTCTGTTCTGCAGTCAGACAATCTGCCAAAACTACTCCCTCCACTAAAGCATCCTCTTCAGTGGAGGACAAGAGATCAGGGAGAGGGTCACTCTCTTCTTCCTGTCCCTCATCTGTTGCCATGAGCAGGGTGAGATCAGCCCTGTCATAGTAGGGTTTTAGGCGGTTGACATGAATCACCCTAAGGGGACTCCCGGCAGTGCCCAGGTCTACCAGATAGGTAACCTCACCCTTTTTCTCAACAATTAGATGGGGTCCACTCCATTTGTCCTGGAGTGCTCTTGGGGCCACAGGCTCCAATACCCACACCTTCTGTCCTGGTTGGTACTGAATCAGAACAGCCTTCTGGTCATGTCATTGCTTCTGGAGCTCTTGGCTGGCCTGAATGTTTTTACTGTCCTTTTTCATGTACTCGGCCATTCTGGATCTTAGGCCAAGTACATAGTCCACTATGTCCTGTTTGGGAGCTTTTAAAGGTTATTCCCAACCCTCCTTCACAAGTGTTAGTGGACCTCTTACAGGGTGTCCAAAGAGGAGTTCAAAGGGGCTGAAGCCAACTCTTTTCTGGGGTACCTCCCTCTAAGCAAAAAGGAGGCAAGGTAACAGGACATCCCATCTCCTCCTGAGTTTTTCATGGAGTCCCATTATCATACCTTTGAGAGTTTTATTAAACCTCTCTATCAGTCCATTAGTCTGTGGATGATAAGGAGTGGTGAATTTGTAGGTTACAAAGCATTCCTTCCACATAGCTTTCAAGTATGCAGACATAAAGTTGCTACCCCTGTCTGATACAACCTCTTTTGGAAAACCACCCAGGAGGGCTTTTGCCACTGAAGGTGCTGTAGTGGTCCCTAGAGGAACTGCTTCAGGATATCTTGTGGTATGGTCCACAACCACCAAGATAAACCTATTGCTTGAAGCAGTAGGAGGGTCAAGGGGGCCAACTATGTCAACCCCTTCCCTTTCAAAGGGGACCCCAACCACAGCTAGTGGAATAAGGGGAGCCTTTGGTGTGCCACTGGCTTGGCAGGTCACACAAGACTTGCATAAATCGTTTGTGTCCTCTGACATCCTAGGCCAGTGAAACAGGGGGACAAGCCTTTCCCATATTTTGATCTGGCCCACATGCCCACCAAAGGAATGTCATGTGCAAGAGTTAGGAGGAACTCTCTGTACTGCAGGGGAATGACCAATCTCCTGGCTGCTCCAGGTTTTGGGTCCCTTGCCAAGAGGTTGTCCTCCCAGTAAACTCTATGTGAGTCACTGAGATCCCCATTTTGCTGTTTGACAGCTTGCTGACTGAGACCCTCTAATGTGGGACAGGTTTGCTGTGCCACACTCAGCTCTTCCCTGGCAGGCCCCCCTCCACCCAAAAGCTCAGCAGTGTCTGCTGCCAGCTTATCTGGTGCAGGTTCTGCACAGGGAGGAAATTCTTCTTCCTCAGAAGGAGAATCCTCTGTAGAGGGAGGGATAGTGGGTAGGGATTTACCCTTGCTACCCCTAGCTTTAGGGAATACTTGGTCCCATGTTCCAGGATCCAAGTTACCCTCTCCTTTTTGCTTTTTAGTCTGAGCCCTTGTCAAAGCAAAAATATGCCCAGGAATGCCCAGCATTGCTGCATGAGCCTCCAACTCCACTTCTGCCCAAGCTGATGTCTCTAAATCGTTCCCTAGTAGACAGTCTACAGGTAAATCTGAGGCAACCACAACTTTCTTTGGACCAGTAACCCCCCCCCAGTTGAGATTCACAACAGCCATGGGGTGGCTAAGAGTGTTGTTATGAGCGTCTGTCACTTGGTACTGCTGACCAAGTAGGTGTTGTTCAGGGTGCACCAGTTTCTCTATCACCATGGTAACACTGGCACCTGTGTCCCTATAGGCCTGAACCTCAACACCATTTATTAGGGGAAGTTGCTTGTACTTATCCATATTAAGGGGACAAGCAACCAAGGTGGCCAAATCAATGGCACCTTCAGAGACTAACACAGCCTCTGTGGTCTCCCTAACAAGACCAACCCCAACTAAATTACCAAAAGTGAGCCCAGCTACTCCCTTAGATTGGCTATAGTGAAATACACTATCATGGACATAACAATCCTCTAAAGTGACAAAGACGGATCCTGGTGTCCATACCTCTACCCCCCACCCCCCCACTTCCTTCTGCCCCATCCCTCACCCTCAGTGGCCCACACCTAGAGCCCTCCTGCCTAGACAACCTGAGGCCACACCCCTCCCCCACCCCTTGCCCCCATCCTTCCCTAGCGTAGTGCCTTGTCATAGCACCCTAAGCCATAGACTAGAGAGACAAAAATAGAAATAGCCTGAACATGCATTGTGGGCAAAAAAGAAAAGGCTGCGCTTTCTTACAATATCACTATCCTCATAGTCAATATGTCGCCCTGGTGGTCTCTTATTAAGTTTTTTCCGCCCCGGCCCCACCACCCCTTATTCGTCCTAACTGCTCAGAGTTCAGAATTTCATGTAGCAAGGACTTAGCAGCATCCACTGTGTAAATAAAATTTGTGCGACCCTGAAAAAACACTTTAAGTTTGGATTGTTGCACAAGTCCAGCCTGAGCCCCTGCTTTTTGAAATGCTAGAATCATCCCTTTCAATTCTCTTCTCCAATGCGCGGCCACCACCGACATGTCTGAGAAAATCTTGAATGCATAGTCGCCGGGAATCTGGAAGGTTTTAGTCTTAATTGCTTGCTGGAGAATCTGTTCTTTGATACGAAAGTCGCCAAAGTTCACTAGAATAGTGCGAGGATATTTGGGGTTTGGTGGCTGGACTACGGGGAACCGATGGGCCCGCATGATGGTGAGATGCGGATGCTTGTCCATTGATCCTAATAGAAAATGACTTTTAATAAGACCAGTGACCAGATCTATAACTGTCTGGCCGCTTTCACGGCCTTCAGGGACTCCCGTGAATCGCAAATTAGATCAGCGTGATCGATTTTCGGCGGCGTCGAGTCGAATCTGTAGATCTAACAGATCAGCTTGACATTTTGCCAGGGATAGTTCTACAGTCACACGGATGTCCTCAAGGTCAGAAACTCGTTGCTCGATATCTGTAATTCATGAGTTAAGTTGCCGGATATTACTAGAGATCAAGTTCAATTGTGATTCTGTTCTCTGATTTGCGTTGTCTTGGGAAACTTTCAGCGTTTTTAACTCCCTTAATATCTGCAGAAGTAAGTTTTCAGGGGGAACGCCAGTGCTTGCCGTATCTTTCGGCTCCTGAGAGAGAGCCCCATTTTGGCCATTAAATTCGGAAGACACAGCAGGAATAGCAACATGGGGAGAAAATCCAGCTGCTGTGTCTGTCCCACCCCCGCTGATTGACTTGTGTAATGGTAGAGAGGCTGAGCTGTCTACCTGAGGGGCAAGAGTGCAGCTGTTAATTAGTGCAGGGGTACACTCCTTATGGCTCTTCAATGCCCGAAACAAAGGATAGAGGTGTCTGGAAACAGAGTCCATGTCCGTCGCCTGACGGCAAGAAGTCTCAGAGTTCCAGCCAGGGGTTGGCTGAGTGAGCAGTGGAGAGCCTTTATCAAATGACCCCGGGCTAGGATCCGAATCAGCTGGCAGAGCCCTTGATTCGTCAGATGGACAGTCAGAACTGAGGAGAGGGCTTGTCAAGTTAGTCCCGGAGGGTGGTAGATTAAGAGGTAGAGGCAAAGTAGGGTTAGAAGTTAAATCTGTAGCGGACGGTAGGAGAGGTAGTAAAGCTGGAGCCTTGTGCATATGATTATCTGAAGGTACCAGGCGTTTTGTTTTGGCAGTGCGTGTTGCTCTAGGAACCCTGGCCGCAGAATGAACTGTGCCCAATGCATAATGCGGAGAGCGCCGGATCCTCCCAAAAATCACTGAGTAGCCGTGTCCTGGCAGAAAAAGACTTCTGTCCTGACCCTTCAGGTGTGATTAAATTGAATTATCAGTGAAGCGCCAAGGGGGTCCAGCAGATCATACCAGATGATACCAGGGGTCAGCCTCAAGATCCGTGCCTTAAATGGATAATTCTCCACTCTAATAGTTCCTTCAGAGGGAAAATGGACAATCGTCTGCCTGCCTTGACCCTCAAAGAGTGACAGCGTCCGAATATGACTAAGTACAATCAGGATTCACAGGATTCACAGGGGGATGACAACCACCAAAGATAGCTCTTTAAAAAATACCCCCCCCCCGGCACACTGGGACGGTGACAGTCAGATTCCCCCAACAAACAAAAAAAAGAAGAAGAGAGGAAAAAAAAAAATGAATGTAATAGCAGTCTTTTTAGTTCAATTTCGTTATTATTATTTTTTTCCCTTTTTCTCTCTCCTTTAGACTGTTCCTGAAGGCCCCTACCTCCGTGTATTGGGCTGGGGGAGGCCAGTGGCTTCGTAATCGGACCAAAAGCAATGTTTACAGCCACCCCCCTGGGATGTGTAAATCTTGGTGTCCCGCTTGCTGCTGTGCTGGCCCACAGTCAATCTCTCAGATACTCAGCCTTGCGTCCCTGGAAAACCGCTTGCTTTTCACATCCTCGGCGTCCTGGAAACCACCTGGAAACTGCTTCGGCTTCGGCATCCTCAGTGCCCTGGAGACAGCTTCACTTCCGCATTCCGCGTCTTGGAAACCTCACAGCGCGTCTGACTCCAACGCGCTCTCTCTACATCTGAGGCTTAGCCGTGGAGCATGACGGGAGCTCCAGCGGCCATTCCAGTATACTCTTCCTACAACCTGTGACAGTCTTTGTCAATAGGACATCAGTTCGGTCAGCAAGGCAAGTTCAGAAAAAGCAAAGTCTCTTTAAGCAGTTTGGATGAGGATAGCTAAGTACTCAAGACAGTTAAGAAGAATATCGCAGAATGGCCTCTTTCCTCTTGGTGCAGTCTGGCTAAGTTAGATTTCCTAAAACTACTTCCCACATCCGCATTGGCTAAGGAATTGCATGTTTACATTTAATCAAAAGAAACTAAAACCTCAAATCTACAATTCTACTACTACGTGGTTCACATGTCGATGATTGGCTCCTCTTTTCCCGCTCTCGTAATTCGGCTTGTCAGGTATCAGTATTGTTGCAGCTCAGCTCCAGTCAGTGTATCCATTGTCTTCTCCTGGGAAGGTCAGTCGTACACATACTACATTAAACATTGTTTCACTAGCAAGTACAGCATCTTCTAACAAGCAGTTTTTAATGAGAACTAACTCCAGCTACGAGCACATTGTCAGGACAGTGGAAAGTCACAATTTAATTCTCTAAGCTGCCATTTCTTTAAAATGCCTAAGAAATGCAGCTTGACATGAAGCCGTGCAGCTAGGCCAAGTCATCGCTAAGTTAAGGCCTACAATTAATTAAAGCTCATTTGTAATGCACAACCCTTAATATGACATATTACTACCTTAATCAAACATAAGCTCAACATTTCATATTAATAAGCCATTAATAATTACACTTCGTGAACATTGGGGGGCAATCTGGTGGGCCCACCTTCAAATACGTGCATTATTTCCTCTACGTTAAAACATTTTCTATGCAAATCCAACACTCAAAATACATGAATATTCATTACTAAACTCAGCGTTAACAATATCAAACATATAATCACCAAATGTATGCAGTGAGAACGTGGGTGTCCAAAGTGGTTGATAAAGGTCCCACAAATACTTGCCAGTAAATCTGAAAAATATAACGATGTATTTAGGGACACAAATGAAACACAATCATAACTATAATGAAATAGATTGTTTTTACTTAACACATGTGTAACGTGGAGTTTGTATACTATTAGAAAAACAATAAATAACATATACTTATGTAGAGAGAAATATGGTTCACATTTTACCTAAATTCCTGCTGTATACTTACCAGACTCTGCCATTGGTCTGTTGTATGTAGCCAGTCCACGTCAGTGTGCTAATTGGAGTAGATGTTGAGATGGTGACAGCTGGGAGGTAGGCAGACAACAATGACCAACCCACGGTGCATAGCCCCTTTGCCGTGATAGTCGCCTCTAGGCGTAGATCAGAAATCTAGTTGTAAAGTTACTATTTGAATGGTTGTAATTTATCTCATATGAGTCTCCACCCCCTCAAGTGAGAGGTGGAGGCTTGTAACATCCTCTACTTGGTTGGGATGTCCATCTTGAATCATTGACTACCATCCAGGTAGAAATTTCTGCCCAAGCATAAGGATGAAATCTATACATGGAGAGCTCAGCATGTAGATTTCCCTTTGTAAATCAAGCTCATATTGTTTATCACTCAGGTGTGCAAAATGAATGCAGAAGCCAGGGAACCTGGCCTCTCTTAATCACATTGTTTTAGCAAACATGGAGTGTGGCTGAAGGCCAGTTTTCTTGTTAACAACAAGTCATGGAACCGTGGACCACAACCTAAATGTTTGGTATTTGTTTGCTAGTTTTCTAGTGCCATATTACGACATATCTTCCACCTCTAGCAGATGACTGTAGAGCAAACAGATATGGACTATAGAAAACTCATGAACCAAACTGTAAAGAAAACTGTTGGTGGGGAAGATGGTTTCCTCTCAAACAACAGTGTTACAATACAAAATACATTCAAATTGTACAAAAACTTTCCATTTGAATGGCAGTAAGGCTATGATGTAAAAGCTTAAAATAAGTCTGAAAGAGGTATTTTAAGGTAGTCATGCAACCCTAGCTCCCCAATGTATTGCTAACATATGATGTATCAGATCACCTCACAAAATACATTAACAATATAAAATATATTGCAAAGTCAACAATGACTTAATCGCGCTATCTATGTTTGCACTTTACTGTTTCCGTGTGTAATTTTATTTTATTGAGTTCATAATTCTTCAGCTTTCTGAAGGTTTGATGAGGTGGCTCAAATGTCAAAAGTGACATCTGCAAGTGACTCATAATAATAGGAGAACAAAGTTGTATATTAAGAATCAGATGAACCAGATGAAATGGATGGGAAACAAATACAGGTAAAACTGCTATCAAGACATTATGCAGATAGCACAAAGACATTGAGGGTATATTTAAGCAGAGCACCGGTACCAAGTGGTTGTGCATAGTTCATCAGTGGTGCAAGTATCTGTGTACAACACATGAAAGAGTGATGGAAGGCATGGGGTGCAGGATATGGAGCTATCAAGAATGTGTTTGCTTAGAATACACGTCTGCCACAAACATGTGGCAAGAGCATGTAAAAACAAATTATTCACTAAAATATATGTAGACACTACACTGCTCAGAGAAAGTCAGTAGGAAACACAGAAACAGAATTGCTTAGAAAGGGCATTGGTACAAACATTGCAGGATCTACCAGTTGCTGGAATTTATATGTAAGACACTTAGGGCCCGATTTAGAGATAGATGCACAGGTTAGCCCATCGTGACCGAGTACCCTGTCTGCTAAACTCTCAGACCCATATTTATACTTTTTGACGTAAAACTGTGCAAACTTAGTTTTGCGTAAAAAAATATAGCACTGGCTTGTGTAGTTCCAGAGCCGTAGCCAGGCGCCAAATTTATGGAATCCTGCAAGTCGACGTAAAGGATGGGGTAACGTCTGGCAAAATGACATTAGCCAGGTGGGGGGTAGAGGCATGGGGGAGGAGGGCTTTGCACCAAAAAATGATGCTAAGCTGGTTAGCGGCAAAAAGAATGCCTTGAACCATCCTAGTGTCATTTTGTGATGCAAAACCATCCATACCACTTGACTCCTGTCTTATAAAAGACAGGAGTCATGCCCACCACCCCAATGGCCAGCACAGTGGACAAGAGTCTCCTGGGCATGGGCATTGCACCCAGTGCAATGGCACTTAAACATTTATTTAAAAAATACTTACCTTTACCTACCCTACTTACCTGGGATGGGGTACCCCATCCTCTGGTGTCCCTCTGGTGGGGTGGGGGTGTTCCTGAGGTTTGGGGTGGGCACCTCTGGGCTCTTTCCATGGAGATTGACCATGGAATGGGTACACAGGTCCCCTAACGCCTGCCCTGACCAAGGTGTTAAATGATGGCACTAAGCAGGCTTAGCTCCATTATTTAGGCCTGCCTCCTCCCGTGCACATTTTTTGCATGGAGGATAAATAAGGCGCCAAGGGCTTTCAGTCATTTTTTGGACAGAAATGCCTACCTTGCATCTCATTGACGCAAGGTGGTTTCACGCATTCAAAAAATTACTTTAACTCCAATATTTTGATGCTAGACAGATCTAGCGTCAAAATATGAATATGGAGTTAATTGTTTGTGCTGAATTAGCATAAAAATAAATTACGTTAATTCAGCGCAAAGAAAACATAAATATGCCCCTCAGTCTGTCTGCCTGATTTAGGGTTCGGCTGGCTGGCAGGTTTACACCGATTGTGTTGGACCTGGCCCTTGTGGCAGGTTAATCCCCTGACTTTTTGCCTCTTTCCTCCGATTTTTTCTGACCTCTCACTGTTGGCACTAGGACTCTGAGCATGTTATTACTGCTGTAATTTACCTGTAAGTCCCTTGTACAGTGGTGTCTCTATACCCAGGGCCTGTAAATTAAATGCTACTAGTAAGCCTGCAGCGCTGCTTGCGCCACCCACTAAAGTAGCCTTTCAAACCTGTCTCATGCCTGCTAGCGCAGGGCCTGTGGGTGCCGTTTTCTGCCACAGGGACCTGGCATCTAAAGTTACTTGCCAGGCCCACAACTGGAGGTGTCACAGAGGTGCATCTGCATGCTGAATAGTCTTCCTGGACTGAGAGAAGGGAGAGGCGGGGCATACCTGCATTTGTAAAGGATGTGACCTGTCCTCACACAATAGGGTCGTTTACCCCCAACTGATGTTTGGAGCCTGTGCTAGAAGAGAGATTGGGCACTCCCAGAACCAGTTGGAACTGGTTGGAACCTCCTCTCCCCTTCCTTTGTGGACACACTGTAGAAGTCAGTATAGGTACAGGAGAGTTTTCCCCACAATTTGGTGGCACTTTGGAACTTACCTTGAACTGGACACAGAATGCTGGAGGACCTCACAAGGAACCGCCATGGACTGCTGCTGCTGTGCTGACCAGTGGCTTGCTGGGTCACTATGAGGAACTGCCACTAACTGCATCCCTTGTGCTGGCCTGTTGCTGGGCCCTGTCGCCGTGTGCTCCATCGTGTGTGTGTCCCTGGGGGTGGGTGCTATGGCCCCTGTCCCCTGCCAGCATCTGCCGAACCACAGAAGGAGTGCTTCACCTGGAGAGCGCTTTGGTTTCCTCTTGTTGAGCCCTCTGGGAATTGCTTCATCTGAGCGCCGCCACCCGCGCAGATTTCCTTTGTTAAGCACGTCTGAAGTGCGCTGGGATTGGCACCCCCGGGGCTCAGGAGAGCTTTTGGTCGTGCCCCCGGGGCACAAGAAGGAACTGCTAGGAGGAAAAAGCTCACCTCCGCAGCCTGGGACAGTGGAGTATCCGTGCACTGTGTCGGGTGCATCTGGTGTGTCCCCATTAGGGCTGGTGGAGGAGTGGGACAAGGCCTAGGACCAGGAAGCCCAGGTCCACAGAGGCCCGAGCCTGCAGGAACAACGCAAGGTCTCCCGGGAACTGTGTGTGCCTCGCAGGACGGAAGGGAGTCTCATCGGAGGCCCCCGCCCGGTCGAGGAGTAAAGATAACAGGATGACCCACGAGCTAGGAGTGGGGTCGCCCATCCAGATTGCTGACCTTGGTCCCCCGCCCTTTGGTGGGCTGGTTGAGGCCCACCGGGAGGTTCCAGGGATTGTGGGCCCCAGGAGGGGCCAGTCATAACCCCAGAGGGGGTGCGTGTCACCCCTCCCCCTAAAAGTGTTACAGGGCCCCAGAGTGAGTGCACGGAGCACCAGGGGCCCCATTGTGTTCCTTGTGGCACTGGAAGTGCTGTTCATCATAAACTCAGATACTTTATTTCAAAAGGACTTATCATATTCAAATGTTCCTAGTATGGACATGAGGGATTTATATGTTAACCTGCGTAGTTTTATGATGTTACATATGTCTGCTAATGTTCCTTTTATGGACATGCTCTGTTAATATGTTTTCCTGACTTGCCATATGTTTTATAATGTTCCTGATATGGGCATTTATGATATTTCTATGACAAGTGCATTGGGGTAGTAACGTGATTCCCGACTACTGCTTATTTTGCAGAGTACTAAGTAACCTGTGTGTTATTTGTGACTGCTGCTGGTTCTGCAGAGTAACTAATGTGTAGCTTTCTGACAAGTGCTAAGGTAGCAGGATTTTACCAACACGTGTTTAGTCTAATAATTATGTTGTGTACAATACAGTATATTTTCATATAACCTGGTGTTGTGTTTCGTTTGTGGTGGGGATAGTGCATCACATGTGTTGTGTGTGTTGTGCAAACGCTATACACATTGCCTCTGGGATAGGCCTCACTGCTCGTACCAAGCTACCAAGGGGGTGAGCAGGGGTTATCTTAGACATGTAACTCCCTTTCACTGGCTACAGTGCCTGGCTTAGGTTAATGCTCTAGCCAACCAGAAACCCCATTTCTAACAGACTGAGTAAAATGTATTTGATTGGTCTAAATGTTGTACAAACCTTTGCCTTCACCCATCCTGTTTTTGTTCAGTTTGTTTTTGCTGGCCTAGGACTCTGTGCACTTTACCACTGCCAGTTAGTACTAAGGCGCTTGTGCTCACTCCCTAAAATATGATACAATTGGCATATTTGATTTACATGTAATTCCGTAGAGAAGTGGTATACAATATACTCAGGGCCTGTAAATTAAATGCAATTAGAACGCCTACAGCACCGATTGTACCACCCACTTAAGTAGCCCCTTAAAACATGTCCGAGATCTGACATTACAGCCTGAATGCAGTTTTTAACTGCCAACTTAACTTGGCAAAATAAACCTCTTGCCAAGCTTTAAACTCCCCTTTTATTACATATGTCACCCTTGAGATATGCCCTATGTAGCCGATAGAGCATGGTGCACTGTAATTCAAAGATTGAACATGTACTTTTAAGTTTTAGAAGCCCTGGTTGTGAAAAACTTCTAAATTGTTTTTCACTACTGTGAAGCCCACCTCCCTCATAGGACAATTTTGGATTCTCTTATTACATTTAATAAGTGCTAAAATTTGAATGGGAAAAAGTGGACATTTCATGTTTGATGTCTGAGAAATTGTAATTAAAATCCTCCTTAATGGTAAAATCTAATTTTAAGTTGCAACTGTGAAAATGACACTTTTAGAAAGTTTACACTTCCCTGTCCAATTTAATGCCTGCAGCATGTCTGGCCTTAGGTCAAATGACTTGGAGTAGTTGGCAGTTGGACTTTGTTTATTCCTCTCAGACAATAGAAGGATTAGGTGTGCCTGGATGGGCCATTACTGGCAGGATAGCGGGGCAGGGGCAGAGCTGGGTACAGCTACACTTGCAGATTAATTTGTTGTGCCCTGCTTTTAATCAAATGACTTGTCACCACTGTAGGGGAGGCAGTAAACCTCCAACTCTTCCAAGGGAATTCTCTAGGAACTTTGCCTGCTTCAAAGAAGGTATCAGGTATAAACAAGCATTTACAATGCAACGGGTCTCACGTTTGCTCATGTTAGAGCTGATCGCGTTGTAAACTCTTAACCCGACTTTTCACCTATCGGGCAAAAGTGCATTTATGTACATAACCCGAAAAAGTGAAATCAAGCATGTAAAGCGCTCGACTTCTGCCAAGCGAGATCACGCTCGTAAATTAGAGAAAAAAAAAGTCCACGAGCCCGATGGAAAACAGCGAGCCTCGCATGTTTTCTGTACTTGGTCGCTGCGCTCGAGGAGGGCTAGCCACTGGAAAAGGCATGCCATATGCGTGCCTATGACTAATGAAAGCAAGCAGATTTTATTAGGGAAGCCCACAAACCAATAAAAAACACTGACGTGAAGTTGACAGGGCTCCGAGCCCTTTTCTAAATACAAAAGAGTCTCGCTGCGATACGCATGCGCGAGCGCATGCAACGCAGGCTCGACCCAAAAAAGGACCCTAGACCCACTGTTCAGTTCATTTTCTGGACCTGCAGAAGGACTCTCAGAGGACTTCCTGTGGTTGTGGCCTGCAAAGTGTGGCTTTGCTGCACCTAGAAGAACTGCTTTGCTGCTTGGAGCCTGTCTTGACCATTCAGAGCCCCAACCTGCTGTTTGAGCCCTTTTCTTCTGCTGAACCAAGGACTACCAGAGAGACTCTAAGGGCTAGTTGGCTGACCTCCTGTTCAGAGTTTCAAGGACAGAAAGGGTCCAACCATTAAGAACCCACAGGTGGTCTTAGCCTGAGTGACTCCTAGCCACCATTCCTGAACGCTTGGTGGTGGTGTTAAGATAGCCAGATAGCAAAAACCCAAACCCTGAGACTGATTTGTTTTGGCTAAAAACTGTTCTAAGAACCATGAGGAGACCAAGACCATCCCACTTGACTATCTACCTGAGGTGCATTGCTGATCGGCCTGACTTTATGACAGTTCCCCCCATGTTCTTCTGTGCAACAGCAAATCATGTTTTGCCAAAGGGGTATTTGGCCTCCTGTAACTCTTGTCGGCTCCAGTCTCCACCTTCATCCTGTTGGAGATTTTTAAACTTCTAAAAATGTGACTAAGTCCAAACAAAAAATATTCACAGTGACTTTGTCCAGCGACTTCCCGATGATGATGCTCCCTCCTCGGACACTGTCTGCAGCCTTGCTCCACTGAACTTTACTTTCTCAGATCATTTTTTTCAAACTTTCTTCTAAGTCTAAAGGTAAGAGCCAAACAGGCCCAGTCTGACTTTGTATCTGACCTGTGCTCCATCACAGTCGGACATATTCTTTTACTTCGACCCGGTCTCGAGCAACTAGGTGTCCGCGGTTTGCGCTTTGATCATTTAGGCACTAGGCACTAGTACCTTAAAAGTTAAAAATTCATAACTCTGGTTCTACTGATTGCATTTTCATCACTGTGGTGTCAAATAATTAAATAATATGTACTCTAATGTTCTACAGTGATGCAGGATTTTTCTTGTGTTACATTTTTATTTATTACTGTTTGTTTGCTATATAAACACTTTACACTTTGCAAAAATGAAGCAGAGAACTCTGAGTATTTCCCAAGTTTAGGTGGAGAGCAGCTCCTATATAGTGTACCCTACAACAACAGAGACACTCTACATTTGCTCACCTCAAATGTCTGTTTTTCTACCAATGCTTTCAAGCATGGGATTAGCACAGTGCCATCCATGCCGAGGTAGAAAGGACAAAGAGGGTTATTACAACTTTGGAGGAGGTGTTAATCCGTCCCAAATTTGACGGATATACCACCAGCCGTATTATGAGTTCCATAGGATATAATGGACTCATAATACGGCTGGTGGTATATCCGTCACTTTACCGTCACTTTTGGGACGGATTAACACCTCCTCCAAAGTTGTAATAACCCCCCAAGTCTTTTGCTAATTTTATAGCAAAGTCTTTAGGCATAGGAATAGCTAGTGCCATGCATGCAGAGCTGTACAATGAGAAAGGTATTTTACCACTCCAGGCACAATATATCAGTTTTGGATTGATTCAGTGCCATCCAATCTAACCTGGAATGAATCAAAGCAACACTTGATGTGTGTTTCGCTGTCATCACAGCTCTTGAGAGGTTTAGCTTTGTCCAGACACAAAGGAGCACCCAGTATAAGGCAAAGGCAAAACAATACCCTTTGAGGCTTAGAGGGGCTCATAAATTATGCAAAAAACTGAGAATTCTGAATAGTTTTCAAGTTTAGGTGGATAGAAGCTCCTACATAGAGCACCCTACAAATCCAGCAACACTGTAAATATGCTGTCCTCAAATGTGTTTTTCTAGCAAAGTATTTAAGCATAGGATTAGCACAGTGCCATTCACACTGAGCTAGAAAGATTTACAAATTGTCTCTAATTTTGCCTGACTGCCTTTCCGTCAAGCTTCTAGAGGATTAACCACAGGTTCATTTATTGACTTTTGCGGTTCACCCTGTCAGAAACTGTGACTGTTGCATGACTAGGGTTAACACCTCAGTAAATCAACAACTCAATTTCTCACACAGAGCCATTTGTTTTTTTCTTTTCCGAAAACAATCTCCCTCTTGGAGAGTTTGTTTTTGGAAAACAATAGTTTTAGAGTATGTGCCCTTCACCAGTGATGAACAAACACCAAACTTTAAATGGCTTTGCATGAACTGCCATCACCAGAGAGTACACTATACAGTAGGAAGTGAACTCTAAATTTGGTTGGGGGAGCAAGGTAATGGAGGCAAAGTCCTCCCCCACCCTAGCTGCCTTCACCACATTAACCAAAGTCTAAATTGGGCCAATAGATTCTAGCAAGGTTCAATTATAACAAATGAAGTAGTGGTACTGTGACTAGTGGCAGATTGAGGCAGTAGAAATAGTTTAGGAAAGTTTGATGTCTTGTGATCTGGGAAGCACATGTAATTCAGTATTGAATATAATGTTTTGAAAAATGAAGGAGTGCGCTGTCAAAAAGCAGCTGGAGTTTTTTCTTCCGAAGATGGTTATGGTGTATCAGCAATCCAGCCCACTCCAAGACTCTGTCAGAGAAAGGCCCACCATCTACACAGAAAATGTCAAAACCTTCAAGGACGTGAAAACACTGAGTGAATGCTCTCATCCCTTAATGAAGGAAACACCCGAAGACCAGTGCTAACTCCCCACTACATCATATTATATAGCAGGGTTGGGTTGAAAGAGGCAATGAGCAAGTGAACCTGGCTCTAAAGATTAAGGCCCTCATTATGAACATGGTGGTCCGTTCCGCTCTGCCGGCTGTGGCGATAGAAACCACCAACAGAGGAGCGGTCCGGACCGACAAATAATGATCCAAACGAAACACACGCATCCCGCAAACCACCCACTATCAGGAGAGGAGTGCTGACGACGATGGCAGAGTCCGCCCACAGGCCGTCGGAAAGGCCCAACCCGCCCATTAAATTATGAACCACCATTCCGCCGCCAGTTCTGGTGCGGGAACCACCTCCACACAAAGCCAGGTGGAAATGAACCAAATATAAGGAACCACACACCGGAGTCCCACAGAACACGCTGCAGCAGCCATGGATAGAGAACTGCAGGTCATGCCAGCCCTGCTCCTTGCCTCATACCTACACGACCGAGACCGCTGACGAAGACGACAACGGTAAGTACCGCAACCTTTAAAACAAGGGAGGAAAGGGCACAGTCACATACCCACCCACTCCACCCACCCTGCAACGCCCCCCAACCCTTCTCAGCAGCACAAATCATACACTCCACAGCAAGAGGTACTTACTCGATACAAGCCTAATTCCACTTGACCACAGTACATGGCCATAAAAAAGTGAAACAAATGACCAGGGTTTAACAGCATGCAGCCCAAACACAGGTCACACAGAAACTTTAATCACAAGCTCACAGAGCCAAACAGTCCAAACAGGGCCAATGGCCAGTCCGTATAATGACAATTGTCATGGGCCACAACGGGCCCAACCTGACTCCCACAAGTGCTTGGTACTCCACATAGTGGGACACCACATGGGCATCCAGGCACCTCATGAAAGGGGGCAGAGGGTGGTTGGGGTGGGGATTTTTGGCAGGGGTGGGCCTTTGACTTTCTTTGGGAAGGTGGAAGGGGGTGGGCTTCTCCTTTGAAGGGGGTGGGGGCTGTTTGGCTCGGGTGGAGCTGGATGGCCTAGGCTCTGTCCAGGCCTTTTTCTTCTCTGGGGAAGGGGCACGGGAATGTGAAGGGTGGACAGGGGTGGGCTGTGATGTGGAAGGAGCGGAAACGGCAAGGAGGTGAGCATGTTGTGGGACAAGACGGGGTGGGCCAGTGGGTTGGAAGAGGTCAGCACGGGAGAGCAAAAGTTTCCTTGGAGCAATTGGGGTAGGCATAGATGAGGGCATGGGAATGGAGGCAGGCGGAGTGGATGTATGTGGTGTAGGGGTGCGTGTAGTGGGTGCAGGTGACTGCTCAGTATGCTGTGGTGTGGTGGATGTCTGATGGGTGGGTGTCAGTGCGTTTGTGTGTCTTGGGAGGGGGGGTGGACACAGTGGGAGAAGACAAACAGCTAGTGTGGATGTATGTTGGGTGGGTGTCTGCAAGTCTGGTAGGTGTGCTGCATGTGTCAACTACAGTAGAAGTGAGTGCAGGTGTGGTGTATGGGGTGCATGTATGGCTGTCTGCTATTGTGGTGAGTGCAGGAAGAGGAGCAGTAACAGTGAGTGAAGGTGCAGTGCATGAGGGTGTGGATGTAGAGGGGACAGACAGGGAGGCGGAAGAGGTGGGCACACTGGGAGAAGTGGACGTTGTTGTGTGTGCTGGTGTCTGTTGGCTGTGTGAATGCTTGTGGTGGGATTTGTGGTGCTTGAGTTTTGAAGTCTGCTTCTTGTGTGTTGATATGCTTGTCAGCGTGTCTGAATGTGTGCTTTGGACGGGAGAAGGGAGTGGGGTGCTGGAAGGGGTAGAGGAGGTTGGAGGGGGGACGGAATGGCCAGGGAAACTGGCTGCCGTCCAAGAGGAGGCCAAAGCCTGAAAAGATCTCTGTAGGGCAGGCACGGCACAGTGAATGCCATCCAGATAGGCATTTGTCTGCTGCACCTCTGATGCTAGCCCCTGGATGGCATTGACGATGGGTGTCTGCCCTACAGAGATGGTTCTCAGGAGGTCAATAGCCTCCTCTGTGAGGGCAGCAGGACTGACTGGGGCAGGGGAGGAGGTGCCTGGGGCAAAGGAGACGCCCACCTTTCTGGGTGGGCAGGCACGGGCAACTCGGTGGGGAGCAAATGGGAGGGCGGTGTTGGGATGGGGGGTGGCAGAAGATGATTCAGTAGGGGTGTGCCCTCTAGGGTCTGCCACCGCAAGGGGGCCCCCATCGGAGGAGGTCTCAGAGTCACTACCTCCTGTGGAAGTAGCCTCCCCCATGGAAGTCCCCTCGCCCTCCCACCGGTCCCCTGGGTGTTGGTTGTCTCTGCCTCGGAGGATCCGTGGGCCACTGCCTCCCCACATGCCGGTGCCTCAGCTTCCTCACCTGATGTTGATGCTGTACCAAACCAACACAAGAGAACAGGGATGGGGAGACAAAACAGGAGAAACACTTGTAAATAGCTGAATGCAGGTACATAATGGCAAGACATACACCCACCCAGAAAACACACCCAACAGGCAGCACCGTTCACTATGCCCATGGCCATGCCCCTGACTACTGACCAAAATACTGCTCTACACCCATCCCCTGAAATGCCTATGGAGCAGAAGTAGGTGAAAACTGACAGAGACAGCCCTACACCCTTTGGGGAACATACAGTAGATGGACACCAGTCTATTTTCCTGCCTCTAAGCAGCATGAGCCCTATTACACACCCAGACATCCTTCCAGACTGAAGTATGGTCAATGAGTACTCACCCCCTTGTGACTGCTGTGCAGCCTTCAAGCGCCGATCCAGGTCTGGGTATGCCACCCCCTGGATCCGTCACATGCGGGGGGTCAGTGCCCGACGGGCACCCCTTCCACGTTGGGAGGACTTCCCCAGCTGGGCTTCACAGATCTTTTGCGCCCAGCACCGCAGGTCCTCCCACCTCTTTCTACAGTGGGTGCTCCGCCGGTTGTAGGCCCCCAATGTCCGTACCTCCTTGGCGATGGCATGCCAATGTGCCCTCTTCTGGGGGCGCTGACCTAAAAGGGCGACACAGAAATGGAACACAGAGGTCAGGCACTTGCACGATAGGAACAGCTGGCTATTCGTCCACTATGGGACGGACAGTACTCTCAGACATACAGAACAGTTGCACGCAGCATGCCATGCACCATGGCCCATGCAGGCTCAGAGGTGCAAACATATGTCCAATCAACACCATCCATTACACACACACAGTGACCCCGAAACCCAGACTCACCTGCACCTCTGGCTGTCCATACAGTTTTGCATACAGGGGCAGGACCTCGTCCACTAGCTTCTCCAGTTCTTCCTGGGTGAAGGCTGTGGCCCTTTTCCCTGCAACACATGGCACAATCATAGCCAGAGGCAGGCCACAGCAATACACAGAGTGGAGTACCTGTCCGCACGAGATCAGGGAGTCAAGTTATCAAACGATGATGAGCGCGTGTACGTTCCGCAGCGGTGTGCACCATCACCGCCGGCGGCGATCATGATACACCAAGATTCCCCATTGGCATCCATGTTAACCAATGAGGGTGCGAACAGCGGTAAACAACGCTTTACGCTGTGATGTCAAACGCTAGCGGTATGAGGTCACTTCCACAGCAAAAGGGCAGAACAAAAGTGGGCAGACATTTTGCCTTTACCTACGCATCTACAATTAATTAATACTCACAATGCAGGCCCTACTAGCCACATGAAGCAACTAGGCCTCTGTCCATTCAGTATTGTAGCACATATGAAATACTCTGTTCCCTCATTGTGATGTACATGTATATCTATCAGGTAGCAGTTATTGTAGAGACACTGCAATGAACAATGTCGTGCACAAATGATGACGTACAACTATTCAGGACCTTAGTGCATTACTGGATCCTGCACTAACTCCGGGAAATCGTAATCAGCATGCCATTCCAACTGAAGTGCAGTTGCTCTCCGCACTCTATTTCCTGGCCACGGGCTCATTTTAATTGACAGTGGGCAGGGGTGCTGGTTTTTCACAGCCAATGTTCAGCCAGGTACCTACAAGATTTCTGAATGCATTTGTACAACATCTGCAATCCTATGTGAGGTTTCCCCAAAGTACTGACCTGCCTGCCATCAAGTCTGACTTCTTTGCCTTTGCCAACATTCCCCATGTCATAGGTGCCATTGATGGCACACACATAGCTATCATCCCCCCAAGAGTGAGTGAACAGGTGTACAGAAACAGGAAGAACTTTCAATCCATGAACATCCAATTGGTATGTACTGCAGATCAGTACATTTCCCATGTGAATGCCATGTTTCCAGGTTCAGTCCATGATTCCTTTGTGTTGAGGAACAGTAGTGTGCCACAGAAGATGGAACAACTACAAGAGGACAGAGGGAGGATCATAGGTAAGTTTGCCTGTCACTAACTGACACATTGCAGTAAACCAGCCTGTCTGAATAAGGGACATAACAATGATGAGTCTGTATTGCACCATTTTGTAGGTGATTCTGGCTATCCAAATTTGCGTTGGCTCCTGACACCAGTGAGGAATCCCAGGACGGATGCAGAGAGGAATTACAATGAGGCCCATGGACGTACTAGGAGGGTAATAGAGTGAACTATAGGTCTCCTGAAGGCTAGATTCCGGTGTCTACATATCTCTGGGGGTTCCCTTGCCTATGAGCCTGATAAGGTGTGTAGAATAGTGGTGGCCTGCTGCATGCTGCACAACTTGGCAGTGAGACATTCTATCCCCCTCTCGGAGGTGGAGGGTGCTATAGGTCCTGATCAGCTACCTCAGAGAGGTGAGGCGAGTGATGGTGAGGATGAGGAAGGGGAAGATGTCAATTCCAGGAACCAACTGATACAACTCTACTTCCAATAACTGTGTGGGGCTTAAGCCTGTCATTGGGGTTAGTGACTAATACTGCCAGTATGCTCTGTCATATAGAGGGGGTTGGTCATGATAGGCGATACATGGCCCACTAATGCATGGTACTGACTGAAAATAGATGCATTCCCTCCTTGCCACCATTTGGGCACACATGACTACCACCATGCACAGAATTGACAATAAAGTTGTTCTCTGCCAGTTGCATCCATACTCCACTTTGTTCAAAATTTAAGACAGGGGACAGTGTTACAGGTGTGAAATGTGTTTTATTGGTAGAAGTGAGTGAATTGCGCTATTTACAGTGATGGGAGTCGTCAGGGTGGGGGGTCCACAAAACCAACATGTTGGCAGCCTTGCTGGTAGTATTGTTGGGTCTATTTTGTCGAACAGTACTTCTGATTGCCCTCAGCTAAGTGTTGTTGGGGAATGGGTGGGATGGTTGCTTTGAATTTGTAGCAGAGTCAATTGTTGGAGGGGGCCTTGTTCTTAGCTGGGTTTTCAGTGCCATATCTTGGCCCGAGGGTACGTTTGGGTGCCTGCTGTGAATCGTCTTGGGGTGACATGGTTGGGCCTTGGGTTTCCTGGGAGGGTAGTTCCTGGGATGTTTCTGCTGCTTGGGTCATCTGATGCTGGTTGTCCAGGGCTGTTGTGGGGGCCTCTTGTCTGATGTGGGTGTCAGACTGGTTTTTGACCAACTGCAGTAGTGCTCCTGCTATGGTGGCTATTGTGGCATTGTGCTCTTTCCACTGCTCCATGGCCTGTTGGTGTTGTTCCTGCTGCATCCTCTGACTTTGTTTCAGGGTGGACACAATCTGTGCCAACCTGTATTGGATATGTTGGTAGGCCCCCAATACCTCTGAAATAACGTCCTGGGCTGCTGCATCGATCCTGTGGCCTCCCCCCGGCCCACTGCGACCCTTGCACTTGCCCTAGCCCCCTGTGCATGTGTCCCCTGCACAGGTCTGGCAGTACCACTTGTACTGGGGCCCTCACCTTCCTGCATGTTGGGAGTGAAAGACTGTGGCCTCTGTACCTGTGTTCCACCAGTCTGCGACCTAGGTACAGTGGTGTGGGTACGCCTGCCCTGGGCTGCTGGTCTTGACTGAGTGGTAAGGGTGACAGTGGTTTCCTGGGTGGGGCTTTCTGCATGGTGAGAGTCCAGGACTGTGTGAGGGGCCTGCCTGCTCATCTGTGTCCAGGGATCCTTCGCCAGTGTCGTGTGAGGTGCCTCTGTCTCCCTGGAGGGCAGTGGCACTCCTTGTCCCGTCCGTTAGGGTTGCATGGGTGGTGGCGCCTGTTGGGGGACATAGACATATCTGTTACATATGCATGAAGGTTTGAGGTGTACAGGACTGGGCTATTTTGTGCTGGCTTTACTTTCACCAGGGGGCCTTCCAGGGTGCCTTTGTGAGGTTGACATTGCATTTAGAGCCAGTGTGGGGTTGCATTGTGGTGGGGGTATTGTTCCATTGTGGGTACATGCAGGGGGGGTGGCTGTGGACAGCGGGAGTGATGTGGGCCTGTTAGTGGGTTTGAGGTCATGCAGGGGGTGTATGTAGTGGGTAATGGCTGGGTGGGGTGTAGGTCCAGGTGGGTGTGAGTGGGGTGGGGTGGTGCATGCATTGCAGCTGTGGAGGATATGGGGTAATTATAGATGACTTACCTGAGTCCATTCCTCCGGCGAGTCCTGTGAGTCCCTCTGGGTGCAGGATGGTCAGTACCTTTTCCTCCCAGTCGGTGTAGTCGGGTGGTGTTGGTGCGGTCCTCCCCCAGTCTTCTGCACTGCGATGTGGTGCCTTGATGCCATGCCCCAGATCTTCCCCCGCAGGTCGTACCATCTCTTCCGGATGTCGTCCCTGGTGCGTGGATGGTGTCCCACTACATTCACACTGTTCACAATGGTCTGCCACATCTCCAATTTCCGGGCGATGGGTGTGTGCTGCACCTCGGCCTGAAGATTTGTGGCTCAACCTTCAAAATCTCGTCTACCATGGTACTTAACTCCCTTTCGGTGAAGCGTGGATTTTTGGGGGGGAACATGGTGAGTGTGGTGGATGGTGTTGGGACTGGGAACGAGGTAAGGGCGCTCTTCTGTGGGTCAGTGTGCGTGTCCTGTATGGTGGCATTCGCTGTCTGGCTCTGGCGCTCTCTGTCTTCTTGTCCTGCTTTTGTTGCAAGGGATTGTGGGGTATGTCTGGGGGTGTTTTATGTGGTTCTGGATGTGTGTCAGATGTGTGGGTCAGAGGCCTATCCAATGTTTTCACTTCTTGATGTTGAGACCACTTGCCGCCCGTGGTGGTTGCAGCCTCCAATGGTTGTCCGGCCTCCACTGTCCGCCGAGGTGATTTGTGCATCATTATTTGGAGGGCGGTATGTGGGTGTGCTTGGCAGTGGCGGGGTAGGGTGGGGTGGTCCGGGATTCCCACCAACAGAGTCATGGTGGGGAGTGGTGATCTGGGGATTTTTGGCGGGGTTGGGTTTTTCGTTAATTATATGGCAGGTTTCCATTCACCGCCAATGGCGGAATTCTGTTCACCGCCGATACAGCACCTAAGCCTTATGTCTTCTCCTTAGCCGTTCAATCCATGACAGAAGCATGCCATTGCTGAACTGCCCCCACCATGAAGATTCAGAGCAATCACTGCAGTAGGTAAGGGGGCAGCAGAGACGAGAGATGGAGGGAGGGTCTGCTCAACCCAAAAGTGAATTACCCAAGGAAGTCTTGAAGGCCTGCATTCCTTGATCTGAAACCCCATCTGGAAAAAATCTATTGCTGGCGCACTTACGATGGCTCTACAATTCACTTAGAAAGGTTCTAAGAAAATGATAGATTATCGGAGTAAGCAAAAGAACTAGCAGAGATAAAAAATAAATATGAAAAATAAGTCAAAGACTGGAGGCGGTTCAAAAACAACTGAGAACGAATGGAGTCATGAAACAAGCCCTCCACAACCTTATTGCCCACCCACTTATAAACAAAAGCCAGACAATTAAGGGTCAAATGTCAAGACCTCAAAAACAGCTTCTGGAGGAGCTTCTGGTTATCTGAATTGTCAATTTGAAAGAAGGACTTGAAGGAAATAACATGAGATAACATCTACACCTGCATGTTACACACATTTAAATTAATACCACAAGACCCCTAAAGGGCAACCGTCGTCATTGTGAGAGTGCATACAGTGGGGATGTGGTTTCCACTGGGCACTAGGGAAGCAATCGTATTGATAGCAAAAAGGAGCAGAGATAAAATATTAATAGAAGATAAACTAACAACAAAACAACTCTGATTGGGTGAGAGGTTGAATAAACAAAAAAAAAACAGGAGAAACATGAATGGAGCCAAGAAGACTATTGTAAAACTAGGACATAGAACCTTGTAAAAGTCACTAACGCAGGGGCACTGTTAGCCAGACAGTCAAAGATACAGAGAACAAAAAATACATACGAAAAGCAAACTACATTAGAGAGGAAGAGAAAGGTTTGGGATGCTTTTTTTTTAGAAATTGTGTTCCAGAGATCCGGAAGACATGTGGAAAATCAGAGAACTTGTGAGAAAATGAGATATTCTGGTACTTACTTACACTACAACGGAGAGAAGAGTCAGGCCATCTCACGGAAATAGTGAAAGTTACAAAAAGTAGTAAAGGAAATATCTGGGCCCAGACGGATTCAGTTTTATTTTATGAAACAGTCTTGCCCCACTTAGCTAGGCAGATGACTTCCCTTTTTAACTTATTGACTAGAGAGTCAGCCATTACACCATGACAGATGCGGACATAACTAATTCATAACCTGGGAAACACCATGAGGAATGCTCAAGCCAACTGCTGATAGCCCTCCTCAGTGTTGACAAAAAAGTGGACTTGATAAGATATTAGATATGGACCTAACTAACAATCCAGAGGAGTGTACAAGAGGAACTAGCCAGATCTAAAAAGGTAAATGAGAATAGAACTGGTGAGATGGGCCCCACTAGGATATCTATTGGTGACTAGACTGCATGTTATCAAGATGAATGTACTGGCCCGTCTTTCATATCTTTTGCATACTCTTCCTGTGGCAATCCCTGAAAAGGAACTAGAATCTACCCCCCAAGAACTGATGTCTTATTTGGCAGGAAACTGTCCGAAGGCAAATACAAAATTTCTGAACGCACTCCACGGAAATGTAGGATTAGCATGCCCAGACATCCTAACATGCTACAGAACAGCACTTCCCAGGATTATTATCGAATAGACCAGAGGAGCAATAGTAGAGAATGGCTGCTTATGGATAAGTCACTTTCTGAGCATACTTTAGTTGATCTCACCTTGTTACACTCATCGCAGAGGCCCAAATGTACATCCACATCTATACCAGTAACGATCCTGCTGCAAGTAGGGGTTAAAGGAACACAGGGAAGTACGTTAACAACTTTCCAGTTTAACAACCCAATACACCTGAACTACACATTTACATCAGCTGCGCTGGGAGAGACCTCTAAAATGGGAAAAATGAAAAATGCAGAATAGTAGAAATTTTCAACAGGTGTGAAATAAAATGATTTGAGGAGTGGAAGAAATATTGTTGAAAAAGACTGATTACAATACATTCAACTCTTAAGCCCCACATTTATCTCAGGGTAACAAATACTCTACAATTATAGAAAAACGTGTGCAAATACAACTGAGTTTCAGAGTCCAGATAAAATGTTATGTAAAAGAGATGAACCTGGAGCGATCCCATAGTTACTAACAAGATGTTCCCAAATCCTAAAGAGAACAAGATCCCAGAGAGTGATGGAGAAGCATGTTGGGACATTCTGTCAAGGTTCTGAGCACTATCCTGTTTCTGGCCTGCAATACTGTGAGAGCGAGATGCTGGCTTTCAACTCCTACGAGCCTGCGTTCATCCCAACACCAACTGGCAATTGGAAATGAGTCGGCCCCACAGGGGAAAGTGGAATAGGAATGAAAGAGAGAGAGAAGAGAAATGTTGTATTTCGTTAAGGGTTACTTAAACTGCAGATCAGGGTCTTATGGAAGTCCATTCCAACTCTGAGTATTGTACCCTTTGAACTCATCCTGGTCAGTATCATCAAAAACTGTGTGAATAAAGACCACAGATTAGCAAGCATATGTGTATGAATCCTCAAGGTTGCTAGTTTTCTTTTCTAACCTAGATTTTTTAATTACCTTATCATTCCTCTTTCCCATGGGATGGTCTCTGATTCCAGAGACTTTGTAATAGAATACATTGTTACAAGAAGACACGTGATTCATTGTTGACAGAGTTATACCCCTTCGATCACCATTCTTATTCACTAGAAAATGTCACTATATGGGGTTCAGTTATTGATCTCTGATTAAGTACTTTATCCAAGAATTGGTCCGATTCATTGAGAACTTCTAACTAAAAAATATAGTTTGAGATTGTGAAGAAATGTGTAATAAAGTTTTTCCACCAGGAAAAAGAACCGGTTAGTTTACCAAATGGCATATGTTTCTATTAATACTGTTGTATTTACAGTTTACTCTCACGCTCAAAAGCTTAAAACTTCATTCAATCAAAGCGATCCTACATTGTCTTTTTTCCCTCCACCTCCAGAGATGGTGCAGTAAACTGAGGGAACTACCCTTTGCATAGTCTACCCAAATAATTCCTCCCTTATTGCACTGCATGTTTGCACTTTACGCTGTAAGAGACTAGTCCTCTGTTGTTGATTTGTTTGTTTTTCTTTTTTTACAGGTTACCAGCACCGACTTAGAAAAGCATAGGACTCCACCTTCACTGAGGAACAAGACAACCTGATTCCGTCATTCACAGGACTTCCGGGCCCGAGCTGGGGTTCACAAGGTTCTTCTTTCACGTGAGTACCACAATAACAGGCAAGGAGTCAAATGAGAGTGTGACTTTTATAGCAAGCCATGTTAGAAGGAGACTGCCAGTTCTTGTGAGACTTTAAGGTCTTGCGAGAATGAGGTAAAGTGATTCACAAGCGGAAGAGAAGTGTGTATCCTCGGTGCAGCCCTTCAATATAAGCCTAACTTGCCCCTATGTCTCAATACACCACACGGGGGACACAATGTGGTGAATTTATGAGACTTGGAATCCTCTCTAGCATATTTTTACTCATGATTCAAACTATACGTGGCATTTGTTACTCATGATCGAAACTACACTGGTTCTCATGACTTTTGAGGTTGGGGCACACTGGGTAGTTGCTACATTCCCAGGTTACATAAAAGTATTCCCTACAGAGAGAAAAGTTACAGACTCACGTATCATTGGGATATGATCTCAGGGAAGCTGCACCAAATTTTACCAACTGTCTATAATACACTTCTGCTAAGCAATGTTCCCTCTAATTTTATTTCTCCATGTGCAACAAGAGACAGTGTCTGTGCACATTTCCCTAGGCCATGTGCAAAACTAGTTCACAGCAGTGAACCAACCCTTTCTGAGTAGACTGGATGAGGGATTAGAAGTAAGGAGGCATTCCCCATCTACTTTTTCTTGCAAAATGGTGGAATTTTAAAGTACTTTTATCAAAACATTTCAAGAGCATACAATTCCAAATGCATGACTTTTTAATTTTCTAAAATTTTGAGGTCCCCATCACAATAACGCAGATATTATTTTTACATAGCTGCAGCTCTATTGCCTGCAACTACACATTTCCTAAAAGTCATGCAGCATATCAGAAAACCACAAAAAATGAGAACGTAAAAAAACATTTTTAGACCAAAGCATCAAAATATAATTTTTGCATAGTGCATAGTGTGAACTGAATCATCTTAAGTCTCTTCAGTGTAATGTTCTCTATGAATATGCCAGAGGTAAAGTTGATAAAAAGTGGTCAGCACAGCAAAATCCATAGGTGGTGTGATTAGGTAAGGTGTATGTAAATCTTTTATGTTTCACATTTTTGTACATTGCCTTCTCGAAGAGGGGTTTGTGGAAGAGCCGTAACTTGGTGAGTAGGAAAAGCAATGTCATCTCTCCATGAAATGTATTGATTAATCTCCTTTACAGTGATATATTTGCAACTTAAGTTCACTGAAAGTATGAACGTTACAGCACTTCTGTCAAAGGAATGAGGACATAACTTTGCCCAGGAGCATCGACAAGACTGTTCCAGACACTTAGGGCCCGAAATGCAATGCTTTTTTGCAGTCGAAAAAGGTGAAAATCTCCATTTGCAACTGCAAAAAGGACAGGAATGATGTACCATCCCTATTTTAGAAGTCAGTACGCAGTTACCGACTCACAAAATATGGACTGCGACTCGTAATTATGAAGGGGCGTTAAGGAAAATAGGCTGCATTTAAAAAAAACTGCTTTATTGAAAAGCAGTCACAGTGCAACCATTCCCAATGGGGTCGCAAATTTCGACCTGCCTCATGAGTATAAATGAGGTCGGTCATTTGCGACCCCATTGGGAATTTCTAAATGTGTCTAAGATACATTTGTACATTTCATTTTGTGAGTCTCTAATTGTGATTTGGAATGAATCGCAATTAGAAACTCGGAAAATTAAATGGCTCATAGTGCTCAATTTTTCAAATTCCAAACACTGGGATTTCAATGTAAACATAAAATATATTTTCTGCTATATAGGAGAGCTGATGTGCTGTTAAATCTTTCCAGAAATCATGTTTACCTCAGATCCCATGAAACTGGAAATGTTTTAGTTTGGGGAAATGTGAAGCTTTTTTAGGTTCTTACAAAAAGGGAGAAAATGTCTTAAAGCACTTCTTTCATAGCACAGGCTTTTTATGTGTATAAAGTAACAAGTGCAACCATAGGCAAATGATCTGGACTAGCTGGCATTACTGATGAACTATGGAAGGAAGAACAAACAAGCACTGGTAAATGCATTAGGTTTTGCCTATGTGAGTAATATTAATTATTTTGTTGTAAGATTTGGGTTGGTGAGTAGCTGTGCAATATAGGTTACTGAAACTCCATAAAAGTGTTATGACTTCTTTATTAAGAAAGTCAATATACTGTGCAGTAACTGATGGTAATATAATGCAGGAAGTGTTAATTGAAGTTACCAATATTGATAGGACCATTTATTCACATGAGTTATAATGCAGAACTTGTCAAAGTGCGATTCCAGAGCTGACAAGGGCAAAAGGATGAGGATGTGCTTCTCACAGTTACAGCAATACTCAGCAAATAGCCTTCACTAAGCACAATGCAAATGGACTTATTTAAGGCAATGCAGTAATGACAGAAATGAGCGGTAATTGTGTTACAGAAAATTTCTGACTTCTGCTGTCACATAGCTCATGTTGTTTTTTGTTGCCTCCTTCCAGTTTTTGTTTTTATTTTTAATGCATCCATTTTAAAGTCAAGGCCAGTACGCAGAAATGTAAAGAGCAACTTCTTTGGTATGTTTGGATTTATTATTTATTTAGCTACTAATACTTACCCTCAGCTCTGCCTCTAGGCACAATGAGAATTTGAGTAGGAGGTGAGCCTTGGTATGGAGAATGTTCCAAACGATGGCCTTGCAGCAGTTGGAATCACAACAGGTATTTGTATTCAACAATGAATCAATGTGCCATCATTTATTAAGATGTTTATTACAATTGGCCCTTGCAGATGTGAAGGGTGGCTGGGACCCACCAATGGGTGTCAACAAGGTCTGCATGTTCTGTGGCTACGTGAGAAAAGTTCTGTCTCATATTATGTGCACCTTTGTAGGAATACTGGACAATAGTATAAAGTTCTTAATAAACCATTGGACCCAGAGTGGTGCCCAGATGTGTGAGGAGGCTGTTATGCTGTGCATAAGCAATGAAGATATGCACCTCACGTGAGCAGTTGTGTATGGACCTTATTACAGCATGTATTTCAATGGGTATTTAGCTTATATTTGGTGATTATATATTTTTTGCGGGAATTTCCTCTTTTTTCTTAATAGTGTGATTTTAACAGATTTTCTGTATCCATTAATATACTACGTAATAATTATAAGTTATGAATTATTATAAATAAATGCATGATGAATTATAATAAATTACATTATACAATAAATCTAAACTGAACTGAGGAAAACTCAATATAGATAGGTCTGGTAGGGTTGGAAATGTCGGGAAGTCAAATAACAGCATACCCAATTAATAGGCCTAGAAGAAGTCCAAATGCATCTGTCTGTTAACCTGCTGTTTGGGTTTTGCCATGTAGACCCAGTGGTCATAGAAGGGCCTCAACAGACAGCAGTGGGGGGGGTGCATAGCTGGCTGAATTTAAAGGTAGATATTACGCAGAAATGGGAAACCCTTGCAGACTTGCTCTCTCAAACATGCCATGCTGCACACTATGCTCCTCAAAAGACAGCATTTTAGGATGGTGAGGGCATTAGAGTTCACACCCAATAAATCACTGGGGCAAGTGGGGCTTTCTTAAATATGTGTCAGTTAAACAAAAGAATGGTGGAGTCTTTATAGATGAACTCCTGTTTTTTAGAGACTTGACTGACAGTGTCAACTCACTTCATTTTAATTATCAGACTATCTGAACATTGGCCAACGTAAATACACTATTTGAAGAGGACCTAAAAGGGAAATGTTTCCATCCCATCTCTACAGGCATTACGAACTGATAGTCCCAGAACTGTGCGGGCCCCTGCAAGTCTCAAAACAGGGCACTATCCCGCATGAGACTTGCAATGCCAGTTCACCTAAAATTGCATCAATATTACGTCTGTAATCCAGCGCTGGCCCCGCAACAAAAGGGAGCACTAGAGTGGGTGCCTGTGTCATCCCCAGGGGGACTGGTGAGTGCTGAAACCAAAGCTGGTGAACACAGTACTTGGGTCTTGGGATGCTGATAACAGCAAACACATGAGAAACAATCATTGGTAAATGGAGGAAAATAGCGTGACAGCCAATAGGAATGAAGGAAAAGTAAGTGGTAAGCACAGGAACCAATGAAAGCAAGGAAAGCAAGGAGGGCGGGATAAAAGCACCTTTAAGATTTATATTAAATATAATAGATTTCATAAGCACAGCACAAGCGCTGTGCAGGCAAGACCTATAAAGGCCTGGTTGGACAAGGGTGTTGAGCTTTATGGATAGTAAGATGAGCAAAACAGGACTGGCCTGGGCAGGAAATGTATACTTTTGAGAAGTGCAAAAGAGGACCAGCCGGGTTAGCATACTTTGTCTGGTAGGAGATAAGAATGAAGCAGGAGTGACCTCCCTCCCTTCCTTCCCCCTTCTCCCTTTGCATTCATTAATAATAACTTGTTTTGCTATAGCACTACATATCTCCATGTGTGTTTTAAGCTCTTTATAAATGCTCAATTTTATCTTTACCCACTGCATGGTACTTATTTTTCCTTTAAATGTTTCTGTTCCACCAATTTAGTAAGGCACTGCGCTCCACTCCATCAACAGTGCTGAAGCCACAATTGAGCACACTTTGGTGAGCATCTTTTTTGTTAAATGTTTTTATGAAGATATTTCAACACATTCCACTTTGGTGAGTATCTATAGACTGCAGCTCTAGACTGTGACTTGTTTCTGGGTAGACCCTAAGAGAAACAGCTTTATGTGATGTGAGAGGGTTTTTTGGTACAATAAACATTCTGACTTGCTCTATTAGAGGAGCTGAAATACAAGTTGTATTTTGTTTTCTTTAAATACCCATCCATCTTCTAAAGAGAGTTAGCTAAAAAGACACCCAGATGAAGAAAGCATTGATAAAGCAAAATTAACTTTTCTTCCTTTATCCCATTTTCTCTCCAGTAGCTCCTTCCCTTTCACACTCCCTCCCCTACTCTCTCTCACCCAGCCCCTATTTCTCTGTGTGTCTGGCTTTGTTTAACAAATGTTGCCACTGTGCAATATTTTTCTTCATGTGCTTTGTAAATTCTCCACTTAAAACACAAACTTAATCTTTCTGATTCCTTTTCATAAGGGTACTTCTTATCTCTATTATGCCAACCAGCCATGGTTTAGCCTCCTACTCCTCCTGTGTAGACTCCTTTTAGTATGTCACAGGTGCCTTAACACTGTCTCCAGAGGGTGGGGCTCCAGTGCCTTATTGTGATATCCAAATATTATGTAAAGACCTGGCTGTTCCCAAGCTAGTGATCCAGAACCAAAATGGCATTGTAACATCACAGCATATGACGACCGAAGAGAACAACCCAATCAAAAGTGTTTCAAGGCACATGAGTTCCAAGTAAGTTACACAAACTAATAAAAATAGTGCTCTACCACGGTTGACTGTAATCAATGTAGCTCAAACATGAATTAGACTTTCTTATCGCGGGTGTCCCAGTAAAACATTTGTAACCAGGGTGAACGAAGGGATGTTTCTCTGCCTCCCAAATTTAAATAAATCCCCCGTCTTGCTGGAGCAATGTTTTCGCATGTTAGCATGCAGGGAAAGAGATGAAAACTCTGCTTTCAGCAAGCGAGAGCTGTTTGATAGCTCTTGCTTGTTGAAAGCGGAGTTATGTTTACTTTTGCTTGGAGGGAACTGTCAGCTCCAGACAAGCAAAAGCAAACAGCTACCTCCCAAGAGTGGGCACCTTGAGCTGTAGCAGGAGCTAGCCCTTGGGGATGGTGGTCCCAAGGGCCATGTATGGCTCCAAGAGGGGGACCGCGCTGCCCCCTCCATGTTTGTAATTTTGCCCTGGGGAGGTGGCGGTGCCCGGGGCACCCCATATATTTGTTTAAAATCTTCCCTGAGAAGGTGGTGGACCCTGGAGCACAGGGGGTGCAGGACCCCCCTTATATTTGTTTAGAATCTTGTCCTGGACAGGTGTTGGTTCCTGGGGCGCAGTGGGGGCATGTGGCCACCCTCATACTTCATATTTATAGCCCTGGGGAGGTGGCACTCATTTATTTACTACTTTGCTTTGAGGAGGTGGTGGCCCCAGGAGTGCAGGGGGCCACGTGGCCTGAGCATACTTTATCTATTTTGCCCCAGGGAAGTGACAGTCCCCGGTGCTTTTTGTTAGCCCTAGGAAAATGGCTCTTTAATATAATTAATAATAAATATGCCCCTGGGACCTGACCCACCCGGGAGCAAAATGAAAAGCAATTGCGAGAGATCACCCTTGCTTTTTTTTTTTCTTCAAAAAATCACGTGAAAATCATGAATATTACCAATTTTCGCCATGAATTTAAAACAAAAATGTTTTTAGCCCTGGAGCGGGGGGTGTCCCTGGGGAACCCGTGGACCAAGGCTAGGGGGTTAGGGTAATGGTACTGTGACTGCTCTTCTTAGATAAAACACTAGAATATTAATTTGAAGGTACAGTAGAAAAGATGCTGAAAAAGGAATTTTGGGTGCAAAAGACAAATAAAAATAAATAAAAATATAAATTACATTGTTTAAGAAGAGGATATAAAAATGATTTTTCAGCTCCTGTGTGGATCCGTGGATCTGCTGCGAGGTTACACGGGGGCTACACTGAGTGCTGCTGCAGATCTGCAAAGGTGCCCAAAACATCGGCTGCGGTTTCTTTAGAGGAATGCTAGAAAGGGTTATCTATATTGACCATACAGAAGTAGTGTAAGATAAGTTAAATATAAAAGGGAGGTTGTGATTTGTTTTCTGATTGAGTAACCTTGAAAGCAAAGTTAAAAAGGTTCCTTTTAATGGTTGCCTTGTATGAGAGTGGTGTACTTCTGCTTGTCTTTTTGCATTTCAGTGAGAAGACATTTCAACTGACACTGAGAGACAAAAGTATAGATCAACAAACACATGTGAAATGTATGTGAACTAAAGTGTAGTTGAAAAAAAAATGGGTTAGAAAAGGCATGAGTGTATGCAAGGTGGATGAAAGTGAGTAGGATGCTACAAATAGTAAAAAAGGAATATAAATGGAGAGTATGTGATGAAAATAAGGCAAAGTACACTGATCACTACAGGAGAAATAAAAAATGTTTAAAGAGTAACAACACCCAGGCATACACCAATGTAGACACTGACACAGCTAATCAAACACTAATGCATGCAATAACACACCCAGGCAAACCATCATGTATACACTGATACACCCAGGCATACATTCATGCATACACAGAGATACCCAGGCAGACACTGATACATATGCTGAAACACACATGCACACATTGATGCATAAATTGACACACCCAGGCACACACTGATGCATACACAAACACACCCAGGCAAACACTGATTCACACACTAACACCCAGGGTCACATTAATGCTTACACTGACACACCTAGGTATAAATTGATGCATATGCTGGCAAACCCAGGCAGACACTGATGCATACATGAACACACACAGTCACAAACTGATGCATACACTGACACACCCAGGCAGACATTGATGCATACAGTAACACACCCAGGCAGACACTGATGCATACACAGACATCAGGCACACACTCTTGTGTATACTCACACAACCAAGCAGACATGGATGCATACAACGAGACACCCAGGATACACACTCATGCATACACTGATACACACAGGATACACTCCTGCATACTCTGACAAATCAAGATATACACTGATACATATGCTGAAACACCAAAGCAGACAATGATGCATACACTAACACACCAAGGCAACAACTGATGCATACAGTGACACACCCAAGCACACACTCAATAAATACACTGACACACCGAGAACACATACTCATGCATACACTGACACACCCAGCCACAAACACATGCATACACTGACACACCCAGGCACAAACTGATACATACACAAACACATACAGGCACACACTCATGTATACATTGACATACCCAGACACTCACTGATCCATACACTAATATACCCAGGCACACACTGATGCTTACACTTACACACCCAGGCATACACTGACACATACACTGACATGCCCAGGCACACGCTGATGCATACACTAATGCACCCAGGTAGACACTGATACATATGCTGGGACACCCAGGGACACACTGATGCATACACTAACACACACAGGCATTCACTAATGCATACATAGAGACACCCCAACACACTCTGATGCATACAGGAGCACGCCCAGGCACTTTCTGATGCTTACCCTGACACACACAAGCACACACGGATGGATTCACTAACGCACACACATAGACACTCATACATACACGAATACACCATGCTCAGTCTAATGTAAAGAGAGACACACTCAATGAAACACGAATACAGCTGCTGACACACAGGCTTATTGTAATGCAAACAATGAGACACTCAGAAACATACTGATGTAGGCAATGGCACACTCAGGCATTCACTCATACATACACTAACAAACCCAGGCACAAACTCATGCATACACTGACACACCCATGCACACACCGTTGCAGGCACTAACACATCCATAAATACATTAATACAGCCTCTAACACAGAAAACTAAACAGTAATACATCTACTATTAGAGCCATGTAAACATTAATGCCTGCACTGACCCATCCGTTGAGACACTGAGCCATATACTGACACTCAGTGAAACATAAATACGTGTTACTAAGAGAGGTAGGCACACATTATCTCCTATGTATACAGTGCCTAGTATACATATTTATAGATGTATAGTGAGAGACTTGTACAACCATTTATACACTTAATGACCACTTATGTCGATAGTTATTTGCTTACAGTACGTAATTTTATACTGTGTTCTGTAGCAGTAAATGTGGCCCTTTTCTCCTTTCTAAATATCAACTTCCATTTAAAAAAGAAAAATTGCATTGCCTGACAAAACATAAAGAAGAAAGAAACATAATCAACAGTACTACCTGGTTAAAACTGAGTGAAAAGGAAGATAAGGTGGAGAAAGTAAGGAGAAAAAAATAGCTGGTAAGAGTACTAAGGAGTTTCTGAAAAAAATATGTCAAAAATGCAAAATGAGCGGAAGGTGTCCAGTTAAAAGTGAAGTTTGAAATCTACTGAAAAACAGCAAGGAGCACATGATTTTCAAAGTAGGAAATGTTTTTTAAAAAACAGGCAGATTGACATGGAGACAGAAATAATGTAAGAAGATAAGAGTTAAAATGTTTCGAACTGGAGTAATACAGAATTTTCCATGAAACATGAACAAGTATAAGAGGGAAAGTTTTGCACTTAAACAAAAGCAACATATTGAGAGTGTAGTTGACAAAGCATTTGCTGTAAAGAGGAAAATATGTATCTTGACATTGAACAGAATGATGGTACTAGATAGAACAGTATTGTCTATTGTTGGACCTGGTCCTTTTTGCAGGGTCATTCCCAAACCTTTTGTCATCTTTCTCCTATCTTTTCTGATCTGTTTTTGTTGGATGCACCACTGGTCAACAGTGCCCTGTCTGAATTGTATTGGTAATTGGTTTACCCATAATTGGCATATTTGAATTACCAGTAAGTCCCTATTAAAGTGCACTATGTGTGCCCAGGTCCTGTAACTCAAATGCTACTAGGTAGCCTGCAGCACTGATTGTGCTATCCACATGAGTAGCCTGACAAACATGTCTCAGACCTGCCACTGCAGTGTTTGTGTGTGCAGTTCTAAACCGCCTGTTCAACCTGGAAAGTGCACCCACCTGCCAGGCCTAAACTTTCCCTTTTACTACATGTGAGTTACCATTGGCAGGATGCAGGGTGCAGTGTATGTATAAGGTAGGACATGTACTTGTGTTGTTTACATGTTCTTATAGTGAAATACTGCTGAATTTGTTTTTCACTATAGCAAGGGCTATCTCTCCCATAGTGTAACATGAGGATTGCCTTGAAATATTTTTTAAGTATAATTTCCTATTGGGAGCAGATAAAGATATGGAGTTGGGGTCTCTGAATTCACAATTTAAAAATACATGTTTTGGTGAAGTTGTTTTATAAATTGGAAGTTTGGAAATGCCACTTTTAGAAAGTGTCCATTTTCTTGCTTAACCATTCTGTGTCTCTGACTGGCTCTGGAATACACATCTGGGTTGGGATGATAATTCTACTGTTTGTGAATTCACTCTAGACAGTCACATAAAAGGAGCTGAGGTGTGCCCAGCATATCCTGATGGGTATTCCTGTGTATTCATGGGCTAGAGTGGTGGGAGGAGCTGACACTTGCACCTGAATAGGGCTGTGACTCTCCGTACACAAAGCAGTCTCCAACCCGATAGATTGTGTCTGGGGGCAGGGCAGGAAAGGTGGGGTATTGTACACTACAAAGACTTTCATTTGAAGTTTGCCTACTTCAAAGCAGAAATGAATATAAGTACTGGACTTCTAAGACCACAACTTTAGAATCCTTCCAGACTGAGGATATCCTGTCAGGAAGAAGAGCTAGATGCTGTAGGAAGGACTGCCACTCTGCCTGTTGTTTTGCTGTGCTGGCCTGCTGCTTACTGCTTCTGTCCTGGGAGTGAAAGGCCTGGATCTTGCTTTCTACATTCTGCTTCCAAAGGTTCTCCAAGGGCTTGGACTGAGCTTGCCTCCTGTTAGAAGACTCATGGACATCAAAGACTTCATTTGCCAGCACCTGGGCTCTCTTGTTGAGAGTCCTGACTCACCAAGTGGTGCCAAATCCAGTCCCTGGGACTTTGGGAGTGAGTTCTGGTGTAACCAAGAACAAACCAAGTACATCGACTCCAGAGCGAGTTTGGTTCCAGCACCACAGTCCAACACTACACCGTGGCCTGCACTGGAGCCATGGTCTCTGCTGAATTCAATGACTATGACTGATGCCTCAAGCCCGACGCCACCTGATGTGTGGGATGATGTTTGCATGCTTGAGGGGTTGAGGATGAGTCTGGCTGCAGTGTTCTGTAGAGTCTGGAGTCTTTTGAGTAGCGGGGAAGATATTCCATCATAGAGAGAGTTGCCATAGTCGAGGCAGCTGGCAACCAGGGTGTGCGTGACGGTCTTTCTGATGCCGGTAGGGATCCATCTGAAGATTTGACAAAGCACACAGAGGATGTAGCAGCAGGAGGAGGTGACTGAGTTTACTTGTTGATTCATGAATAGTTGGCAGGGGAGGATGATGCCAAGTCTTTGTGAATGGTCTGATGGAGAGGGTGTTGGTCCAAGTTCTGCTGGCCACCAGCTGTGGTCCTATATGGAGGTCTTCCTCCTGAAGATCAGGTCTTCCTTTTTTTTGGTGTTTTGTTTGAGGCATCTTTTTTTCATCCATGTTGCTATGTTGGTCATGGCATTGTGGAAGATGGCTTTGGCATTGTGGGGGTCTTTCATGAGTGAGAGAATTGGTTGAGTGTCATCAGCGTCGGAAATTCTATTCAGTCCGCAGGATCTGACAGGGGGCTCATGTAAATGTTGAATAGGCTAGGGCTGAGGGAGGATCCTTGAGGTATGCCACAGGTGATGTGCTTGGGTGCAGCAGTGAAGAGAGGAAGGCAGAACTCTGCCTGTGGCCTTAGAGGAAAGAGACAACCCACTTAAGGGAGTTTTGTTGAATGCCCATGTTGTTGAGGCGAGTGTGGTGACACTCTGTATCGAACTCTGCAGTGAGGTTCAGAAGGATCAGAGCTGCCTACTTCCCTCAGTCGAGGAGGGTCCGGATGTCATCCTGTCAGTGATCAGTGTGGTCTCTGTGTTATGGTTGGCACGGAATCCTGATTGTGAGGTGTTGAGAAGGTGGTTTCTTTCAAGGTAGACAGTTAGCTATTGGTTGATGGCTTTCTTGAGCACTTTGGCCGGGAAGGGGGAGCAGGAATATCAGTCTGTACTTTTTGAGGTTGCTTAGGTCGGCTGAGGGTTTCTTTAGGAGGGGTCTGACCTCTGCATGCTTCCATTTGTCAAGGAAGGTTGCCGTGGAGATGGCAGTGTTGAGGATTTGGGTTAGTTCTGTGCTAATAGTGTTGGCTCAGAGGCTGAAAAGCCGGTGGAGGCAGGGGTCAATGGGTGGCCCGGGGTGGATGAATGACATGATGGATGCCGTGTGGTGATTGGGAGCCAGGAGATTATTTTGTGGCTGGTGTTCACTGTTTGAGAGATGTTGTCTAGGATGGAGGTGGAGGGGTGAAATTGTTGTAAATGGTGGTGATCTTCCTGTGAAAGTGGTCTGAGAGGGTGTCACAGAGTTCCTGGGATAGGTGGATTGCGGTCTTTGTGGCTATCAGGTTGGAGAATTCCTTGATGATTTTGAAGAGTTCTTTTGTGTGGTTGGCTGTGGTGTCGATGCGGGCAGTGATTGCTGTTCTCTACGCTGCCTTGAAGTGTTGTGGTAGTTGTTGAGGCCTGTCTTGTAGGCAGCTCTGTCGGATGGGTCCTTTGTCGTGCGCCATTGTTTCTCGAGTCGGTGACAGTCACGTTTGCAGTTACTAAGCTCTGGAGTGCACCATTTCACTGGCTTGGAGGAGTTGTTGGATTTAGCTGCCTCCGCGGGGCGACTCTGTTGGCATATTTGGTTATCCAGGTGGTGAAGTTTTGGGTGGCCCAGTTGAGATCTGCTGTGGGCTCGGGTTGTGCGGTGCCTAGGGCCTGTGCCCATAGGGACTCGGTTACCTTGCCCCAGCTTCCATCTTCAGTGTGGGGTGCTTTGGTGCTTGGAGGTAGCGTGTTGGCAATAGGCCTGAGTGGAGTTTGTAGAGTACCGCTGCACAGAACTCTGCGCAGTGACAAAAAACTCCACTGCGCTACATGGAGTTCCATAAGCAGCGAGTGCGTTAGGTCACACCATTTGCTGTGTTTTTAGCGCTGGGTTTTTGGCCCAAATAGCACAAGGCGTAGAACAAGAGGGTGCTGCTTTTCTGCCGCTCAAGTAGATTTTCTACTCAAGCGGCAGCTTCCTCATCGTGAACGGAAGTTTTCTCAATGCAAGCAGTAGTGACCATCCGCGACCACCCACGTTATGAAATCTGGCTGGGATATGGTCTGGAGTATGATTTTCCTCGCTCGTGTTCGGCAACTTAATGTTGGCTTGCGCGAATGAGGAAAAAACTCTGCTCCATTGCACAGATTTTTTCACAACTCTGCGCTCTAGGGAGAGCGTGGAGTTGGAAAAACTCTGCAAACTCTGTAAGCGGAGCAGAGTTTACTGCCCACTCCTAGTTGGGAAATGGAGATGGTAAACTGGATGATGTTGTGGCCAGTCCAGATCAGTTCAGTCACATGGGTAAAATTGATTCTGTCTATAGAACTGAAGATGGAGTCTAGTGTGTGTCCAGCTTTGTGCGTGGGTTTGGTGACTAGCTGGTTGAGGCCAATGTTGCTGAGATTCTCCATGAGGGAAGTGGAGTTGGTGTCATTAGGGTCAATTGAATGCTGTGATCGTTTGAGCTCAGCTAGTTTGAACTCGAAGTTAAAGGGAATTCTTTTGGTGAGTCTAGGCCCTGAAAACATACAAACAAAGCCTTGAAGTATTTTCTGGAAAGTTCAGTATCTAACAGAGTTTGACCCACAAAGTACAGACAACTAGAAAACAGGTTTGTTGGACACTTACTTTCCAAAAGGAGTCCACATCTGGAAAATGTGTGTCTTTACACAAAATACTTCAACACTATAGATACAGAAATAATGTAATAGAAAACGTACGTGTATGCCAAATATGCAGTAGTTGGTTGCAATGGTTGTTTGGTTCGACCCACAAAAGGAAGTTTAATAAACCAAAGAAAATGTAGGACCTGATTTAGATCCTTCTGGAGGGGGTTACTCCGCCACAAATGTGACGAATATCTCATCCGCCATATTACAACCCCATTATAGCCTACAGTGATCGTTATATGGTGGACGGGATACCTGCCATGTTGTGATGGAGTATTTCCTTCGCCTGGATCTAAATCAGGTCCTTAGTTGCCAAACTCCTGAGAAAAGAGAGTTTTCTATTTGGCACTACTGCAACTGTCTAAGCCTTGGCATTCTGAATTTGAGTTACTTGGACACCCTGACTGCTACAAAGATTCTTTCAATGCTGTGAAAGAGAGCATTCAGTGTTTATGGTTTCCCAACTACATGAAAGATGAGATTGGACAAGAGGAAACAATTGCTGCTGAGACAACTAGGGACAGTTCACAAAGCAGCCAAAGTTCAGGACTTCAATGTCAAGATCCACTTGGCCAACCAATTATTGATAATGAAGCTACTAAAGCCAGGAGTGGGGTGGAGACTGCACTTCAGCAAGCAAGACAAAGAAGTGCTGATTTGGAGCAGTCAATAATGATGAGCAGAAAGAAATATATGGGGGTAAAAGAGAAAGTAGAGCATGGATTTGTCTATGAGAAGAATAAATGGAAATGCTCATCATTTAAGCCAATACTATTATATGTCAGTGGTCAAGCTGGCACCTGATAAAGCTTTTTAATTGAAGTTCTTACTGCTTCCCTACAGAGAGCTGCAGATTTGAATTTGTCACGTGTAGTAACAGCACTAACTGGATTAGTTGCACATAACATTGAAGGTATAACTTTAACTTTACATTAACTACTCAAGCTACCTGTAGAACATGACAACAAACTAGAGAGCCAAAGGTTATCTGGTGAAGCTTGTCATCAAGTCTCAAGAGTACTGAAGAAATTTAAACTTTTATTCATCAATGAAGTGAGCATGGTCTCAAATGTAATGCTTTCCTTTGTACACTTGAGAATGCAACAGATTCTGAAGACAGACTATAACATACTGTTCAGAGAAAAGCACTTAATTGTGTTTGGTTATCTACTACACCTTACCCCTGTGAAAGGACAGCCTGTGTTCAATACACTTCTCCAAGAAGTAACTCAGAACTCCTTGAAAAATATTGGAAACGTAAACATTTGGCTACATTTCCAATACAAGGAACTACTTAGTAATATATGTTAAGCATCTGACGTGGAATATGGAAACATTCTGAAGAATATTAGAGTAGGAGTTATCACTAAAGAGGTAAAACATTGCTTAGATGGTCGAATTTTAAAGAAGGTTTTTCCTACAAAGAAGATAGTAGCACAGCTAAAGTTCAATTTCATTGAAGAAGGGAAATCCATTGTCTGTCTAATGCCTACATTTCAGAAGTGTTCCTGTTTCAATGAACACTTACTAAAACTGAAGAAAGAACACATTTTGGAACTGAAAGCGATTGAAAAAATGGAACAGCAGAGGCTGACAGTGCTGCTAAAGTGAAAAACTATAAGAAATTTGGATTCATTGGAGGAATCTGTTTCTAGAACGGCAGGATTAGAAAAGTGTTTACGTGTTTGCAAAAACTAGGGTAATTTTGTGGCATAAGTTAAATGTTGAGGAAGGATTAGTTAATGGTGCTATAGGCAAAGTAATTGCTTTCAATTTGTTTCCTAATAGGAATGAGGTTGAATACCTCACAATTAAATTTGATCAGGTTGATAGTGTAAAACAGATTGGAAGGTATGTTGCATGCTTCTTGCTTGTGAAAGACTTGTATGTTTGGAGGAAGCAGTTCCCAGGGTCTCTACTAGCTGAAACTATTGATACATCTCAAGGTTTAAGTGTAGATGCAGCATAGATTAATATTGGTGCCACTGTCTTTAAGGAAGGTATGTCATATGTAGACTTATTGCGGATTAGAACACTGTTGGGTTTATATTTTGTAGACTTTGATGATAGTAAAGAAAATGTCGATTCAAGTTGTGCCAAAGAGTACAACCGATTGAGAAGTATTTATGTTCTGCATTTAGGACAGGTTATCAAAAACCTACTATCTGCCCAAAGTGAAAACATTCCAAGGATTGTATCGATGTTGTTGACAAGAAACATAAAAAAGGGAACTAACGTCTTATAAAAATAAAAACTCATAATGCCGGTGATTATGATATTGTTGATTACCAGTTGTCAAACCCCACTGATGTCAACTGCTATGTCAATGTGGTTCTGAATGCACTGTTATCTTTACCGCATGTTTTTCATACAATTGAACAGAGAAAAGACAAAAGATTGTGTTCTACACTGTTTGCTTTGTTAGAACGCCTGTGCAGTGATATAAGTAATATATATTGTGAATCTCATATTCATGCCCTTATAGTTCTGTTCACTGGATCTGTACACTTTACTCAAAATATGCAAGAAGATGCACAATAATTTTTCATGGCAATCTTTAGTATCTTAGAAGAAGAGACAGTACCTAGTGACAACTTATTTGGATTTAGTTACTCATGGGAGCATTTGTGTTAAAATTGTTCTTCTATATCAAAAACACAAATAGAGTGATTTATTTACTTAACCCTGCCATATTGCAAAACTCAAATTTGACAGGTTGAAGCTCCACAGAACAATACCTGCAGAAATTTCCAATCAGCTTTGTATATACAAAGAAGGGGCAAATATATTTTTGTAATGCCACAAAAATGTACAGCAGATGGAAGCAAATTGGAAACACATGTTACACATTTTAAAGCAGGGCAAATATCTGTTTCAGGAAAAACATATACTGCTATGGCAATTATTTTTCATGAAGGAGTAACTATTACATCTGTACACTACACCATTTACTCAAGTGGATGGACAAAATAACAACATAAACCTTGGTTAAAAAAAAAAAATCCTGCCTTTTAAACTACCAAATTACTATCTTCTGTTTCTTAAACCTATTTTGTAAGGAAGACTACAAAATAATATACTTGTCACATCTCTAATACAACTATTTATGGCATCATATGGACTACCAGGCTTCATGTCTAGAAAAAGAATTTCAAAATGTTGATATGCAGTTAATAGTAGAATGACACAGCACAGATGTCAGTAAATTGGAAACAGTGACTACAAACTAAAAACCTTTTTTGTGGAGAAAGTAATACTGCTAACATTATTAACTTTTTGTCAAAGGAGCTACTATTACCTCTGGATACTGCATTTTGTATTTAAAAACTAAAACTGGAAGGACACAATATAATGAGAAGAACATCACAATCAAACTAATATTGGATCATGACCTACCAAGTTAGAAGAAAGATTAGAATTTGAAAAGTGAAATAGTCTGCTTGTAGTTTATGTATTACCAGTTTTTATGACATCATATGGACAACTAGAGGTAGTGTCATTATAAGGCTCTCCATATGCCAGTGTCCTTTATAGATATAAACTGTATTGCCACACTCTTAACTAAAAAACAGTTACCTTTAGCATAGGTTTCTTTATATTAGTTCAGTTAGTATAGCTATAACAATCAGGTAATTAATTGTCATTAATGCAAGGCACAGTATCACTAATTTAAAGTGACATACTGTGCAGTTGTGTTTTTTTTCCACAATCTATGTGATTTTTTTCCCCACTGTTCATTGATGTTTCTTCTTACAGCACATCAGTTATGGTATAGAGGTATGGAAGCTGAGAACAATAAAAAAGGGAAACTAAAATGCTTACATTATATTTATGATTGCATTACAGCTGTACAAATGTGTGGTGCTTTATAATTAACCTGACCTTTTACATTATAGAAATGTAAACTTTATTGTGTAAATTTATAACATGTAACATTAAATTCTATTTATGTTTCCTCTCTTTTTACAGATCAATGGAACCACTTATTGCAATAATGTAGGTAACTAATTACATCTTTCACCATTCATAATGCATCCAATAAGACACCCATGTCGACATTGGTGCAGACACTGACACACCCTGGTACACACTGAGACATACACCGAGACACCCAGACACATACTCATACATAGACAGACATAATCAGACACACACTGATACAGACACTGATACACTCATGCGCAGACTGGCACACACAAGGACATACCCAGGCACACACTGATGCATACACTGACACACACAGGTACACACTGATCCATACACTAATACAACCAGCCACATGCTCCTGCATACATTGATACACCTAGGCACACACTGATACATACACTAATACACCCAGGCGCACACTAATAAATACACTAATACATCCAGTCAGACAATCATGAATATACCAATACACCCAGGGACATGCTAATGCATTTGCTAACACACCCAAGCAGAAACTCGTATACACACTGACACACCCAGCCACACACTCCTCCATACACTGACACACCCAGAAACACACTCATACACAATTACATACTCAGGCACACACTCATGCATACACTGACACACACACAGGCACACATTAATGCATACACTGAGATGCCCAGCCACACACTCATGCATACACTGACATACGCAGATACACACTGATTCATACAAAAATACAGCCAGGCACACACTGACGAATACCCTGTTATACCCTGGCACACTCTCATCATACACTGACACACCCAGAAGTACATTGATTCTTACACTGAGACATCCAACCAAACACTCATGCATGAATTGATGCCCCGAGACACACACTGACGCATACAGTGATAAATCCAGGCACACACCAATGCATACATTAACACAGCCAGGCACACACTGACACATACACTGACATACCCAGTCACATGCTCATGCATATACTGACACACACAGGCACACACTAATGCATACACTGAGACACCCAGCTGCACACTCATGCATACGCTGACATACGCAGATACACACTGTTTCAAACACTAACACAGCCAGGCACACACTGACGAATACCCTGATAAATCCTGGCACACTCTTGTGCATACACTGACACACCCAGAAATATACTGATTCTTACACTAAGACATCCAAACAAACACTCATGCATGAATTGACACTCCCAGGCACACACTGATGCATTCAGTGATGTATCCAGGCACACACCTGTGCATACATTAACACAGCCAGGAACACACTGACACATATACTGACATATCCAGGCACACCCTCATGGATTTACTGACACACTAGGAAACACAATCATACATACACTTAAATACCCAGGCACACACTGATGCATACACTGAGATATCCATGCACACACTAATCCATACACTGACACACCTAGGCATACACTTATGCATACACTGACACACCCTGACACACTCACGCATTCACTGATACACCCGGACACACACTCATGAATACACTGATATACCCAGGTATACACTCATACATACACCAACAAACCCAGACACACATTCATGCATACACTGACACAGCCAGGTATACACCCATACATACACTTAGAAACCCAAGCACACAATCATGTGTACACTGAGACATCCAGGTACACACTCATACATACACTAACTCACCTAGGAACAGACTCATGTATACACTGAGAACACCCAGGCATATACTCATGCAAACACTGACACGCTCGGGCCTACACATACATACACTAAGAAACCCAAGCACACACTCACACATACCCTAACATACCCAGGAACAGTCTCATGTATACACTGATCCACCCAGAAACACACTCATGCATCCACTTACATACCCAGCCACACACTGATGCATACACTGAGACATCCATGCACACACTTATGCATACATTAACACAGCCAGGCACACACTGCTGCATATACTGACATACCCAGGCACACTCTCATGCAAACACTGATACACCCATGAACACTCTCAGGCATACACTTACATATCCAGCACATACAGAGGCATATACCAAGACATCCATGCACACACTGATGCATACACTGACAAACCTAGGCACACACTCATGCATATGCTGACACATCCAAACACACTCATGCATACATTGACACACCCAGGTACACAGTCCCATTTCACACTGGGGCCCTGCGGAGCACGCAAGACAGATGGCCGGGCCCTGGGGGATGGGGTCTTCAGGCCAAGATCGACCATGAGGAGGGGTGCTCTAACTATAACTGCTGCACTTCTACGGTTTTGTACGAGTAAATTCAGAACTTAATTATAAAGCCCCTGTATCCTTTGTTTTTTTCAGAGAATTTCTAAGTTTTTAAAAATTTTATTTCCTAACAATAACTTCCCTGTAACCTTTGTTTTTTTCAGTGAATATTTATCTATATATCTATATGTGTATATCTATATATCTATCTATATCTATCTATCTATATATATATATATATATATATATATATATATATATATATATATATATCTCAAAACAAATCCCTTTCAGGGTTAGAGTGACACATAAATTATGCAAAAAAGGAATAGAGAACTCTGGGGAGTTCCCAAGTTAAGGTGGAGAGCAGCTGTAGTAAGGAGCCCTGTGCAACACCAGCGACACTCTAGATTTGCTCACCTCAAGTGTCTGTTTATCTAGCAAAGTTTTTAAGCATTGGATCAGCACAGTGCTATCCACGCCGAGCTAGATAGTGACAAAGGCCCTCATTCCGATTCCGGCGGGCGGTGGGCGCCGCCCGCCGGGCGGGAACCGCCAATTGCCCGCTCCGCGGTCAAAAGACCGCGGAGGCCATTCTGGCTTTCCCGCTGGGCCGGCGGGCCCAGCAGGAAAGGCCCTGCAACGAGGAAGCCGGCTCCGAATGGCAAGCAGCCATGGAGATTCAGCCCAGCCGGGGGAAATCCAGCGGGAAACCGCCGGACCCGGCTGGGCGACCGCGGCTGTCTCGGTCAGAATAACAGAGGAAGCACTGCCAGCCTGTTGGCGGTGGTTCCGTGGTCATTGACCGCCAGGGTCAGAATGACCCCCAAAGTCTTTTGCCATTTATACAGCAATGTCTTTAAGCACAGGTTTGGCACAGTGTCAACCTTGCCGAGCTGCAAAATGACAAAAGCTATTTACCACTCCAGGCACAGTACCACAGACTTGGACTGGTAAAACACCGTCCAAGCCAACCTGTAACGAGTAAAAGCTACCCCTGACACGTGTTTCGCTCTCATTAGAGCTCATCAGATAGGTTTAGCTTTGTCCAGACACAAGGGAGCACCCAGTATAAGTCAAAACAAATCTCTTTCAGGGTCAGAGTTTCACTTGAGGTGAGCAAATCTAGAGTCTCGCTGGTGTTGCAGAGTGCTACTTACTAGAGCTGCTCTCCACCTAAACTTGGGAACTACCCAGAGTTCTCTATTCCTTTTTTGCATATATATATATATATATATATATATATATATATATATAATTATATATATATATATATAATTATATATATATATGTATAAACTACAAACTAAAACCACCTGAGGAAGACAAAGGCCCTCTTTATGCCATTGGCGGAAACTCCCTCTTACCACCACGCTGACTGCAGCCAACCTACTGCCACAGCGGCGGACATCCGCTCACCATATTATGACACACACACACCAATCCATCACTATTCAGCCACATACACAATTCTGCCATGCCAAAGGTCAGTGATACACTGGCAATATCCAAACCCACACCATTACGCCAACAGAACAACGCCCACCACATTATGACCCACGAATCACCACGGTGGACATTCAACGGCGGTAAACCATTGGCTGTACACACTGCTGCACTCAAACTACACACACACATACAAAACACCACCAATTTGGACAATTCAACCTACACACACGTGACACCCATACACACACCACACACCCACACCACTATAAAACATACACCCACATTACCCACAACCCTTTACCATTACAAACCATTGCCACAAGACAGACACCACGACCACAGACAAGATCAGGGCCACACACCACCATCACCTATACACCACCCAAGCACCTTACATCACACACCCCAACACCTCACCCTACACACCCTCACCCCACACTACTCAACCAACACCCATGGCACCACAGAGACACCCCTGATTCTCCGAGGAGGAGCTAAGGGTCATGGTGGAGGAAATTATCAGGGTAGAGCCACAACTATTTGGAGCACAGGTTCAGCAGATATCCATTGCTAGGAAGATGGAGCTATGGCGGAGGATCGTGGACAGGGTCAACGCCGTGGGACAGCACCCAAGAACCAGGAATGACATCAGGAAGAGGCAGAACAACCTAAGGGGGAAGGTACGTTCCATTGCAGTAAGACACCAACTTGTTGTACAGAGGACTGGCGGTGGACCCCCACCTCCTCCCTCACAACTAACAACATTGGAGGAGCAAGTCTTGGCAATCGTGCATCCTGAGGGCCTGGCAAGAGTAGCAGGAGGACTGGACTCTGGTAAGTCAACTACTATTTCTATCACCCCTCCTACCTGCATGCCATCACATACTCTCACCCTCACTCCCATCACTCCACCACCTCACACACACCCTACCATCACATATCACTCATCCAACTGCCAAGCCCTGCATGTACCACCAATACATGGACACCACTCACAGCCCTGCATGGACACTCATCACTAAAGCATGCACACTAGAGAGAATCAGCAAACCCACCACATACCACCTCGCACAAGTGAAAGCTGCCAAGGCGAATACAAACAAAGAGGGCAACCAACCAATGCATAATATGTCACACACAGAAACAGTAACACTGTATTCATATCCCCACAGGTACCCCAGCCAATGTCAGTGGAGAAGAGGCACCAGCACTATCCAGTCCCCCCACAGAAGAGGCCCACAGTGATGACAGCGACTTTGGATGCCTGGAGATGGATGACCAACCTGGCCCATCACGGACCTTTGGACGGTCGGTAACCCAGCCACAGTCACACACCACCACAGAGCCTCCCCCCTCAGGAAAATACCACCACAACACCCACCTAGCGTACCCATGCCTCTGTCCCCAGGACACGTCAATCAGCAGTGTGTCCACCACTACAGTAACCCCAGGGGACACCTCACCCCTAAGACAACCAGGGACCTGGGGTCAGTGGCAGTGGGCACACGGTTCAGGGGACAGAGGCACAGGCCACCAGGGACACTGGGAGGACTGCTGTGTGCTAGGGGAGGACAGGCCCAGGGAACCGACTCTCCAGGAGGCACTCACCAAGATCCTGGGGCATACCAACATTCCCAAGATATGCTGGGACAGATCATGGCCAACGTGCAGGAGAACAGGCGGCTGCAGGAGTGACATTGCCAGGGGATCAGGGAGGACTTGCAGGCCATTAACACCACCCTGGTCTCCATTGCAGGGGTGCTGGCAGATATGGCCAATATCATGAGGGAGGCAGCCTCACAACAGCGGGCCCCTTCCACTAGCCAGACATCTGAACTACCTTCCACCTCCGCTGCCGTTATTGGACAGAAGCCCCGCCACACGACCAACAGGCCACCAGCACCCCTACCCCTGCAGAACGTGAACCACCCCGCAAATGTTCCCTGCGATCCAGGCAGAAGCCGGAGACTATTGCCAAGGCCCCCGCCAGGAAATGAGACTCTCCTGATTGTCACCCTTGTGTCCCACTCTGTCACCCTGTCCACCTTGAACTGCCGTAGCTCCCCTTCCAATGAACCCTTGGACAATACACATGTGCTACCAATAGACTGGAACTATACCCTGGGCTTTCCTCCATCATCACCCCAGCCCATTGCACTTGCCTCTCTACTTCTTAGCACTTAAATAAACACCATTTGAAAAAATACAAGTATGGAGTATGTCAAATGATTTAAGTATGTATTTCTTTAGTTCAAACATTGCAATGCAAATGTACAATAATGTTCACATTGGAAAGACCTGTAGTTGGCTGCAGTGATCACACCAGGTGCGATAGTGGAGCACCAACATCTGCAAAATGAGTTACCAAAGGGTACAGTGAGTGGGCATAGAAGTGGGAAATAACAGCATGCCAGTGACAAAGATAAACAAGAAAATGTCAATGAATGATGAAGTAACACTGTCCTACCTGTCTGTCATTGGAATTATTGTCTGATCATTGCAGTTCTGTTGTCCTCATCTTTGTCCTCTGCCTCCTCATCCTCACTGTCCACAGGGTCCACTGGTGCCACAGGGCCATCTCCAGCCTCCTCCTCCTGCAGAAAAGGCACATGGTATCTCAAGGCAAGGTTGTGCAACATGCAGCATGCCACGATTATCTGACAGACCTTTTTGGGTGAGTAGTACAGGGATTCACCTGTTAGATGGAGGCACTGCAACCTGGGTTCAGGAGGCCAAAGGTACATTCTATTATCCTTCTTTTACCCTCATGTGCCTCATTATAACGTTCTTCTGCCCTTGCCCTGGGATTCCTCACAGGGGTCAGTAGCCGTGATAGGTTGGGAACAGAGAGCTTTCGGGATCAACCCTAAAAACAGACTGGAATTGATTTCAGGGAGTAACACATGACCCCCCTCTTCCAACCCCAACAGTTCTGGTGGTTGGCACCCGCCTCTGAGGGCTCAGGGCTCTCTTCTTCTTCTCTCACATTATGCGATCAGTCTATTCGGAGGATAATTATCAGCAGCTGTTGCTAAAACCTGAAATGTGTGCTTGAGACAGATTGCCTGGAATGCTCTCAAGATAATCAGAAACAAATAACTAAGGCCCATATTTATACTTTTTTAGCGCTGCATTTGCGCTGCTTTTTGACGCAAAAACGGCACAAAATTGCAAAGTACTATTGTATTTTGCAAGTTTTCGCCACTTTTGCGTCAAAAAATTATGCAAATGCGGAGCTAAAAAAAGTATAAATATGGGCCTAAGTGTTGCTAATTTAATTTTGCGAAGACAGCACGTGACCTGCTTTTTTTCTGGGATAACTTCAAACCTTGAAAATAAGTGTCGGAGTTAGTCATTTCATTTGCTGACAACCCTATCTGCTATTCGCCCCTATTAAAACAGGTTTTCATAATCAGTAGTGAATATTTATTTTATTGTATGAGCACTGCTGAAGTACAAGTTGTTGTTCACAGAAGACATGGAGTTATGCCACCACTTGAGTTTACACGCGCTAACAGGACCAGAGGGACTACATATCCCAGGCTGCTTTGTGGCCCCAGGAGGCGGGAATCTTGTGCATCACCTGCTCCCACTTGCCAAATCCAACGAGCGCTATAAAGCGTGAGGGGGCATACCACAGCACGGGACGCGCTAACAGGACCAGAGGGACTACATATCCCAGACTGCTTTGTGGCCCCAGGAGGCGGCCATCTTGTGCATCACCTGCTCCCACTTGCCAGACCCAACGGGCACTATAAAGCGGGAGGCAGAATACCACAGCGCAGGCTGCGCGCGGGCCGCGCCCAGGCAAAGTCTGGGCCAAGGGCAGGCCCGTCTGCACCCGTCCACGACCGACTGAGGCCGGGCAGGGCCACCCCCCCTGAGTTTGGCTTTTTGCCTTAGCCACCTCGAATTGTTCTGTCCCCCTTAGTCCTCCCTTAACTATCACTCCAGGCCCCTGTCTCATCCCATTACACTGCCACAGATATGGGCAAAAGAAAAGCAATCGAGGGTGGGGCTGGGACTGGGGGGAAAAAACACAAGAAAAACTTCAAAGTCGGGCTGTAACGAAGTACTTGACCACATTGCTAACCTCCTAGCTGACTGCGGGGAAATATTAACTCCATCACCCGGCACTGAACAGCCATTGAGTCCCAAACCGTGCCCTGCAACCCAATCATTGACTAGCAAGCAGAGAAGCATACCCAATATATTTAACAAAGCCAGGGTACGGGTGAGGAATAAAGACCAGAGTGGTGCCCCCCAACCCCGCAGATTCATTCCCCAGCTCCTGTTTCCTTCACGACCTAGCTATAGCGCCCCCTCCGTCACCTGTCTCTTTTACCAACCGTTTTAATCTGTTATCATGTCCCTCCGATCAACCTACTCAGGATCTCGCAGTTTTACCTGCCCAGGCTAGGGCAGAAAGCTTCGCAAATATCGAGTCATCCCTCCCTCCCCCAAACGACGACTTGGCAGGTTGCATACAAACACTCAGGGCAGAAATAGCAGCCCTCAAGTGCATAATAGGCGACCTCACGGTCACAGTGGGGCATCTTATGGAAGAGAGAGGGAGAACAGTTAGGGAAAGTGCCGACACCCCAGCCCAGACAAACACTACCACTCTGATTCTACCTGTTCCCACCATGCTTCATCATGCCAAACACCTTCGAGGCCCCCCAGGTTCTATACTTGAGGACTCAGTCCCTAGGACTTTGGTCGGAGCCCACATACTGGGTTCTCGCACACCAGCAGGTGTGCAAACCTATCCTCCCACTAACCCCGAGAACACAAGTTCCAACTTCACACCCCTCACTTTAGGGGAAGGCCGTCGCTCTGGTAGTACATATTCTCCCAAGACTCTACCTCACGGAAAATCTTTATGACCAACGTACCTAGATCTTACTCTCAGGGGGGGAGGGAAGGGGAGGATTCTCTGATTAACAAAGTCACCCATTGGATTTGCCATAGCAGAGGATGTCTTTCAGTAATTAGGAAAGATATTCTTAGGGCCAGACAACATCGGTCCCAGAGCTCACTGTCCGATTGTAACGAGCTCCTCCTAGTAAACGGGCAGCTAGCCTACGACTTAGTAGCCTTAGACCAAATAACTAACCCCCGGGTGGGTCCACCATACAGTTTAAACTCGAGCCACCCACTCTACCTTGTGTGCCACCCTCCCTAGTGGCTCTAGACCAAGACACTGTCTGTTCCATGATTGATTGACCATCCGCGATTGAGGTGCAGGCTCCCCACGTTAGACCTGATAGTAGCATAAGCCCCAACAACTGTGCCCGCACCAATAGCCCACTTAGCGGTCATCGCTGACCAGACACACAGGTCGGTCTCTACCACTTCCCTCAACGTCACCACACTAGTTACTCCATATATCCAGGTAAACCTTCTCCCACTATCCAACTCCCTGACCATCGGCCAGAAAGTTAAGATTGTTTCATGGAATGTGGTAGGCTTAAAATCCAAGCTTCCGTTGCCGCACTGGAACCTTTTCATTGATCAATATGATATATGTATCTTCCAGGAGACCTGGCTAATCGAACCTGCCCATAAACCTGGCTATGCAACCTATCACATACCCGCCGCTCCCAGCAAGGCGGGCCGCCCATCGGGGGGGTCTCCTAATTTGGGTAAAAATTGCACTATAGTGTGCAGTGAAACTGATACCTACCGACACCCCTGACATCCTTGGTATTAGCCTCAGGGGAACAAGGGCCCACTGCCACTGACATTTTTAACATCTATGCCAGGGGGACAAGGGGGACCAACCGCTCTGTGACCTTGCAGTCTCTAGAGACCCAACTGGGCGAAACATGCCCTTATTGTAGCGGGGGACTTTAATACCACCTTTGAACCCCTTGGTCAGGACCATATGGGTGATTCCAGGGAAGAAGATGACATTTGGCACATACACAGGTTGGAGCTCCCGCCCATTAAAAAGTGACACTCGGCCGCTCTTCAACTTAATGCCCTGACCCTCGGCCAAGGTCTGAGGGCTGCAAATGGAAGACCCAAATCAGATAAGCATGCCACCCACACGTTTACTGGTCCACAGGGGAAGAGCTGCATCAACTATATATTGATGGACCTTAGATATTGGTCGATGACATGGTAGTCCGGACCTGAGTGGACAGTGACCACAATCCAGTCTGTCTCAGATTAGAGTCACTGTGGGGCAGGGCGCCCCCAGCAACAACAACTACCAAAGTAGTCAAAGTGGTACAGGCTGAGAACAACAGACGGCGACTTAGATGGAACAAGGTGATCCTGCGTGACGACATTCTCTCTTCCATTGATTTGGACCTGACACTTTGTGTATCATTGATATCTATGATGGTAGAGGATGTGGGAAGCTGTCCTCCCTAATTGATGTTCACACTGAGTTCTTCCAAAGTTTGGAACAGCTCCTATCCCTGCTAGCAGCTCATAATTCCGGCAGTGCTTCTCCCCTAGAGGGGGTTAACTGGTACAATCGGGACTGCCAGTTGGCACGAACAAGGCTAATTAGCGCAATCAAACATAAGGATGTCGCCCGAGTTAGGTCTCTGTGGAACCAGTACAAACAGACGCAGAACAAGGCCAGGAAGGACTGGGAAGAGGAGAGATGGAGCCTCCTGAGGGCTACATGTGACCGCAGAGGCTCCAGATCTTTTTGGGCCATAATGATCAAAAGGAGACCCTGCAATTGGCAATAACATCCTGCCCTCAGATTGGTTTCACCATTTCAACTCTCTCTATAATGTCAAAAGCCAACTCGTAACTATCCCAGCCCAACCCCAGTCGAGTACCATCTATGGGGATTGTCTGTTCAACTTGGGAGACATCCGAGAAGCAATTAACAACATAGTTTGATTGAAAGCTGCTGGCCCTGACGTCATCCCTGGAGACCTCTTCCTTTATAACATCGACAAATGGGCAGAGTACATTCTCCTTCTATCCAATGCAATTGTCGGGGGAGCTCCCATTTCTGAGTCCTGAAGGGATGGCGAGGTAATACCCAACTATACGCCCATTACCCTCATAGATACAGTACAAAAGGTATTCTGTTGTGCATTACTATAGAAAATCCAAGATTGGATCAATGAGAATGGCATCTTATCACCACTCCATGCTGGCTTTAGGTCCAAAACAAGCACCATAGATCAAGTGTTCAGGTTTCTGCTCTTGTATTGGAAGGTCGTAGTGTTAGGGAAGGGGAGTCTCTATGTAGCCTTCATAGACCTCAAATCAGCATTTGATCTGGTCCCTAGAGGTAAACTTAGGGAGGGCCTCAAGGAGATGGGCATGCCCCCAGGGCTTTTGACCACAACAACCCGACTACACGAGGCCAACTATGCAAATATACGCTGGGGGAACCAGGGCGATCTCACTGATCCGATCCAAGTAGTCAGGGGCGTTCGGCAGGGTTGCGTACTAGCTCCCACTCTTTTCTCCCTTTATCTGAATCAGGTCATCGATCATCTTACCTCACAGCCCTCTGACGCTCCAGCCCTAGGCAACAAAAAAAATCACAACACTTTTGTTCGCAGATGATACCCTGATAGTATCCAAAACGCTGATGGGCCTCCAAACCTCGTTGAATCGATTTAATGACTTCTGCTCCACGAGAGGCCTAGAAATAAACACCTCTAAAACCAAGACCATGGTCAAGAACCCCCACAGATCACATAGGGGGAACCTTTTCCTAGGTGGGTCCAAACTAGAACTTGTTAACACCTTTGATTACCTGGGGATGAAACTATCAGACTCAATGTCCTGGAAAGCCCATATCAACTCCACATCATTAAAATTCGGCCAGTAAGTGGGTGTCCTTTTAAGGGAGCACCATGCCTCATCAACATGACCAATAGTTGCTGCTCTCCACATCTATAACATGAAGTTTGTCAGCGCAGCTCTATACGGGCTGAACTCTGGGGCTTCGAGGATGTAAGGGAACTCACCCGCAAAGAGAATATGTTTATGAGAAAACTCACATCTCTGCCCCCAAGCACCCCGCTTCTTCCTTTGCACATGGATTTGGCCCGCAAACCTGTAAGCGCTATAACTGGTCTTAGGCAACTGCTGTTTTGGAGGAGAATCATGGCAACTCCTGAACTTTCTCCCTCTGCCTCTGCGTTTAGGGACGTTTGCTCTTTGGATACCTCCAACAAGATCAGGTGGATCCACTCAGTTAAGTCAGCATTGATTGCCATTGGGACGGGAAACTCGTGGAATTTCCCACACACAGGGCCACCACCGACCAAAGAAAGAGTGAAATCCTGCTATTGGGAGTGGGTATCCCAGTCCATATCTTGCTCGTTCTCAGTAGGGCGTCTATCTAGCGAGTTTCTGGACTTCAAATCCACCTGGTCGCTAGAACCTTACCTGGACTGCATCTTAGATCTGACCAATAGGAAGCTCTATATGCAGTTCAGATTTGGTTCCCTCCCTCTTAATACCTTTACCATCAGATGGCAAAACAAATCCCCAAGCAACAACTTATGCCCCTGCTGTACCCTGTACCAGGATTTAACTGCCCATGTCTTCTTTGTTAGTCCATCCTATGCTTATCTTCAAAGGAAATGGCTCACGCCAACTTGCAAACGGCTTGGGACCCGTGATCATACTGTGGCCATAGGAATCTTAAAATCAGACTCCAGTCCGCCCATTGCCATTGCAGTTGCCAAATTTCTCGGGGGAATGTGGCGCACCAGAAGGAAATCGACTAAGCCAGTCTAGCCCCAAGTCTTTGTAGTTATACATGTCTATCTTTGTCCCAATACTGTATCCTGGAACTGTGTTATGCCATATTCTTTTTATTGTATTGCATTTTGTGCACTGTTATCCTCTTATTTATTTTAACCTAACCTATTTTATGTATTCTAACCCATTATTTATTGTGGTGCTATGCGACTTTTATGGCACTGGATGCAGAAATAAAGTTTTATGATGATGATGGTTGGGGTAACCAGAGTCACCTGCAAATATGGAGGGACAACATTTAGCTACAAACTATCCCATAGGGCCTACACCATACCCATACACCAACATCCACTGGGCGGGCTCACCTACTAGCCACACCCTGTGCCACTGTAGCTTGGCCATCACATTTGGGATGCTACTATTCCTCAGGAAAAAGGCATCATGCACTGACCCATGATACTTAACATTGACATGGGAGATGTACTGGTCCGCCAGGCATACAATCTGCACAGTCATGGAATGAAAACTCTTTAAATTTCTGAATACCTGTTCATTTTGTCAGGGGGGGGACAAATGCAATATGTTTTCCATCAATTGCCCCAATTATGTTGGGGATATGTCCCATTGCATAGAAGTCTGCCTTCACTGTGGCCAAATTGTCCACCTGGGGGCATACAATGTAGCTGCACATGTGTTTAATCAGGGCAGACAACTCTCTTGTCAGCACTATTGAGAACATTGGCTGTGACATTCCTGCTGCCAAGCCAACTGTCACTTGGAAAGAACCAGTTGCCAGGAAATGGAGCACAGATTGAACTTGCACAAGAGGGGGGATCCCAGTGGGGTGACGGATAGCAGATATCAGGTCAGGCTCCAATTGGGCACACAGCTCTGTGATTGTGGCCCTGTCAAGTCTGTAGGTGAGGATAATGTGTCTGTCCTCCATTGCTGCCAAGTCCACCAGGGGTCTGTATACAGGGGTATGTCTCCATATCCTATTCATCTGCAGTGGTAGCAATCTATGGGCCAAAAGAGGGAGGAGCCTGTCACAAACTGAACATTGTAGCCACAACAGTACAATGCATGATGTTAATTTGAAATGTATAAGTGACATTGTCCTGTATGTCCAATTGTGAACTGTGACGCAATTATAATCCAGGGCCTGCCCCCTCGAAATGGCATTCGCCTGTCCTGTGTGGAGGGACAGGTGGAAGTGAGGTAATTCCGCTGATGATGCATGCCGTTGCGGGAGGCGGTCGGAAACCGCTGTGCAAAGCCTCATCGGATAATATTGGCCTCTATGGGGTACAGTGGCCAATGGTGATGTACGACGGCGGTGACTTTATGCACTGTTGTGGACGTCACCGACATTTTCTATCTGTTCTCTCACTTGCTTCCTGACCTTCAACAGGAGAGGACCTACACTGCAAGTGCTGCTGTGACCTGTGTCTGGGATCTACCATGGTGTTTGTGACTGGGGAAAGGGCCTCTGCCTTTACCTTGGCGGAGTTGGAGAGACTGGTGAATGGGGTCCTATCCCAGTACGGACTGCTGTATGGGCCTCCAGACCAACAGGTGAGCACACTGTGAGCACGATGCATGGGGCATGAATGTATGGAGTGCTGTGTGTGAAAGCCTTGTGTAGGGGGGTTGGTGGATGTCCCCTGCTTGTGCGCTGGGCCCTGTGTGTGCAAATGGCGATGTGAAGGGGTACGGTGGACCACAAGTGTAACAGGCAGGACGGTCTGACTAATACCTTTCCCTGTGTGTATTTTGCTGCAGGTCAATGCCCATCAAAAGAAGGGTATATGGTGTGCCATCGCCAAGGACATGCGGACCCTGGGGGTCTATGGCAGGTGGAGCACCCACTGTCATAAATGTGGGAGGACCTGAGAAGCTGGGCATGGAAGACGGTGGAGGCCCAGCTGGGGATGGCCTCCCAACAAGGAAGGGGTACCGTCGAACCCTGACCCTCCTGATGGCCTGCATACTGGCGGTGGCCTATCCGGAGCTGGATGGGCACTTGAGGGCATCACAGAAGCAACAAGGTGGTGAGTACAGTGCCCATCATTACAACTTATGCCTGGTGGGGTGGTATCCGGGTGGTGGATGTGTGTCTGTGGGTGCTCCTAGGCCAGGCTTGACGTTGCAGAATAGGTCCCATGTTAGGCAGGGTTCTGATGTGATATCCCTCCTACCAAGCTTGTAGGCATCCACTACTGGGCAGGGCTATGTGGGTCCCAGGTATGCTGCAGTTGGAGGTATGTGTCCTTCTCCATGCCCTGGTGGCTAGCATTGTTACTGGTAGTGCAATGCATAATGCATAGGCCTGTACCCAGTGTGTGAGGGTGGTATGTACGCCAACTGTGGTTTTGGTGCAGCCATTGACCCAGTGTATCCTTTGCCTCTCCCCCTCTTTTTGTTTTGTCATCCTGTCCTTATATGCACTAACATCATTTCTCAGAGGAGCAGAGGCACCTTTGACGGAGGGAGCTGCATCCCACGGAACCCAGGAGGCAGAGTCCACTGACTGTGAGGGCACGAGTGGGATGGAGGGTGAGGGGAGCTCCACGGGGAGACTGGAGGGGACAGTTCGGACACAGATACCTCCTCCGATGGAAGCTCGAAGGTGGTGACGGGCACCTATGTGACCACTCCAGCTACAGGTACAGCCACCACCCCCGCCCCAGCACCGCCCTCCTAGCAGCCCCTCATCGAGTTGCCTGTGCCCGCTCACCCAGGAGGGTGGGCATCTCCAACCCATGCACCTCAGGCCCTGCCCCAGTTAGGCCTGCTGCCCTGAGTAAGGAGGCTCTCCTGAGATCCATCTCTGTTGGGCAGTCAACCATTATGAATGCCATCCAGGGGCTGGCAGCCCAGATGCAACAGAGTAATGCATTTCTGGATGGCATTCACACTGGCTTGGTGGCCGAACAGAGATCAATCCAGGCTTTGGGCTCCTCTCTGATGGCAGCCATTGTCCTTGTTTCCACCCTCCCCCCTCCAACTTCCTCTTATCAATCCCATTTCCCTCAACCCCAATCTATCCCAAGCAGACAGGCAGATGAGCATGAACACAGGACAACACACAAGAGTGGCACAGGCAAACACAAGCATCACACATCATCCCAAAGGCACTCACACAAACACCATCCAGATGCAGACATACCAACATCCACTGCCTCCATTGTGTCCCCTTCCTCCTCCACCTCCCTCCCAGTTGCATCTACACTCACACCTGCATGCACTACATGCTCATCCACTACCAGCATCACCAGCACACCTAGCAGAACACACACCTCACTGGCAGACAACACCACAACAGCCATGCACACGTCCCCTGTGTCCTCTCCCACCATGTCTGTTCCCCCCTCCCAAGTTACACAAATGCAAGCACCCAGACACCCAACAACCATCCACCTCATTACAACATCCAGCCCATGCACCTGCACCCAAACACAGCAGACAGACACCTCCCACAACCACTCCTCTTCCTCCACTCCCAAACCTTCTCCCTCTTCCCGCCCCAATATCCCTAAGCAGCTTTTCCTCTCCACCATTGACCTCTTCCCTACCCCTCCCTCCCCATCCTTCACATTTGGCCAGGGGAGCAAAAAACCCAGGCAAGCACCTCAGCCACCCAGTCCACGGGCCTAGTAGTGTCCACACCCACTGGTGGTAGTACAGGATCCAGGGCACTGGCAGCCTCAAGGAAAGGGTGCCTGTCCCAAGTGCTGCCCAGAAGAGAAAGGAGCCCTCCCCAGCTGCTCCCCTAAAGGGCAAGGTGCCATCCCCAGCTGCTGCCAGAAAGGGCAAGGACTTGCCCCAAGTGCTGCCCTGAAGGGCAAGGTGCCATCCCCAGCTGCTGTCAGGAAGGGCAAGGAGCCGTCCCCAAGTGCTGCTGAGAAGAGCAAGGAGCCATCCGCAGCTGCTCCCAGGAAGGGCAAGGGGCCTGCACCAGCAGGCAGGAAGGACAAGGGGCCTGGAGCTGGGACTCAGTTGGAGCCCCCAACAACAACCATGGCTGTGCAGCCATCCAAGTCTGCAGGGGATGGGCAGCAACTTCCCCTCACAACCACCACCAGCAGCAACACCACCACCACCACCAACACTAGCAGTGGGCAGCGATCCAAGGCTGCAGGGGATGGGCAGGAGCTTCCCCCCACCACCACCACCAGCAGCACCACCACCAGCAGCACCACCACCACCACCACCACCACCAGAAGTTGCAGCCGTCTGAGGCTGTGGGGGATGGGCACGAGCTTCTCCCCACCTCCACCACCAGCAACACCACTACCACCACGGAGCAGCCGTCACTGCCGGCGGATGGTCTGTAGACCTGCCTCCATGGGCTGTTGTGCAGCCTGCCCCCTGCAAATCCTGTGGGTATGACACCTAGCTGAGAGACTGTGACCTTGCACTCCCCAGGATCTGAAGCACAGGGCATGATGCCCCCTCCAGAACCAGTGGGTAAGACACCCACCAACCCCAGCCTCCCTAGGATCAAGAGCACAGGGCATTATGCCCCCTCCAGAACCAGTGGGTAATACACCCACCAAACCCAGCCTCTCAAGGATCAAAAGCACAGGGCACGGTGCCCCCTCCAGAACCAGTGGATAAGACATTCACCAACCACAGCCTCCCCAGGATCAAGAGCCCAGGGCACAATGCCCCCTCCAGAACCAGTGTGTATGACACCCCCTCACCCCATCATCCCCAGGATCAGAAGCACAGGGCACAATGCCCCCTCCAGAACCAGTTGGGAAGACACCCACTTAAGAGACTGTGGCCTTGCACTCCCCAGGACAAAGCACAGGGCATGTTGCCCCCTCCAGAGCGAGTGGGCAAGTCACCCACTTGATAGACTGTGACCTTGCACTCCCCAGGACCAAGCACAGGGCATGTTGCCCCCTCCAGAACCAGTGGTGTTGTTCCATCTGCCGGCTGAGGTGCCCCCATTCCCAGTTCCCCTGAGGTGCCTGCCTATTTTCCAACTGATGCCCCTGTATTGTTCTCTCTGTGTTGTTGCAGGATACAAGTGGGGCCTTGGACTTTGTCATGTGGCCCTGTGGGCCACGCACATTGAGGACTGGGCAGTGTCCCTTGAACTGTACATATGTATATACCTTTAGATTGAATGTTTGTATTTTTCCATTATTTATATTATTACAATAACTTTCATCTATTCGTGTTGTCCTTGCATTATTCCTGAGGGGTACGGGGTCAATATGTTTTCTTACTGCATCTGATTGTGTGCATGGTGTTTGGGGTGGGGGGTGTTGTGCGTGTGTGTGTCACTCTTTTTCCTCTCCCCTTCCTTGTGTGCTAGGTGGCTGTACTCACCGTGGTCGTTTTCGCTGTCGTTGGTGTTCGTGGTGGAGCAGGACATAAAATATCATAGGAAAGATTTGCAGCTCGGGCTCCATCGCGTCGTGGTTGCTCTCTGTGTTTCCAAAGGTGCGTCCTTTCACTTCTGTGCTCAGTTTCCGCCAGGCTTTCGCTGTTGTTGGTACACCCCGGAAAAGGTGGCGGTTTCCAGGGTCTTAATACGGTGGGCAGAACATTGACTTCCGCCTGGCTGTAGGAGGCTACTGCCGTTGTGGCTGATCTATCTGCCCTGGCGGTCGGTGTGGTAAAGTGTCTGTCTATCTGAGATCTTTCCACCATGGTGATAATCTGGCAGTAGTTACCGATCGCCTGTTGGCGGTATTACCATCACTTTATCACCAACCGCCAGGGTTGTAATGAGGGCCAACATGTTGAAACCCGTAGTGGTGTTTGAAGAGCTGTTCTGTGAATAAATGGAATCTGCTAATCTGTACCTCTGGGAGTGCAGCAATTCTTGTTGGCTTATTTTTCGTGGGTCCTAGTCTCAGCCCGTGGTGGCACTGTCAGTCAGAGTGCACCGCTTTTCCGACCAATTGTTTTGCAATTAATTTACAAGTGGCAGCGTCCAGTTTAGTGGAATGGAAACATCATGGAATGATACAGTTGGCGAGGAAATACTAAGTTTCTGCGTGTGCACTGTACACTTGGAGACAGATAAATATGAAAACTTCAAATATGCCTTGTGTCATCCTGAAAGCAGTGGGGCATCCTTATCAAGATGTTTGGTGAGTTGAATTCCTACAATTCTGGTGCCCCAACACCAACACAGCCTTAACTGGATAACTATTTAGGGGAAAAGGGCCCAAGACAAAGCAGTAAATCACAATTTTAATTGTCACAGAGACAGAGGTCAAAGGGGCTGGTAAAGAATTATTCTGGAAAGATTTATTCTGAACAGTGTGCATGCAGAGAACGCTTTACTGAAATGTTCAAACACACGTTCTGCTAATAAATTAACTCTATGTAAATGACGTTTTTATTAATGGAAGTACCAGCATAAGAGAAGTGAGCATAAACAGCACAGAGACTGTTATGACTTCCCATAGCTTGGTCAAGCAGCCCTTGCCATGTGGTGCATAGGTGCTCCTGAACACAGTTTTGTACTTTGTGTACTGCTATAACTTTACACACCTCAGCCTCCTACCAAGAGTGTGCTCTTGGATAGTAGTTTGCTGGCATGGCAGACATTTTAATTTTGAAAAAATGTAAAAAATTAAATAGAAAACTCAGCCAAAGCATGTATATTTCCCAATTTAATCTAAGTTTAAAACAGCAACTACAAGATAACATATCTTCACAAGTATTTTCAAATTGTTCACAAAATTCGTATATGTTTATTAAAGAAAACAAAGACATAATTGGTTTGTAAAAAATTGAATATGGAAGCTTTTACATCAAATGCTTCTAGACACTGAAAAAACAGGAAACAATTGTAAAGATTTTTCACTGAGAAAGGAGGTAACATTTGAAAAAAACAGAAGAACTGTTAAAAAAGAACAAGTATTTCTGCTGTCCACCTACAATTAACAGCAAAGATATTTCGGCATCCTGTGATCAGAAGCCCCATGAGAGTGCTGTGGTTTGTGGTACAGAAACTGTGAAAAACACACTTTTAAGTGTGCAAAGTTGATCTGGAGAGGACATTTTAGGTGTGTGTGTGCCTCTCTAATTGAAATGCATGCTAATGAAAAAGGATCTATGCAGCTACTCAGGTGCTCACTTTAAAGAAACACTAGCTGGTAAGACTGATTCATTATACATACCTTCAGGAAGGAGGTGACAAGTCACATCAGAGGGACATTGGGCTATGAAATAACTGGAGAGCCTGGACAGTTATTATTGAGCTTCCCCATAAGGACACTCATATGTTGACCATTGGAGACTGAACTCACCTTTACCCGATGTCAGAAGTGACAAACATGTTGATATTTTTGTTTTGGATGAAAATGGAACCCTTTAGTACAGAGATCTTGAAATTAGGTGTGGGTCATGCTGGGACATCAAAAGCTCTGTGGTGGGGGGCTTAGCTGTGGCTAGGGGAAGCATTTGTTATGCCTTCTAGGGAACAGAGACAAGCAGCTTGTTGTTGCCGTGCCACAGTGTGTGATCTTGCCCTATAAGAAAATACTGTTGGACCCTAAGCCACATGAAGTACTGCATATGAAAATGTTGGTCCCTAGAGCTTTGCACGTTAATAGTAAGCCAAGAAAGACTGCACATGCCAACCAGGAATTGGCAATCACCAGTGTGGGAGCCATGCCCAGGGTGCCCTGTAGGGAGCTAAGGAGGTCCTGTTGATGAAAGACAAGGCCTTGAACATATACAGATTGACATAAAGCACCATCCCGAGGTCTGGACAGCACCTGTTTGAAACTGAACATGTCCTTGAAGATGGGGTTGACAGATTCTGTGTGCCCAATCAATGGTGGCTTGTTGAATGCCAGGCTGCTATTAATCTGAAGGGCCCACAAACAAACAAATGGAATACTGAGGCTTCACTTAAGCAGTGTCCAAAACTCTTGACTTAAAATGGGTCAGAGTGAAAGGGTCAGTTCATCAGAGCAATGTAAAATTGCATGACAATGTGGCATACCCTTGGCAAATGCAGACAAAAAAGCTCCTTAGACCCACACTGGCCGCGCACTAGCTGCTATAGAGTGCACTTCCCTTCCAGAGCCAAGACTAAGGCCAGTGTGGAAAGAGGAGGCTGCGACTTACTGACTGAGGACACCATACTCATAGGGCATGCCAGAGGACAGCTTTCTCAGGTGAATAGTTGACTTTTTCTTGCCAATATAGTATCCCACTCATACTCTCCAGCGATGGAGTGACAAGCTGATCAGGCTGCAGTGCCTTCCCATGGAAGAGGATCATGACCCTGTGCTGGGGATACTATGAACATAAACAAAGTGAGAAATCATGCAGTGGCCATGAGACATGCCGCTCCTTGATTCACACATGTGGGCCTTCAGAAAACTGTAGAGACTAGCGACCTTTTAAGTACTTATATCAGAGATTGTACTTTACATGAAGACTCCCCCTCTTCCTTCTTTTACCCCCACAATATGGATGAACAAAAGCAAAGCTATACAAAAACTGTTGGAAGAACAAGTACCAAGATAAGATGGCTGAGATAATGCTAGAGACCCAGATGAGAGAGGACACTTCCACTATGTTTTAGAGCCAAGACACCTGTGAGGTGAACGTGCACTTTACAAATGGATATTATTAATAATAACAATAATAATCAAAGTGACCATGGACTCTGTCCGTGAAGAGGAAAAAGATATCTAACAAGATAAAATCTTTTCACTCGGGATGAGGTGCTTTACAAACATGCCTGGATACAACTGAGAGGAAAATGGCAGACCGTTAGGGTAGCTTTACCATCCTGGAAAGAGATCTAGATCCAAACCAAAAACTATGGACAGTATGTAAAAAGTTAGTAGTAGTGGAGGACTGCAGCAGGTGGAATAACATCAGATTCCTGGGTGTCACAGACGGGTGTGAAGTGAATCGCATGACTGGGTTTCTGACCCCCTTCCTCCAAGAGCTTGCTCGTCTGATGGACACCCTCTGCTGGAGTTCCAAACGGTGCATCAAATTCAACCTAGAATGGATGAAAACAGAGCATCACCCTGGCCATATATTGCCTGTCTTCTGCGACACCACCAGGCTTGACAATTCATTGTGGCAGTGAAGCAACACAATAGTCCTTTTGTGTACAAAGACTCTAAAGTATACATGGCTTTTTGCAGGAAGGGACCCACTCTCTGTAAACTAAACCTCAATTACCGGTTTTTGGACCTATCCATGATGCTGCTTATGATCAACAGAATACACTAGAAGTTTGATGAATAAGATGCTTTTTTAGCATCACTAGAGAATAAAGACATAGATACATCAATCCCAAAATATAGCCAGGATGCTTAGACAGACAGGAGCATACTGTGGCCGCAAGACAGAAAGAATGCAGATTATGATCCTGCTGTGGAAAGGCAGTACTCAGACATTGTGAACAGAAAGTGGGTGGAGAAAGACAGCAGCGAATTCCACAAACCAGCCACAGAGACAGAGACAAGTCCAGCTCCTGCTTGAAAGCCTGAAGAGCTACCTAAGGAGGAGGAGGTAAGAGGATGCAGCTGCACCCGCTGTGGAATAGCTGGTAAGATCTTCCCAATGTGAGAACTACCACTATAAATATATGGAACTATACTGAACTGCTCCATCCCCTCCCCCTCCCTGTAAAAGGAGATATCAGTACTGACATCAGCAATATTAGCATCCAGACAATCTGCTGGACATTGAAACGTTAATAAACTGATTGATGGACTTTTCTGATGCAACTAGCTAGGTTGGTGATGCTGTATATGCTGTATATCAATAGTACCCAGGGACTGTACCCAGGGACTGTTAGTCTTAATACCTTAATGTCTAAATAAGTGAAGTGAAGTGGAGGGAGAAGTGCCTTCCCATTCAAAGAAAGTTAGAATTAGGAGTAGAAGAATGGTTTTGTAGCTACAATTACCAACTCTGATAACACCTTATGGGTATATCAGCCTCTGACTTAAGCCCAAGTATAAACTCATCATTCACTATAGTTTCACATCCTCACTAATCACCCACCCCACCCAAATGGAGGCCTCTGATACATTTGTACTTTTGGATCAGGAGTACACCCGCCCCAGGTCGCAACTGATGCCTAGTGTCATCAGACAGACCCTCACTTGCCTCACACACACATGCCTCTTTATTACCCTGCACAACCTATGATCACCCACTCTATAGGCAGTTCACTGCTTGACCTAGAAATTACATCAGATACCTGCCCTAAGAACCTATACATAGAGTCATTGAATGTAAACCGCAGGACCCATTACATTAAGCTGGAAAAGTGTTATCATACTATCACTATCACACTCCACCATGCAGTCAGTCCCAATGCATCATGGTAAATGCAGTCAAAGTTCGTTTTTTATCCATAAAGTAAACTGTGGTTTTTCACCTTAGTAGGTGCAGCAACTGCTGTAAATCTCTGGACACGTGCTTCTGGGTTCTCCCTTTCTGGTTTTCCTGTTTAAGAAGGCCCCCTTGAGCCAACGAGCTGATGAGCTCTGGTTGAGAACCCACATGCCAGTGAGTGGTACATAAACCTGAGTGGACTTTTGGCAGCGTTTCCAGTAACTCCACAGACAAAGCTGCTCTTAAAAAAAACTGAGATTTACAGCACTTGCTGCACCTACTAAGGTGAAAAACTATAGTTTGACTGCATTTACCATGATGCATTGGGGCTGACTACAGGCTGGAGTGTGAGGCAGGGTGCCCCCTTTCTGGTTTTCATGTATCAGCAGATAAATGTACACTTATAGACATAGGGCCTCATTACAACATTGGCGGTAAAAGCCGCTTACCGCCGTGCACAAGACCGCCAACACACCGCTGCGGCAGCAGAATTCCGCCACGGTCATTATGACCCACTGCTCGGAATCTGCCAAAATTCAGACACACACACAAGTCCGCCACACCAAAGGTCAGTGATAAATTGGCGAAAACAAAACCTCCACCGTCACGCCAACAGAAATTCACCCACACTATCACGACCCACGAATCCACGCAGCGGTCTTTCAACCGCGGTATTCCATTGGCGGTACACACAGCCGCGCTCAAAATACACACACATTTACAAAACACAGCCACATTGGACAATTCCAAATACACACACCTAATACACATACACACACCACTCCCACACACTCAATACAATATAAAACACCCACCCACATCACCCACAAACCCCTACGACAAAATTACCGATAGAAGGCCAGAGAGAGACACTACAAACAACTACCAAGCATCCACAGGCACACAATATCATCACCCACATAACTTCCACGCACCTCACACAACACACCACTACATATCACCCCACTTATCACTACGCACACCACCCCACACCACCCCATGGCATGGCAAAGACACCCCAGGGTCTCTGAGGAGGAGCTCAGGGTCATGGTGGAGGAAATCGTCCGGGTAGAGCCCCAGCTATTCGGATCACAGGTGCAGCACACCTCTATAGCTAGGAAGATGAAGCTATGGCGAAGAATAGTGGACAGGGCCAACGCAGTGGGACAGCACCCAAAAAATAGGGATGACATCAGGAAGAGGTGGAACGACCTACGGGGTAAGGTGCGTTCTGTGGTCTCAAGACACCACCTTGCGGTTCAGCGGACTGGCGGCGGACCTCCACCTCCTCCCCCACAACTAACAACATGGGAGGAGCAGGTCTTGGCGACTCTGCATCCTGAGGGCCTCGCAGGAGTAGATGGAGGAATGGACTCTGGTAAGTCAAATCTTAACTATTACATCCCCCTCCCTACCTGCATGCTATCACCCTCACCCCCACCCCCATCACTCCAACTCCTCACAAATGTCCCACTATCACAACCGAGCCATCCCAACACCAAGCCCTGCATGCAACTACAAAGCATGGACACCCATCACCAATGCATGGCCACTGCACATACCCACACACACCCCTAAAAAATTATCACACAAGGTCTTACACAAGAATGCAAGCACTGGGGTACACGGTCACCCACCCATTGCACACCATGCCACACACAGATGTAATAAAGATCCTTTTATACCCCTGCGGGACCCCTACCCAATGTCACCAGACAGGAGGGTCCACACATGTCCACACCACCAACAGAAGATGCCCACAGTGATGACAGCAGCTCTGTCCAACTGGATCTAGATGACCAGCCCGGCCCATCGGGGACCTCTGGACAGTCGGTCACCCTGACACAGTCACAGGCCACCACAGAGCTTCCCCCCTCTGGAAACACCAGCACAGCACCCACCCAGCGGGCCCATACCTCTGTCCCCAGGACACGTCAATCAACAGTGTGTCCACCACTACAGGGAACCGAGGCTAACCTACCACCCCAACAACAACAGGGACCTGGGGCAGTGGCAGTGGGCACACAGCCCAGGGGACGGAGGCCCAGGAAACACAGGGGAACTGGGAGGGCTGCTGTGCGACAGGGGGAGGACAGGTCAAGAGAACCCACTCTCCACGGGGCCCTCTCCAACATCATGGGAGCTTACCACCATTCCCAGGAGACAATGGCAATGGTACTGGCCAAATTTCAGGAGACCCAGCGCCTGCAGGAGGAACAGTATTTGGGCTTCAGGGAGGAACTCAGATCCATCAATTCCACCCTGGGCATCATCGTAGGGGTGCTGAAGGAAGTCCTCAACACCAGGAGGGACACTGTGGCACAACAAGGGGACCCTGACACTAGCCTGGACGATGAACTGCCCACCACCTCCGCCGGAGCTAGTGGACAGGAGCCACAGGACCATCACACCAGCACCCCACCCCCTGCAGAGGGTGAACCACCCCGCAAACGGTCCCTGAAATCCAGGACAAAGACAGAGAACGATGCCAAGACCCCTGCCAGGAAATGAGACCACCCTGAATGTCATCCATCTGTCCCACTTTGTCACCCTGTCCTTCCTCAAACTGCCCCAGCTCCACTTCCTATGCCCATTTGGGCAATGCACCTGTGAGACTAATAGACTGGACTCTGCCATGGGCATTGCTCCACCATCACCCCTCACCATTTTACAACCCTCTCCAATATTGACTAAATAAACACCCTTGAAGCACAAAACAATCTGGAGTCAGTCTGTGATTTCAAAATAGTGTGTTAGCAATTACAGGGTGTCATTCCGACCCTGGCGGTCACAGACCGCCAGGGCCGCGAATGACGGAAGCACCGCCAACAGGCTGGCGGTGCTTCCTAGCCCATTCTGACCGGGGCCGGCGGTTTCCCGCCGGTTTACCCCCGGCTGGGCGAATCCGCCAGGGTAGCGCTGCAAGCAGCGCTGTCTTGGGGATTCTGACCCCCTTCCCGCCAGTCTGTTTCTGGCGGTTTTCACCGCCAGGAAGAGGCTGGCGGGAACGGGTGTCCTGGGGCCCCTGGGGGCCCCTGCACTGCCCATGCCACTGGCATGGTTAGTGCAGGGGTCCTCTAACAGGGCCCAGGGCGGCTTTTCACTGTCTGCTTAGCACCTGTCGCACCCGTCGCACCGCCGCAACACCGCCGGCTCCATTCGGAGCCGGCTCCTGTGTTGCGGCCCTCATTTCCGCTGGGCCGGCGGGCGCTAACTTGCTTAGCGCCCGCCGGCCCAGCGGGAATGTTAGAATGCGGGAAGCGGTATTTTGGCCGCGTGGCGGCCAAATGGCGCTTCCCGCCTGGCGGGCGGCAACCGCCGCCCGCCAGAGTTAGAATGAGGGCCACAGTGTCAAAATGCTCTTTCAAATGTAATGTCAACATACCTATGTCACACAGCTCTAGTCCATGAGGAAACAAAGCAGATGTCACACAGTGGGACCCACATCTGTGAAATCGTAAGGGAAAGTGACAACTCAGTGACCATACACTGGGTGAAAACGACAGACAGTTGAGAGGTAGCAGTGATAAAGTACATGTAGTAAGCAGGTTTGTATTATTACCTGTGTCTCACTGAAATATTGCAGGATCACCGAGTTCCTGTTGTCGATGTCTTCTTCTGCTTCCTCATCTTCACTGTCCACAGGCTCCACAGCTGCAACAACACCGCCATCTGGACCATCCTCCTGCAGAAAAGGCACCTGTCATCGCAAAGCTAAGCTGTGAAGCATACAGCAGGCCACGATGATCTGGCACACCTTCTTTGGTGAGTAGAATAGGGATCCACCAGTCATATGGAGGCACTTGAAGCTGTCCTTCAGGAGGCCGAAGGTCCGCTCTATAATCCGTCGAGTTCGCCCGTGGGCCTCATTGTAGCGTTCCTCTGCCCTTGTCCTGGGATTCCTCACTGGGGTCAGTAGCCATGACAGGTTGGGGTAACCAGAGTCACCTGCAAATGGCAAGGGACAACTGTTAGACACACACTAACCTGCAGGGATATCCCCAGAACCAGACAACCATTCCCACTGACTTGCTTCCAGGTGCTCACCTAATAGCCACACACGGTGCCTCTGGAGCTGACCCATCCCATAAGGGATGCTGCTATTCCGCAGGATGTAAGCGTCATGCACTGAGCCAGGGAATTTGGCATCCACATGGGAGATGTACTGGTCTGCCAAACACACCATCTGCACATTCATGGAATGATAACTCTTTCTGTACACCTGTTCACTCCTGCGGGGGGTACCAAAGCCACATGTGTCCCATCAATGGCACCTATGATGTTGGGGATATGTCCCAGGGCATAGAAGTCACCTTTCACTGTAGGAAAAACCTCCACCTGAGGGAAAACGATGTAGCTCTGCATGCGTTTCAGCAGGGCAGACAACACTCTGGACAACACGTTGGAAAACAGAGGCTGGAACATCCCTGATGCTATGGCCACTGTTGTTTAAAATGACCCACTTGCAAGGAAATGGAGTACTGACAGCACCTGCACTTGAGGGGGGATTCCTGTGGGATGGCGGATAGCTGACATCAGGTCTGGCTCCAGCTGGGCACACAGTTCCAGGATTGTGGCACGATCAAGCCTGTAGGTGATGATCACATGTTTTTCCTCCATTGTCGACAGGTCCACCAGCGGTCTGTACACCAGAGGATGCCGCCAACTCCTCACATGTCCCAGCGGACGGTGCCTATGAAGGACAACACGAGCACAGAGTCAACCAACTCAGAGGTACGTACCCACAGCTTACACAGAACACAAATCATAACCCGAAATTTGGCCTGTATGAGTGTTGAGGCAAGGCCTAGGTATGTGTGACGCAGTTAGAAATCAAGCCATGTGGGCCCCTGAAATGGCAGCTGCCTGACCTGTAAAGTGGGACAATGGGATGTGAGGTAACTGCGCTGGCGTTGCACACCGTCGCAGTAGGCGGTCGAAGACCGCAGCGCAATTCTGCATTGGTTAACATTGGACCCTGTGGGTCCCAGGGGCCAATGAGGATGTACGCCGGCGGTGACGGTACGCACTGCCGCGGACGTGACTGCCATTGTCTATCTGTTCAATCACTCGATACCTGATCTTCGACAGGAGAGGACCTACACTGCAAGTGCTGCTGTGACCTCGGTCTGGAAGAGACAATGGCTCGAGTGTCTGGGGAAAGGGCCCCTGCCTTCACATCGGAGGAGTTGGAGAAACTGGTGGATGGGGTCCTCCCCCAGTACACGCTACTCTACGGTCCTACAGACAAACAGGTAAGTACACTGGGAGCATGCTGTATGAGCTATGCCTATGTGGAGTGGGGTGGATGAAAGATGGGGGAGGGAGATTGAGGCGTGCATGAAAGACGGTGAGTGCATGTGCCACACGCAAGGGTAGGGATGGGGGGCCAATGACTGTGACGGTGCAGTTGGTAATAACTTTTCTTTTCCCCCTGTACAATTCATGTAGGTCATCGCCCACCAGAAAAAGGATCAAGGACGTCCGGACCCTGGGGGTCTACCACAGACGGAGCACCCACTGCCGTAAGAGATGGGAGGACATTCGCCGCTGAAGCAAGAAGACGGCGGAGTCCCAGCTGGTGATGGCCTCCCAAAGTAGGAGGGGTGCCCGTCGCACCATGACCCCCCTGATATTCAGGATCCTGGCGGTGGCGTACCCGGAGTTGGATGGGCGCTTGAGGACATCACAGCAGCCACAAGGGGGTGAGTACACTCTCATTCTGCTGATTTTGTGCGCAGTGGAGGTGTCTGGGTGGGGGAGGTGGGCTGTGGGTTTCCCTAGGCCATGGCGAGTGTGCTAGTTAGGTCCCCTTCTTCTGGCAGACCCTGTGGCACACCACGCCACCTGTGTACAGTGCCAAGTACACCTAGTCAGGCTCCTGTGTCATCCATGTGTGCAAATGTCGGCCATAGCCTTGTAGGCCATGTCCCAAAGATTGAACAGTGGACTCGAAGTGCGCGGCGTAGTGCAGGGGGCTTCTGTGTCTGTCGTGTCCGCCAACGGTAGCAGTAATGCATGCACTAAACATGTCTTTCTTCTGTCGTCCCCCCCTTTTTGTGGTCTCCCTGTTCTTGTGTGCATTAGCATCATCAGGCGGCAGAGCAGTGGCACCGGAGCAGGAGGGAGCTGCATCCCACATGGCCCTGGAGGGCGAGACAACGGACTCGGAGTTCACCAGTGGGACGGAGGGCGAGGGCAGCTCCACAGTGGGGACAGGAGCTGAGACCAGTGATACGGACTCGTCCTCTGATGAGAGCTCCCTTGTGGTGGCGGCAACATCTGTGCCCCGCATCTACAGGTACAGCCACCACCCCCCCCTACCATCACGGCCCTCCCAGCAGCCCCTCAGCCTTTGCCCCGAGCCCGTTCACCCAGGATGGTGGGCATCACATTCGCCCTAGGCACCTCAGCCCCTGCCCCAGTCACCCGTGCTGCCCTCAGTGAGGAGGCCATTGACCTCCTCAGGTCCCTCACTGTTGGGCAGTCTACCATTTTGAATGCCATCCAGGGTGTAGAGAGGCAGTTGCAACAAACAAATGCATTCCTGGAGGGCATTCATTCTGGTCAGGCGGCCCTTCAGCAAGCTTTTCAGACTCTGGCCTCAGCACTGATGGCAGCCATTGTCCCTGTGTCTAGCCTCCCCCCTCCAACTTCCTCCACCCAGACCCAATCCCCTCTACCTCAGCCTATCCGAAGCACACCTTCAGACCAGCATGCACACACCTCAACAAACAAGGGAAGCTCTGGCAAACATAAGCACCACACATCCCACAGGCACTCATGCAAGCATCACACACATGCAGACACACCAACATCCACTGCCTCCACTGTGTCCCCCTCCTCCTCGTCTCCCTCCTCCCTCCCAGTCTCGTCTACACTCACACCTACATGCACTACATCTACAGCCACTACTTCCATCACCAGCACACACACCACCACACCCCGCTCACGTGCAGTCACCACCCCCACTGCCATTCACACGTCCCCTGTGTCCTCTCCCAGTGTGTCTGTGACACCACCTCCCAAGATACACAGACGCAGGCACACACCCACCCAACAGCCATCCACCTCACGACAGCCTCCAGCGCATGCACCTTCACCCAAAGTCACCAAACGAACACCTCCTACAACCACAACCTCTTCCTCTACTCCCAAACCCCCTCCAGCTACCCATCCCAGTGTTCCCAAGAAACTTTTCCTGTCCAACCTTGACCTCTTTCCCTCACCTCCCCCACCCCGTCAGTCTCCTAGGGCCGACTCTCCAGGTCCCAACCTAACACCTCAGCCACAACATCTCCGGGACCAGTGGTGCCTGTAGTCACCGGAATCTGGAGTGCACCGGCCACCAGGGCAGCCAGTGTGGCACGGAGCCACAGCACGGACAGTCCCCCACCTGTCAAACATCAAAAGTTGGCCAGTGCCCGGCAGGAGAGGGGGAAGACTCCAGCTACCAAAGCCGCTCCCAGGGGTACAGGTGGGAGTGTGGAGGCAGCTGCGACACCTTCCAAGGTGGGGAAGGGCCACAAGAAAGTCTGCAAGTCTGGGAAGAGCAGAACGGCAGAGAAGACCGCCATCATCCCCGCTGCCCAGGAGGCCACCGCCATCATCCCCGCTGCCCAGGAGGCCACCACCAGCACCAGTCCTGCTGCCCAGGAGGCCAGCACCAGCCCAGCTGCCCAGGAGGCCACCGCCAGCACCAGCCCTGCTGCCCAGGAGACCACTGCCAGCACCAGCCCAGCTGCCCAGGAGGCCACCGCCAGCACCAGCCCCGCAGGGCCAGACAGGACCACCAGCTCCAGTCCCGCTGGGCCAGACAGGACCACCAGCACCAGCCCGCTGGGACAGACAGGACCGCCAGCACCAAGCCCGCTGGGCCAGACAGGACCGCCAGCACCAGCCCAGCTGGGACAGACAGGACCACCAGCACCAGTCCCGCTGAGCCAGACAGGACCGCCAGCACCAGCCTTGCTGGGCCAGACAGGACCGCCAGCACCAGCCCCGCTGGGACAGACAGGACCGCCAGCAGCTGCGTCACTGCCAAGGACCCCGCCGCCACAAGCACCGCTGAACAGGACGCTGAACAGGACACCGCCGCCACAAGCACCGCTGAACAGGACACTGCCACCACAAGCACAGCTGAACAGGACGGCGCCGCCACAAGCACCGCAGAACAGGACACCGCCGCCACAAGCACCGGTGAACAGGACACAGTTGCAACAAGCACCGCTGCCAAGGACACCTCCGCAACATGCACCGCTGCCAAGGACACCACTGCAACAAGCACCGCTGGCCCATGAGCACAAAGGGCACTGACGCTACTGAGTCCATCACGAGCAGGATGAAGCACTGTGGGCACAAGGCCCCCTCCAGAACCAGTGGAGAGATACATTCACTACCTCTGTTCTTGGCAGGATGAAGCACTCTGGGCACAAGTCCCCCTCCAGAACCAGTAGAGAATCACATCCACTAGCTCTGTCCTTGGCAGGATGAAGCATTCTGGGCACAAGGCCCCCTCCAGAACCAGTGGAGAGATACATCCACTACCTCTGTCCTTGGCAGGATGAAGCACTCTGGGCACAAGGCCCCCTCCAGAACCAGTGGAGAATCACATCCACTACCTCTGTCCTTGGCAGGAAGAAGCACTCTGAGCACAAGGCCCCCTCCAGAACCAGTGGAGAGATACATCCACTACCTCTGTCCTTGGCAGGATGAAGCACTCTAGGCACAAGGCCCTCACCAGAACCAGTGGAGAGATACATCCATTACCTCTGTCCTTGGCAGGATGAAGCACTCTGGGCACAAGGCACCCTCCAGAACCAGTGGAGAATCACATCCACTACCTCTGTCCTTGGAAGGAAGAAGCACTCTGGCCACAAGGCCCCCTCCAGAACTAGTGGAGAGATACATCCACTACCTCTGTCCTTGGCAGGATGAAGCACTCTGGGCACAGGGCCCCCTCCAGAACCAGTGGAGAGATACATCCACTACCTCTGTCCTTGGCAGGAAGAAGCACTCTGGGCACAAGGCCCCCTCCAGAACCAGTGGAGAATCACATCCACTACCTCTGTCCTTGGCAGGATGAAGCACTCTGGGCACAAGGCACCCTACAGAGCCAGTGGAGAAAGGCATCCACCTGAGAGACCGTGGCTTTGCACTCCCCAGGATGGAACAGTGGGCAACCCACCCACTGTAGAGACTTGAGAGACTGTGGCTTTGCACTCCCCAGGATAATGCAGTGGGCAACCCACCGACTGTAGAAACTTGAGAGACTGTGGCTTTGCACTCCCCAGGATGGAACAGTGGGCAACCCACCCACTGTAGAGACTTGAGAGACTGTGGCTTTGCACTCCCCAGGATGGAACAGTGGGCAACCCACCCACTGTAGAGACTTGAGAGACTGTGGCTTTGCACTCCCCAGGATAATGCAGTGGGCAACCCACCCACTGTAGTGACTTGAGAGACTATGGCTTTGCACTCCCCAGGATAAAGCAGTGGGCAACCCACCCACTGTAGAGACTTGAGAGACTATGGCTTTGCACTCCCCAGGATAAATCAGTGGGCAACCCACCCACTGTAGAGACTTGAGAGACTGAGGCTTTGCACTCCCCAGGATGGAACAGTGGGCATGTGGCCCCCTCGTGGATTTGGTGTCGTGCACTCAACCGGCTGAGGTGTCCCCCCCCTTTCCCTCCCACCTGAGGTGCCTGTTTTATTGCTATCCAATGCCCCTGCAGTGTTCTCTCCGTCATGTTCGGGGATTGAGTGTGGGCCTCGCCCATGCCGTGTGGGCCCACTGTTCCACGGACTTCAATGGAGCACTACCTGTACTACTATTCTTGGTGTATATATTTGTTAATGGTGTATATATATTTTTGCGTCCTGGATTTTAATAGATTACATTGAATCCACTCATTTGCTTTTGTCTTTGCATTCTTCCGGGGTGATTGGGGGTGTAACTGTAATGTATCATGCTGTATTAGTGTGTGTGTTGTAGTGGGTGAGGGTGGGGGTGTTGCATGTGAAGAGAAATGGAGATTAGACACAGAATTACATGTGAAACATCTTTTGTGTTAGATGTGTTGGAATGTCGATGTGGTCTTAGGTACATAGGCAGCACTATATGCCCTTTGAAAAAGCGCATTTTGGAACATATGAGGGCGGTGCGAAACGAGGACACTACGTATGCAATGACTAAACACTTAAAAACTCACTCAGCATTTGATTGGCTGTCCATGACGTATTATGGTGTTGCAACAATACAAAAGCATGAACGGGGTGGCGACAGGGTTCAGAGATTACGCCATTTGGAGTCGAGGTATATCATTAGGTTGAAGACCAAGATGCCATATGGGATTAATAATGACGAGGAACTGTATTGCCATCTCTAAGCTTGGTTAAATAGTATGGACTAACTCCCATTACCAACAAAAAAACAACAATGAAACATATCAAGTGAAATAAGTCAAATTGCTTTCTTCAAAAACAATTGGGAGGTGAATCCCCACAATCAAATGAGAGAATATAATTTGTAAATTTGAATAATGATAACAGATATTGCGGAGTTGGAAATACAAACATTGTAAATAGTGCAACATAGTAACAAAGTTTAATGATTAGTAGAGTAGCTGTGGTTATGTTTGTTGTTTATTGTTTCATTGTCCTTTATGTGCACTAGGTTGGTTAATTGTCATTATTTTTCAGTCTTTTCTTTGGTATTAGAAGTACACAGTGGGATGACCAAAAAGGGCATGGTGGTGTGATTAGAAATAGTATACATTATAAAGACTACATACCCCAGAATGCCACATAAGGGCATGGCTTAGAGGAATAGTATAAATAGTACTTGTAATGGATTGGTTATTCACCGTGATCAAGACCGGGAAGGTCTAAACGCGCTGGTGTCAGTTTGTTTGGGGTCCTGTTATGGAATAAAATAATTCTGATTCAATCCTGTGAGTGCCGCAAGTGAATCCTGGCTCCCTGACATACGTCCATAAACAAATTGTAGTCCAGAGATTTTCATTTTTTATATGTGTTTTGGGATCATTAGAGAATTGTAGTCCAGAGATTTTCATTTTTGATATGTGTTTTGGGATCATTAGAGAAGTAATTTATCTTGGGTGGACATTGCTGATCTGGGCCTAATTTTTCTGGATTACATTTATAAAAATGGTGGATGTGTTGCAGTGATGATGTAATATTTCAGGAACCATGATCCCTATATACTTCATTCTGGTGTCAAAACATAGGTTTTGGGGGTGAAGTAATCTAATAGAGAAAAAAAATAAATCCTTAGAGCAACCCTTCCGGCATTTTCCCAAATGGCGGCTATATTATAGGAAGAAGAGACATACATAGATATGAAACAAATAATAATGTTTTTTAATCCTTTTATGTATACACCAAACAATGTGTATGATCTGAATATGAATTTTTTTTTATCACTCCTGTTATATACACATTTTCATAGTTCACTTTATTTATTTTGCAGAATGTTGAACATTTGAGAAAAGCATATTGACAGGGACATCTTTTTGTAGCACAGGTTTTGCAAGTACATGTATGTGTAAGTTCTGTGTGAAGAGACTTTAGAGATTTTGTAGATTTTCACACCCCATCCATATCTTCCCAACCAAATTCACACAGATCTTTCTCTACATATGCATGATCCAAAACATTTACACATCCTCTAACCCAGAGGTCTTCAAACTGGGGGGCGGGCCCCCCTAGGGGGGCCTGAAGTGATCCCAGGGCGGCCCCAGACTCTGGCCGAAATAAATATTATACAGATAACAGGCCTTTGTTTTAAGCAGAAGCATGTTATTGCAGTTTTAAAACGGTAACAGTACTTAACTGCAATGTTTAAATAGGTTTAGACATATTTAAACATTGCCATGTTTATAAAATAATTGTGAAAAATTCTGAGGGGGGCCCAATGATTTTTATTTTTCAACTGGGGGGGCACGGCATTAAAAGGTTTGGAGACTTCTGTTCTAACCAAATAGAAAGCTATTTTAATGTATCCATGCACAGAATATGTGCAGTCAATATGCTCTTCTCAAATGTTCAACTGTTAGAAATGGGGTCTTTGGTTGGCAGTCAGGTTACCCCTTATCCAAGCAAGGACCCTCACTCTAGTCAGGGTAAAGGAGAATCACACTCAGTTAACCCCCGATCTCTCCTTTGGTAGCTTGGCACGAGCAGGTAGGCTTAACTTCAGAGACAATGTGTTAAGTATTTGTACAAACACACCCAGTAATACAGTGAACCTCTACAAAACGACACAACACAGGTTTAGAAAAATATTAAATAATGTATCTAAATAAACAGGACCAAATATGATACAAATCCACAATATACGGCTAAAAATACAAATTTAGCACTTAAAAGCAAGAAAACAGTGATTTGAGGTCAAAACACTTCAAATTGGTAAAACACGGTGTTGTAACAGCATAATTTCCTACAATCCGACGCCAATGGCACCGTTCACGGAGGCAGAAGGACTGCAGCATCGCGCATCGGCATCAGGTCCTTTCTACAGGGCGGTGGAGGTGAGGCAGCGTCGGATGCGAAGTCGGTCTCTTGGTTCTAGCAGATGTGAAGTCCAGCAGAGTTACGATGCTTTCGGGTGACCTCACGGGATCGCAATGATGCCACAGGGCCATAGGCGCTGTGATGGCATCAGATCATCAAGGACGTTGGACTTACGACACTCCAGTGTCAGCGAAGTCGGGCGGGATCAGCGGTTGCAGCGACGCAAGCCCTACAGGGTCATCTGACTTTTTACGAGGTCATCGGCCTCGGGCAGCTGGAGTCACAGTTTCTGGGTAGCGGTGTCAGCTCACAGGGTTGTCAGATTCGCTCTCAGCGAGGTCTATGGCCTTGGGGCAAGCGGCGTCAAAGTTCCAGGCAGCGGCGTCCTTTACGAAGTTGCATGGCATCGTCTGACCTTGGTAGACTGTTTTTTTCTCCAGGAATTCACTTCCAGGGGTCCAGGAACTGAAATGGCACCCTCTGGCAAGCTAGAATCCACAGTAAGAAGACTTAGGTCTGGTTCATGAAGCCTTTGCTGTCCCTGAGGCTTTAAAACAGGAGGCAAGCTCTATTCCAAGCCCTTGGAGTCACTTCTCAAGCAGGAATGCAACAAAATCCAGTCTCTGTCCCCTTGCACAGGCAGAAGCAGCAACTGCAGGATAGCTCCACAAAGCACAGTCACAGGCAGGGCAGCACATCTCCTCAGCTCAGCTCCAGGCAGGGTTTCCTCTTGAATCCTTGAAGTAATCTAAATTCTGGGGTTTTGGGTGCTCTTCGTATACCCCTTTCTGCCTTTGAAGTAGGCCTACTTCAAAATAAAGTCTTAAGTGTCTGTGAAATCCTTTCTTGTCCAGGGCAGGCCCCAGTCACACCAGGAGGTTGGAGACTGCATTGTGAGAGGGCAGGCACAGCCCAGCTGGGTGTGAATGCCCACTTCTCCCTTCCCCTCTAGCACAGATGGCTCATCAGAATATGCGGGCTACACCCTGCCCCCTTTGCGTCACCATCTAGAGAGAGGTGCAAGCATCCCAACTGTCAAAATGACCCAGACAGGGAATCCACAAAACACAGAGAATCACAGAGCGGTTTAAACAAGAACATGCCTACTTCCTAAAAGTGGCATTTTCAAACACACAATCTAAAAAACAACTTTACTAAAAGATGTATTTTTAAATTGTGAGTTTAGAGACCCTAATCTCTACAGGTCTATCTGCTCCCAAAGGGAATCTATGCTTTAATCATACTTAGGCAGCCCCCATGTTAACCTATGAGAGAGACATGCCTTGCAACAGTGAAAAAACCAAATTTGGCAGTATTTCACTGTCACGCCATGTAAAACACATAAGTACATGTCCCATCTTTTACATACACTTTACCCTGTGGCTACCTACGGCCTACCTTTGGGGTGCCTTACATGTAAAAAAGGGAAGATTTAGGCCTGGCAAGTGGGTACACTTGTCAAGTCGAACTGGCAGCATAACACTGCATGAACAGACACTGCAGTGGTGGGTCTGAGCCATGTTTACAGAGCTACTAATGTGGGTGGCACATCCAGTGCTGGAGGCCCACTGGGCACCTCTAGTGCACGATACTGGGGTCTTACTAGTAAAATCAAATATGCCAATCATGGAAGGCCAATTACACACACATTTTATATAGGAGCACTTGCACTTTAGCACTGGATAGCAGTGGTAAAGTGCCCAGACTAACACAATAGAAAAAACAGAGTCCAGCACACGTCAACAACCTGAGAAATAGAGGCAAAAAGTTAGGGGAGACCACGCCAAGGATGTCAAGTCTAACATTAACATTCTGCAAATGCACCACAACCGAATGCCGAAAGAAACAAATAAAGTGAACTATGAAAATGTGTCTAAAACAGGAGTCATAAACATTAGTTATTTCATATTCAGATCATAAACATTGTTTGGTGTATACATAAAAGAATTAAAAAACGTTATTATTTGTTTCATATGAATATATGTCTCTTCTTCCTATTTTATAGCCGCAATTTGGGACAATGGCAGAAGGGTTGCTCTGAGGAATGTTTGTTTTGTCTCTATAAGATTACTTCACCCCCAAAACCTATGTTTTGACACCAGAATAAATTATATAGGTCTCCTGGTCTACAACAACAGCAGTTTTAAATGAGGACACCTTTTCAAAATGAAATTCTTCAGGTGAAGGTTTTTTTTCAAGCTCTTGTTCGAGTTTGTGCTTCACTGGTTGGTGGCAGCATCTCCATCAAATGTGTTTGTAGGAAGAAGATCATGCAACAGAGTGTTCTTGATGAATTCACTCTATTCTTTTGCTACTTCAGTCTCTCTATGTGCTTGCAAAAGTTGTTTTTTGCAACCTGTTTTTGTAGTGGCTTGTTGCACGGAACTCTTTCTATGGCGATTAAAGTATGGAAGTTTAACTCCGAAGACATGTCCTTGTGTCATTATCCACATATTGTTTGGAAAACAAAGTTGTGTTGTCGCACAGGCTCAGACATTTCAAAGGGGTTACCTTCCTGCTGCATGAAATGAAGAAGGCTGTGAATATGTTTATTAAAATGTTCCCCTCTCTGTCCCACAAGTTTGTGGTGAGGAACAGTTTCACAATGGTCCATTAATGTTGAATTTGTCATCTCTCTGAAAACATTGCAAATTGAAAGGACTTCATAGTAAACTAGATGCCATTGAGCAACATATTCACTTTTACATGTTTCAGCAACAATTTACTTGGAGCTTTTCTGTGATCTCTAGATCGTCTGCTCTGTCTTTCACCACAAAATACCTTTGGATGAATTGTCTGTAGAGGTATGGTTTTTTCACCTGTATCTTTTTCTCTCTTTCAAATACCAGGGCCCATATCTCAGGTAGTTTATGCAATTGACCTCACTAAACACAGTAATCAGATGCTCCACAGGTTTCACCTGCAGCTCCCAATCGCCTTCCTGATCAGCGTGTACCACGTTTTTCACTAGAGCTATTAAGTAAAACATTTCCCCAGTACTTGCAAAGTTCTGATTTTTCTTCACATTATTTGAAAAACTCAATGGACATGGTTTTCAGGTTGTCTGATTTTGAACGGAGCATATTGAACATTGCCTGGCTTTGCATTATGTCTTTTGAATGAAGTGCACCCTGTGCCTTGTTCAGTTCTGAGATGAGATATGCAAAACCTAAAATGTTTCTATAGCCTCAGATATGATGAGCATACCTTGAAAGGAAGAAGCATAATGAGTTCAGCTCAATTCTGACTTGACAGTTTTGCTTCCAAAGAGTTCAGTCTCAATAAGTGCATCGTCTAAGCCACACCAACGGAGATAACTTCCTGCACACCGCAATGCAACTTTTGTCATGTGGAAAATGCCCATCATTGGATGAAGATCATGAGATTTCTCCTGGATTGTTCATAAAAATGTCAGCTACAACACAGAAAACACATTCCTCAATGACAATTGACAGGATATACTGGTCTTCAAGCTGAGCACGAGCATTTTGGATTTTTTTAGAGCTGTGTATACTGTTGTGTAGCTTGTGACTGGAGATGGTATTACTGGTAAGAACCCAACCTTCTTCAGTGGGATGGTATTCTGGGAGATCAGAGAACGAATTCCAGCTCACAGAATAACTGGCGTTTCTCCATCCTTCAGCCCACACCGAAAAAGTGTTATAATAAATTCAGTTAAACCAGCTTTGCGGACCACAGCATCAGGTAGAAGAAGATCCATGTCCTCGGCCACTTTGAAACTTTCTGGTAGACTGAGATGTATTGATGGCTTGTAGTGATTTTGAACACATTGGCAAGGCAGTTGGGTTATACATTTGCAGCTTAGTTTGTTTATGTCTACAGTTGACACAGTTTGTTTTCCACGTCATTGGTATATACTTGCAAAAAGCACCATGGCATTATCATGAATGCTGGATGTTCCAGACAAAGAAGAGCTGTCTTCAAAATCAAAATTATCAAGAGCAGCAACTGTAAATTCATTCCTTGTAAAGAGGCTTGAAAGTGGTGTGAAGTTGGATTCACAATATTCTATAGCATGAGCTGCTAACAAGTTCCTGCTCCGTACTGTCATTATAACTTGTTGATACACCAATCCTATTCATTGAAGTGATTACTTTTGCACTTGTCAAAGATCACGTGGGCAGTCATCATGTGTAGCAGACTTTTCTTTCTGCCGTGATGCAATTTATAAAACATAATTTGGAAAAGACAGTACATTTGCACAGAATGAGCCTGTCAGTTCAAGGGATTGTCTTCAACTTCTTTGCTTACATCTTCAAAGCCATCATAAATGTTGTCGGCTTCTGTTCAGAACTCAAGAACTTTAGTTTGTAGCACTTTTGCTGTGCTGATATTAAACAATGATGTAAAAATTGTTAAGACAACACAGGCATTCTTGTTGACTCATGATTTGTGAAGAACTGGGTCATGGTTGCTCATCCTTTTGTTAGATTGACAAAAACAAATTATGTTATTGTACATTCTCACCAGAAAAATCTTAATTTCATTATTATGGATCAATACAGTCTCATCAGTGTTGACCATTATTTCCCTGATCTCGCTGAGTGTGAAACCATAGCCAGCACTCAACAGTGGCTTTAAAACTTAATTTGCTTTTTCAAAGAGTGCAAACCTAACTGATGGCTGGAGGTTGCATTGCTCTTGGGAGCTCATTGTGCAGTCATATTTTCGATTGTATGCATGCATTCAGTTTGGGTGGGCATACAAATCCACTGCAAATACATTCACCTCGCTGTTTAGATCAGTTTCTCATTTGAAAACTTAATCTTGGAAAAAACCAGCTGCAGATAAAAACATGTTTGGCTTTTGAGACTCACAGACTGTACTGTTTCTTTTGTCAATCCCTTTGGCCCTTGTTCTTTCTAAACCACAGATAACACATCGAAGATCCTCTGCTTTCCTATTAGTTGTTGGAGGTGGACGAGGGGTAGCCATCGATCTTCTAAGTGGATGGGCATTGAGTTTGGTTGTCGTCGCTTTCTCAGAAGACTTGGATTCCTCTTGTGATTAACTGGTTTCTGCTATTTTGTGATTAATTTTTTCAGTTTTTTTCCTTTGTACATGACTTCTGGCAGTAATTTCAATACTTTGTTAACTTCGCCTTGCCGTATTTCTGCAGCATCTCGAATTCGCTTCCTTCCAGCTGCAGTTGATGCTAGCTTTTCTTTCGGATTAGTTTGGCATATGGCACATTTTTCTTTGTTGAAAGAGCTCTCAGAATTTGTAGTTAGCAACACTCTGTCAGGAGGTAAAGATGTTCTACTACCACCTGCTTCGCTCATGTTTACAAATTTCAATCAATGGAAAACCTGAAACAAAAACAATATTAAAATAAATTACCAACATGATGGCTAAAACACTTCATTATAGAGCTGCCATTTTGGAAAATGGCGGAAGGGTAGCTCTGAGGAGCTATTTTTAGCTCTATAAGAATACTTGACCCCCAAATCCTATGTTTTGACACCAAAATCAAGGCTATAGAGTTCATGGTTCCTGAAATATTGCACAATCACTGCAACAAATGCACCATTTTTAAAAATGTAATCCAGAAAAAAACTACCTGAAATTAGCAATGTATAGCTAAGCTAAATTACTTCTTTGAAAGTGCTCTAATGGGGGCAGGACTACAAGCCCCAGGCTACCCAGCGGGAGAGGAGGAGTCGGGAATCCAGCGGCCTCATAATCAGCGCTGCAACCCCCACAGCGAGGGATGCTCTTTGAGAATGCTCTAACGAAGGCAGGACTACAAGCCCCAGTCTGCCCAGCAGGAGAGGAGGAGGCAGGAATCTGGGAGCCTCATATTCAGTGCCACAGCCCCTGCAGCATGGTATGCGTGCGCGACACGCCTGGGCGAAGACCATGCCTGTCTTCGCCTGTCATCGGCCTGCAAAGGCCGGGCTGGGCATACCCTCTTTTGGCCACCTGGCTGCAAGGAGTTCAAAGGGACACACAACAAGTGCATAACAGTGAAGCAGGATAGTCGCAGGAGTGTGAGGTGACAATCATGGGCAAGCAAAATGCAGGGGACATAGAGCCATTAGTAAGTAAAGCTAAGAAACTAACAAAAAACAATGCGACTCAAAACCTGGGGGCCATGCTTAAGTGCTGATGCAGGCATGTTCTCTGATATTGATAATCTTATTGGGGAGGTGGAATCAATGTTAAATGGTAAACCAACCAAAGAGATAAGGAATGGAGCACGAAGCAAGGTCCCTGACATTTTTACTAAATCGAGGAACACTGCAAGGTTCGCTGATGCTGAAGCCCAGTTATTGCTTGGAGCCAATAATCCCTGTGGCCTGATAGAAGCAACGGTGTCTCCTAATGCAGACATGGCCCCGCCAAACATTCCCCTTTCTCTAACAGTAACAATTAATAAGATCATACATTGTTCAAACAGGTTTTCCCCCTTGGATACGATGGATAGTATTGCTACGCTTACCAGCACTAGGGATGATCCTCATATCAATGCCAGAGCAACAGTAAAGGAGCACAGCGTTGATCATGAGCCCCTACACCACAAACTAAACGAAGTCAAAACATTGGTCGCTGCCATAGCCAGCAGGATAGCCAACTTAGTTGCAAAGCTAAAAGCATGCAGCTCTCCATGTTGGGGCAGCTGCAATGAAGTAAGAAACGAGGCGCCAGCCCCAATGAGAAGCCAGGAGGCTTCACACCTAGGTATTAGCTATGCTTTTGGGATGGATCCCATGATGACAAATAAGCCACTTGAACTAAAGCCAAACTTGCATCCTGTAGGGAGGCCTAAAATTTGCACCAAATCTAGCAGCAACCCAAGCACTACTGGTAATCCAGTGAAATTGAACCCCTTAGATTGCCTAAGCGCAAAACGAAAGCTTGACCTGAGGAATCGCTACCCAGAAAAATATCATGCCCCAGTCGGCAGACATCATTTAAGGCTAAAGAACGACCCTGTGGTGCAAAGGCACTTGATATACTTAAACCTGGTGCCTAATCTCAGAGAGGCTCTTATGAGAAAAATGAGTCCTTGATCAACAAAGTTAGATTTGGCTTAAGAATCAACGCAACTGTTTGTCTGTAATAAAGTCCGACATCATCTATGTGAAGAGATTGTCATCTCAACTGGTAACAAATGACTACATCCCAGTACAGATAAGATCTAATGCTGCAGTTGAAAATCTTATAGGCTTTGAGCTACGTACCTGCCACCTCAGGAACAGCAAATCATCAGCAATTGGCTTGAAACTACTCCCGCAGGAGATTGGGCTAGGAGAAAAATGTGAAGGGGGGTTTCAGTGTGCAGTCAACGGGAAATGCTCAATCACAAACTAAGCGCTTCTCCTCTTCAACTTTCTACCCTTGATAAAGTGAATTGACTGTCTACATGGGTTGACATAGAGGTTAACTCATGCTTGCTTATCCCAAAGTAGATATGGACTAACATTGAAGCTTTGCCTGAGAAGGGACCCGACTTTGATATTTTCCCCATTGACCACTCTGGTACTGTCAATAATGAGTTAACAGTTGTCAAAGGAGACCTAGTACCTCCTGAGGATTACAGCGGGAGAGGGGGTTTATCAAGAACCACTCATTTATATCACAAGAGGCTCCCCTACAAATTACCTCTGTCAGCCCCCCCCCCGGTTGGGAGATTCGACGAAGCCGCCATTATGCCAGGTCATCCCCAATCTGGGAAATAATGTGAGTGGGGGAGAAAAGGTCACTCCTGGTAGCCATCTTACATTGATGTCATGAATTTAGCTGGAAATTAACATAAACTAATTGATGCTGAATGGTTATCTTAAACAGAGAACTGTGATAAATGTATGTTCCAAGAGACCTGGGCCACTGAGAAAATACTCACCAATGGCTTCACCTCTTATATTATACAGGCTAAACCACCGGAGAAGCTTAGGAGGGCTAGTGGGGTTCTGTTGATCCTTTTGAAGAACGATTAACCTAGCCTATCCAAGATTTTCAGACAGACTCCCCTGACATTTTGGGTAGTATAACCTTTCGCTCTGGTATACGCATTGCTTTTATTAATATCTATGTACAACAGGAAATAGGGAGCAAAGAGGCCCTAACTCTATCTTCCTTAGAGGAGACATTAGAAAATATCAACACTGACGTAAAGATCATATTAGCAGGTGATTGTAATAGAGCATTTGAGGCTTCCCCACTTTAGAAGGAGGTTACTGACTTAGAGGCTGATTAGTGGAACATCCCTCCTAAAGCTGGAAAATTTTGTTGTAACCATTCAGCTACTGCGCTTAAGATAGTGTCCCTGATGGTTAGCAGGGGTTTAAGATCATGTATCGGCCATACAACATCTGATCCTGATATGGACAAGAGGGGTAATCACTCCAGTGTTATCGATTATATTTTTCTAGATGTGAGATTGTTGGCCCTTCTAGGAGACATGAAAGTCAAAACCCGCTTTGATAGCGACCATAATTCTTTATTTTTGTTGCCATCAGGTGAATCAGTGAGGAAGGCAACCAGCACCTACAAGATGATGGATCCCAAACCCAACCTGACTAGTAATGGCCTTATGTTTCCTGGCCCGCTGTAATGTCCATTAAGAACATGCATTCAAAGATCTATGATCTTTTTGTACTTCATCTCTCTTGATATGATAGATATCAACCCTCAGACATCCCAATCCCAAATGTGCATAACCAGTTATTCATGCAACTGAAGGAACTGTTTTATAGGGACAATCACGGGAAGGAGGGAAGGGGTAAAACAACTAGATGGTTCAATACGGACTGTAAAGCTGCAAAAGACCATCTGAGAAAGGCCATAAAGGTAGAAGATAGAGAGGGAATAATGGAAGCAAGGTGAGAATACGGTAGAGTTCTCCACATTGCAAAAAAAAGAGAGGGATGACTTGATCTGATGTGACATGTTAATAGCAGTGTGGAAATGAAAGATGCACTGACTTTCTGGAAGCTGGAAGCTGCCAGCTACAGCGGAGTCTGATGATACAAACCTTCTCAACTACCATATAAACCCTGACAACAGGGACGAGGCACCCATCGGGGAATGTGTCTTTGAGCAAGGAGAAAGGGGTGAGACGGGCCCAGTAGTGTTTAGCCTCGCTGGTACAGTCAGAGCAATTAAGGTCCTGAAAAGTGCCAAAGCACCTAGCCCAGATAAAATTCCAGGCAACCTTTAAAAATCTGAGACACTAGTCTGAAGCAATTACATAAATTTGCTATTTAATGCTATATCTAGGGAAGGGGATGTGCCTGAGTCATGGAGGGGTCCGGAGAACATTCCGATTTGCAAAAAAAGGGGATGTGAGTTGCCCCTCAAATTATAGTATAATAAACCTCCTTGACAACCTTTAGAAATTTTTTGCCAGACAAATCTTAGATAAATTGCTATTGTGTGGTGAAAATGAGAATATTATGACCCCTTAACTGGCAGGTTTTCGTCCCAAGACCAACACCACGGATCAGGTTTACAGGTTGATGGGCCTGTACTGGAAACACGTGCTATTATCAAAACAAAGGCTCTATGTAGCATTTGTAGACCTCAAGGCCGCATTTGATTCTATCCCATGCAACAGGTTGTGGCATGCTGGGGAGAATTGACCAATAGGTTCACCATTAGACGCGGGGTATGTCAAGGGTGTGTACATGCTCCTACACTATTCAGGCTCTACATGAACGATGTGGTGAAGAAACTCCTTGACTGTGAGAATTACTCCCCTGCAGTGGATGATGTAAAAATTCAAATTTTACTTTTCGTCAATGATTCCCTACTAATTTCAGAAACACCAATGGGGCTCCAGGTCCTCATCAACAAATTTATGAACTTCTGTAATTCTAGAGGCCTAGCGCTGAATGTAGGGAAGACTAAATATATGATCTTTGGACAAAGGGGAACAAGGATGAGACCAATCCGAGTAGGCAGTGAAACACTGGAGAGGGTTAAATCCTTTAACTACTTAGGGGTCAAATTAACCAGTGATCTAAAATGGCAGCCCCAGTTAACAAAGCCTTCTCTAAAAAAAGAGCATAGTTCCAATGCTATTATAAGGGTCCATAAAATCACCAGCTCGCAATTTGTTTCTCCAGCCCCAGCAGTCTACCAAACAAAAGCACAAGGAGCTGCCTTATTTGGTGCAGAATTGTGGGGAAGGAGAAACATGGACTGTTTAATTGCTGTACAAAATAAATGTAAAAGGAAGCTCCTAAAGTTACCATCAAGCACTCTAGTGACTCCTCTTTATTTGGATCTTAACCTACACAGAATATCGAATTGGGCAGCTTGAAGTGAGCCACAAGCAAGACATCAAGTTGAATTTCTTCATTTATTGGAATGCGTGACCAAAGGAAACACGTCTCCATACAAAGGGGCACAGAGAAACAACCGTCTTTCCAGGAACATAGAATACCATGACATCATAGTAATGATGTCACGATATTCCATGCCTCTAGTAGACAAACATACACAAGGCAATGCAAGACAACGTGATCACCACATTATTTCCGCCTTTTTTTTTTTTAAACTGAACCAAACTCATGACATGACAAAATCTTGAAACATCTTTGGCTTTTGACAAATTCTTGTGCTTGTTCTACATTTGTATTTATCGTTAATGTCTTGTCTATTATCATTACTAGAAGTAGCGACATCAAATTGATCTTGTGCAGCTGGATCCAACGCTATGCGTGATGGGTTCCACCAGCTCCCATCTGACAGCTTCACAGCATTCTTACGCACTTCACGTATCTGTTGGGAATCTTTGATCTTGGATAACCCTTTTTTGACTAACACAGGATTTTTTACTCTCACCCAATCACCAACTTTTAATTCCCTATTTTTGTTATTCACATCGGTTAATCTTTTCAGTCCTCTAATATTAGAGTTGCGTTCTGCAACTTTCCAGAGTTCTTTAAAATCACTACCTTCATGGAACAACTTTACCATCCAAAAAGGGCACATTTCAGTTGATGCCAATCTCCCTCTCATAAGCTTAAAAGGAGTTTTCCCTGTGCATTATGAGGTGTAGTGCGATAAGACCATACTAATTCCTTGATAGCCTGATCTATCGACGAATGATTTCTGTACGAAGCTTGAATGCAATCTACCAGTACCCGATTAAATCGCTCGACCATGCCATTACTTTGTGGATGGTAAAGAGGTGTTCTGATGTGTTTCAAACCACATTTGTTCAGAAATTGAAGCATCTCCGCCGATACAAACTGAACTCCGTTGTCAGTTAAGATCTGTTCCGGGAAAATTTCACGACTAAAAATCTTTTTTAGACAATCAATCACAAGATGAGTGGTGGGAAACCTCACTGGCTCAACCTCTACCCACCTGGATAGATGATCAATTATAACCACAAAATATCTCATGTTGGGAGGTAGAATATGGTAAGGGCCAAGAAAGTCAAGACCAAGTTTTTGCCAAGCTCTTGCTGGAGAAGGAACAAATGTATCCGACATTCCAGCAGTGATTAATACTTTGTCACAACATCTTGTACAATTTTTTACATAGTCATCAGTTTCTTTATCCATCCTAGGCCACCAGAAATCAGATCTTAACTTTCTTTTAGTAATTGTAGCTCCCAAATGACCAGCATGAGACGCAGCAATCAAATTCCTCCTCACACATTCTGGCAGGACAAGTTTTTTGCCCCTAACCAATTTGTCTCCCTCAATGGATAATTCGTCAGATACCTTCCAAAATGGTTGTAACTCAGATGGTAAACATTTCTCCTTGGGCCAACCTGATCTGACCATGTGCATCACTTCACACAGTGTTTTATCATTAAGCACACCATTCACCCATTCTTTTTCATCCAAAGGCAGGTCACTTTCAGTTACAGAAGCAACAAAGCATTCTTCGATTTCTGTTTCCCATTCCTGTTCATCATTGTCTTCAATGGGTAACCTATATAAACAATCTGCCCTCCTATTTTTTCCACCAGGAATGTACTCGACTGTAAAAGTAAACTCCAGTAGCTTAGCCGACAATCCTGCAATCCGTGCTGTTGAGCGTTTCACTTCCTTGCCAGACAGAATTTCTACAAGAGGTCTATGAACAGTCTTCAAAACAAATTGTCTACCCCATAGGTATTGTTTGAATTTTTCAATACTCCACACACAAGCTAAGAGTTCCTTTTCAATCACTGAATACTTGCGTTCAACCTGCCTTAGGGTTCTTGAAGCAAATCCCACAGTACTTTCCTTTCCATCATCAGACAATTGTGAAATGACAGCACCAAGACCATACTCACACATATCAACAGTAACTATGGTGTTTTTTTTCTTCTGAAAAAGGCTGTAAAGCTGGAACGTTAACGATCTCCTGTTTGATTTGTTCAAACATACTATTACACTCATCTGACCAAAGGAACGTAGGATTCCTCAATATAGTTCTAAAGCATTCAGTATTTTTTGCAAAATTTCTCAAGAATTTGGCATAGAATTCTCATAACCCAAGAAATGACAACAGCTGGTCTCTGGTTTTGGGGGGAGGTGCTTCCAATATAATTTTAACTAGACTTGGTTTAGGTTTCATGCCGCCCTTTGAAAAAACATGACTCAGATATTCAATCTCTCTAGCCTTGAAAATACATTTGTCTTTTCTCAATGTCACACCTCTACTCTCCAGTGTGCACAACACTTCCTCTAAGACTTTTTCGTGCTTTGACTCATCATTGGAAAAAACTAGGATGTCATCTTGAAAGATCACAACATTAGGGTTGTCTGGAAACATGTCTGACATTAGTCTTTGGAAAGCTGCAGCCGCTGAGGCTAAGCCAAAAGGTAACCTACAAAATTGATAGGTTCCATCAGGGGTAATAAACGCAGTTAAATGTCTTGAATCTACATCCAAGTCCACTTGATGATACGCTGATTTTAAGTCTAGCTTAGTGAACCACTTGGATGAACCAATCTTTGCAATTAAATCATCAATTCTCGGGAGAGGAAAACTGTCTACCCAAATTGCCTCAATTTAACTTCTCAAATCCACACACATCTTCAGGTCACCTGTTTTTTTCTTGTCTAAAACTATGGGCGATAACCATAATGTTGCTTCAACATTTTCAATCACACCCTGCTCACACATTTCTCTTAGCAGTTTAGACAATTCAGACCTCACACTCAGAGGTACATTCCTTAGCTTATGCTTGACCGGGACAGCGTCATGTTTGAGTTTTATTGTGTGAGAGTAATTAGACATTTTCCCCAATTGTTCTTGAAATGATTTTTTAAACTTCTGTTGCCAATCACAAGCAAGATTGGAAACAATGTTAACTGGGCTTAGATTCTCTTCATCTATAACTACAGGTTTGTCTCGACCAGGCTTGAAAGCTAAATTAAATTCTGCCTGATGAAGTAGTCCTAGAACATTGATACCCTTCTTGGCAACATGGATTTTTCCACGTAGCGTTTTATCAAAAATGGTCATAGAGGCCCAAAAATAGCCCATCAAATAAATTTTGCTACCTTCAAACGCGACAGTGGAAACATCTGGAGGATAAAGAATTCTAGAGACCCAATTTTCTTTGTTTTTTTCCTGAGCCACTATGGTAATGCGAGCCCCTGTGTCTATTAATAATCTAATTTTTTTTCCATCAATTGTTACATCGATATCCGGATCAACAACAACATTGTTAGAACTGGAAGTGTCTTTAACCACTAATACACATTTGTTCATTTGTTCTTCCACAAAATTCTCGGTGTTATCACTATCATTTAATACACAACGAACATTGTTCTTTTTTGTACTTGTACACACTCTTGCAAATTGTCCCATTTTGTTACAGTTTCTACATTGTTGGTGCATCACTGGACAGTTCTTAAAAGACGATACATGCACTGAAGAACCACATCTGCAACATATAGGTTTCTTACTGAATTTGCTTCTGAGGGATGTGTTGTCCTGTTTTTTTCTCAAAACGCTCTTGTTTATTGTTGTTGCCCTTTTGCGTATTTACAACTGCTCCAGAAATGGTTGTGTTGGCCATAGATACTTCTAGTTGTTTGGCGTCTTCCATAGAATATTCAATGCTCTTGGCAATGTCAACGGCCTTGTCTAGCGAAGGATCCTTACATGTTAGTAATTTCTCTTGGATTCTCTTCAAAAAACACCTGGCAACTAGTTGATCTCTGATGAGTTGAAAAGTGAAGTTCTCAAATTCACATTTGGCTGCTAAAACCTTTAATGCAGTAATAAAAGTATCAATACTCTCGCTAGAGCCTTGTGATCTTGTAAAGAATTTGTAGCGATGCACCACAATATTCTTTGTTTTAATGAAATATTTATCCAATTGAGCAATGGCCATTTCGAACTCATCTAATTCTTCCTCTTCAGCTAGTTCGTAGGCTGGGAGATGATCAAATATATTCTGGCCCTCAACTCCCAAATGAAAATACAATAAGCTTTTTTTTCTTTCCGGTCTGAATTCATGACCATCAATTGCACCAAGGTATGCTTTAAACGACCGTAGCCAAAGTTTCCATTCGAGGGGTGAATCACCAGGATCTTGTAGAAAGGGCACTGGAGGTATAACATTTTGCATGTTTAAAATGTATTTATTATATTATTTATATTTATTATATATATATATATATATATTTAATAGTTGTCAGTATTGTTATACCCAATGCTTGTATCCCAACTGAAAGATGGCCGAACTGAAAATACAAAAAAAAGTCTGATTTCCAAGTCCATCTTCTATTTTTTGTAAGACCAAAAGTCGGTTTTCTATCTTTTATTCTCCAAGAGTTGGAGTCTGAGAAGCCCTCTGGAAGGAAGTGCAGAGAGGATTGACCCAAAATGCTTCTTAATATCGACGTTGAAGGTAAAGTAAAGAATTTTTCCTTAATTCCAAAGTGGCGGCACAGGAAAAATGTACTCAGACTTCCGCACGTCCGTGCAGCCGCATTCGTGTCGTCACACGCGCTGTGCCGGTGCCATGACAACAGCTGCGGTATAATGTTCGCTGCTATTTTAGAAGCAAATGCGGCGGTTGGCGGCCTCGCCGGCCCGACACACGGCTCTCGCAGATGTGCGACAGCCTCGGCGAAGCCAAAAATAGACACGATCTGTTTCCAACAAAGGAAGAGCACCTGCAGACCCGCGAGCGCTCTCTGGCATACGAACAACGAGCGCTCGCGCAGCACAGTACCAACAGTTCTGCGCTCTTAAAAAATCAACAGACTCTGTGCCCAGTATTTACCTTTGCGTAAATAGTAAAAAAGAAAACGAAAAGTCAATGGTAAACGACTCACATTGACGTGAACAGCTTTGTTCGCAAACGACTCACATTGACGTGAACAACTTTGTTGAGGTCTGGCCAAATACTTCCGATAAAAGACGTGCAGAGGTGCCTTGGTCGACTTACTTTAATGTAAGTTTCATCCTCGTCGCCACTGAAGTGAGCCACACGCGAGACATCGAGTTGAATTTCTTCATTTATTGGAATACGAGACCAAAGGAAACACGTCTCCATACAAAGGGGCACAGAGAAACAACCGTCTTTCCAGGAACATAGAATACTATGACATCATAGTAATGATGTCACGATATTCCATTCTTCTAGTAGACAAACGTACACAAGGCAATGCAAGACAACGTGATCACCAAACACCTTTAAAGTCCCTGGCCTACTGGGTTCGCTTGTGGTCTACCAACGAACTGAGCCCTTATAGGGACTCCCTAAGGGATTTGACTATTTCAGCTTACGCCAACTGCATTCCCTGGTTGACTGGTTTAATAGACTGAATCTGGATAGATTTTGAGACGAGCCAGACTGTTTACACAGAGATGATATTCATGTACTTAAAAACTGTTATTGCAAGTATATAAATGAGCAACAAGTTTTGACAGATGCTCATGGTTTTCTGACGAGCAGGTTTTTGGAGATAAAGTTTTTCCAATTTTTTTAACCATTTCTCGACAAGATCACTCCTGCTCTTGCCAAAAGTTTGCATATTTGTTTTAGGATCGGCACACTCCCTCTACGTTCCCGTACCAGCAGGTGGCATAGGGGCACTAGCTTGAGTTTGTGTCCTGCATGCGGCTTAGCAAACAAAACTGAAGTCCATGTGTGTCATGACCACACAAACTTGCCAAATCAAATCATAGAAATGCTTGAGAAAAGCAAAGAGATGTCCTCAGTGGAGACAGCAAAGCCCAAACTGGAAGAAGGTTTGCAGAGTAATCTTGCGCTTATTTCAAAGGAAGAATCAAGAAGAGAAGATTCAAGATGGCCGTCGTGAGTCTTGAAGGTTAGTTACAGTTCTAGTCTTGCAATCGGTTGGTTGCTAGGTTACGAGCTCACCAGCTGGAAGCTTCGCACTTCAACTGAGGTATGACACGAATCAGCTGTTTGGAGAGAGAACGCGCTTCAGAGCAGAAACTCCTGTGAGGTAAAATTACACTTGAAGGCTATTTTACAGAAAACGTGATAAATATTGTCAAGGTTTATTCGAGGAGTTTGATAGTAGACCGTTCCAGTGGAGGTTTGGCAAGGCTACAGAGTTTAATGTATGAACAAACCTTATGTTTACAAGGTTCCTGTTTAAGATACCAAAGTCAAAAGAAAAACGAACTTTAACAAGCAAGTATTTACAAATACCAAGGTTATAAACGAAGGCCAGGTTTAACGGAGAAATGAATGTTAACAAGTAAGCATTTACAATGCAACGGTAATAAACCAAAGTAGAGTTTAAAAGAGAAACAAACTTTAATAAACAAGCATTAACAAATACAAGTTATCGACAGATGTCGAAGTAAGAAAGGAGAAACTAACTTTAATAAACAAGCATTTACAAATACAAGTTATCAACTGATGTCGAAGTAAGAAAGCAGAAACAAACTTTAATAAACAAGCATTTACAAATACAAGTATTGACAGAAGTCAAAATAAGATAGGAGAAACAAACTTTCACAAGCAAGAATTACCAATGTAAAACAAACGTAATTGAACTCTCTAATGTAAAGTAGAAACCAACTAACATCAGCTGATTTGGAGAATGCATTATCAGCAACTATATATATATATATATAGCAACATAAAACCAATCTCTAACAAAGGTTAAGAAGTTCTTCCAGAATCAGTAATAAGCATTTTTAAGAAGAGCTTATCATTCATAGAGAGAAGCAAGGCTACAGAGAACTCAGGGTGAGTGAAGAAATAATAGAATTAAAGAGAATTAAGTGTTAAGAGTAGAAAGTGTAAAACTGATGTTGTATGTCCCTAGTAATTGTGACTGTGACTCTTGCAGGTGCTGCATCCAATCTTAGACGTGAAGAGGCAGACTGAGTACTGACGTTCATCATCACTGTGGCAGTCTCTCTACAATCCCATTCCCCTTTGCCCCTCCGGGGTACTCAGCACAAAGGATTAACATTTGTTGTGAGTAGCTCGGGTCGGGACTCAGGAGTTATCTTCTGCTTCTGAGGAAATCGAATTGAAGTATCCTGACAGATTGAAGTGCCTTCACCCTAATTTTAGGGAAAAAACTGATTTCCTCCTGAGCAGAATGGCAGAAGGAATTGATATAAAAGCATTAGCCACCGTTTTGGAAGGGTTCCAGAAACAATTAAATAACACCATAGAAGAAACAGTTGAAATAAAACAGCAAATCAATGAGTTAGGGAACACCGCTAAATCAAATGAATCTGTGTTTTCACAAATCCCTAGCACTTCACAGTCTGCAGGTATATCCACTCAAGTAATTCATGCGGTTTCCCCTATTATTTCTTTGGCTCAACCCGAGCGCTTCAGTGGGGATCCAAATAAGGTGCAGATTTTTCTGACCCAATGCTCATTGCATTTTTTATGCAGACCAGTCATTTTTTCCGAAGACCAGTCCAAAGTGGCATTTATATTGTCTTATCTGACAGGTGATGCGGCCGCATGGTCCATGACAATAATTTCCAGAAATGATCCTGTTTTATATAATTTCCAAAATTTCAAGGAAGAGTTCTTAAGAATATTTGATCGGCGAACTGCAGCTCAAGCCACTGACAATGAACTATTGGAAATCAGGCAAGGTAATAAAGATCTAGTAGCCTATTTGGCTCATTTCAATAAACTCATTGTAGAGACTGCCTGGCTAGAGTCAAACAGAGCCGCCATATTTTATCGTGGACTGAGAGATGAATTGAAAGATGCCTTAGCACAAGTTCCAAATAGACCCACTGAAATTTCGGAGTTAATTGATCTTGTGTTACAGATTGACCACTGGTTAACCGAACGAAGAGCAGAAAAGAGAAGAGAATATTGACCATTCCCCTGAGAATTGATCGTGTAAGAAATTATCATACGAGAGCCGGAGAAGGGATAACGATAGAAGAACCAATGCAAATTGGTTCCATCCGAGGTCCTTTATCTAAGGAAGAAAAAGAGAAAAGAAGTGTGAATCAACTATGTTTATATTGTGGTGCATCTGGGCATTTTGTTAAAAACTGTCCCAAGAAACCCAAAGCTCTTCAGTCGGGAAAAGGCCAGCTTCATCAGTAGAGGGAGTTGCCCTGATGAAAGGAGAACCCAAGACAACTCCTTTAGATCAACGAGTGGCAAAGACCTTACAAACCGCAGCGCCACATTTGGTACAAGCAGTATCAGTTAAGACCCTTGAGAAGGAAATTCAAGGGATCTCAGTTATGATAGACTCTGGAGCTACGGGCAATTTCTGTGATATCAAATACGCTCGTAAAATGGGTATTCGATTTATCAAGAAATCTACTTTGGAAGTAGTAAGAGCTGTGGATGGAACCAATCTTTCTTCAGGACCCATTTCCCATGAGACCGAACCAATTCAGATGCAAGGTTTTGGTGGGCATCAGGAGCAGATAATCTTTAATTTGATAGATGCTCCACAATTTCAACTCATTTTGGGTCTGCCCTGGCTTACAGAACATAATCCACAAATTGATTGGAGCAAGGGAACGATCAAGATGAATTCCTCTTACTGCAAAGAGAATTGCTTTCATGATGGAGTGGAAGTGTCCACCAAGTCCCAAGCGGCCTGTTTATCATCACACTCTTCAATGATCTGTGCACTAAAAACAACAGAAATCCCAAAAGAATATGAGGATTTAGTCGCCATTTGTGATGAAAAGCAGGCTGAGAAATTGCCGCCACATCGACCGTACGACTGCAAAATTGAACTGGAGCCAGGTGCAATATTGCCATGTAGCAGAATATACGCATTGACCGAAGCAGAGAACCAACATTTAAAGGAGTATTTGGATCAATATCTTGTTAATGGATTTATTCGTCCTTCTGAATCCCCAGTATCATCCCCACTATTTTTCATACCAAAGAAGGATGGGGGTCTTTGAACTTGCATTGATGATCGAACCCTCAATCAGGTTACCATCAAGAATCGATACCCACTGCCTTTAGTGTCAGTTTTATTAGATCAAGTAAAGAATGCTAGAATCTACACCAAATTGGACCTGCGAGGAACATATCACTTGATACGAGTGGCTTCAGGGGATGAATGGAAAACCGCTTTTTGGATTCGATACGGATTATTTGAATATCAAGTGATGCCTTATGGGTTATGCAATGCTCCCGCTGCTTTCCAGCATTTCGTTAATGATATATTATGAGAATTCCTCGACCGGATTGCAGTGGTTTATATAGATGGCATTTTAATCTTTTCCGACAATCTACAGGACCACATTTCCCATGTTCGATCCATCCTCACAAGGTTGCAAGAAAACCATCTCTATGTAAAATTGGAGAAGTGTGCATTTCATGTGGAACGAGTTGAGTTCTTAGGATTCATTTTGTCACCAAAAGGAGTTAGTATGGATCCCACCAAGATAAAGACAGTGCAACATTGGCCTTCTCCTTGCAATGTCAAAGAGATCCAGAGTTTCTTGGGGTTCGCTAATTTTTATCGAAGATTCATATCCAATTTTTCTCAAACAGTTACAGCCATTACTCGATTGTTGAAAAAAGGAGTGAAGTTTGAGTGGACAAAAGAAGCTGAAAATGCGCTTACTTTTTTGAAGAATTCCTTCGTTTCAGCTCCAATCTTGCTCCAACCCAATCTGGATGAGCCATATTATGTGGAGGCAGATGCTTCAGATGTTGCCATAGGATGGAACCTTTCCCAGCGTCATAAAGATACAGGTCAATTACATCCAGTGGCCTATTTCTCTCGAAAATTAACACCACCAGAGATAAATTATTCAATTGCGGATAAGGAGCTATTGGCAGTCAAAGAAACTTTTTGTGAGTGGAGGCACTACATTTTGGGAGCTAAGCATAAAGTGACCATTTACACGGACCACCAAAATTTACAGTTTTTAAAATCAGCTCGAACTCTAACAGGTAGGCAACTGCGTTGGTCCCTATATTTTGCAGACTTTGATTTTGTTATCACTTTCAGACCAGGAAAAGTAAATGGGAAGGCAGATGCTCTATCTCGAATTGATACCGGTTCAGTTAAAGAGCCTCCAGAAAAAGAATTGATTATTCCACAAGAGAAGTTCATATCTGCCATATTGTATGAAGATTTAACCAAAGAAATTCAAGAAAACTTATCATTCGAAGGAATGCTGAAGTGGTCCAAAGAAGGCCCAGGAGGAGAAATCAAAAATGGTTTGCCATACTTTAAAGGTGCACTGTATGTTCCGACTGTGGAGCTGCAAGAAAAAATTCTTCAGGCCTTATCATGATGATCAATTGGCTGGACACAAAGGAATTAAAAAAACTCAAAATCTGATACAACGAGAATTTTGGTGGCCAAAAATGAAAACTCAGATAAGACAATATGTGTCAACTTGTGACAAATGTCAAAGAGGGAAATCAAATAGAACAGCTTCACAAGGTCTGTTAAGACCTTTGCCCACTGCACCCCATGCCTGGCATACTGTTACTGTGGATCTTATAGTGTACCTCCCTAGTAGCCAAGGTTTTAAAACTATCCTAGTTTTTGTAGACACTTTCACTAAAATGGCGCATTTCATTCCTTTGAAAGAAATCCCTCGAGCCCCACAGGTTGCACAGTTGTTTACACAACACATAGTACGCGCCCATGGTATCCCAAAAATTCTAGTTTCAGACAGGGGGTCCAAATTTGTTTCTCGCTTTTGGAAGGCCTTTAGTAAAAGATTAGGAATTGATTCTCGTTACTTTACCAGTTACCATCCTGAAACCGATGGACAAACAGAGAGAGTGAATCAAGAGTTAGAACAGTATTTAAGACTCAATTTATTTGATCAAGAGAAGGAATGGCCCGAGTTGATGTGGGCAGCTGAATTTGCTTACAATAATGCTGTTCATTCCACCACTGGGTTTACCCCCTTTTATCTGAACCATGGTAGACATCCTAATGTAATGTTGGGTAAAGAAGATGATTCAGTGCCTGCAGTAGAAGAGATGGTGAGGGATTTGCAGACCACGTTAGTTAGGGCTAGAAAAAACATCATTCAAGCAAAAGATTCATATAAGACTCAGGCTGATAGAAAAAGAAGAGAGAGACCCATTTATTCGAAAGGAGACAAAGTTTGGTTATCCACTCGTCATTTACGTCTCAAAGGAAATCGCAAATTTCAGCCATGATTTATAGGCTCATTTAAAGTTGACAAGATGATCAATCCAGTGGCAGTTAAATTGCAGTTGCCAGCTCATCTAAAGATACATCCTGTTTTCCAGGTCTCCTTGTTAAAGAACAGTCCTCCAAATTTACGTCAAAACTCCCCGCCAAGTCCTATCCAGATTAGCTCTGCAGCAGAGTATGAGGTCAATCAAATCTTAGATTCCAAAATCCGTAATGGCAAGCTTTATTATCTAATTGATTGGAAAGGTTATGGTCCAGAGGAACGATCCTGGGAGCCACACGAGTATGTACATGCTTCAAGATTAGTGAGAAACTTTCATAGAACCTACCCAAGCAAACCTAAATTGGAGAACTGTTCCTTGAGGGGGAGTACTGTCATGACCACACAAACTTGCCAAATCAAATCAAAGAAATGCTTGAGAAAAGCAAAGAGATATCCTCAGTGGGGACAGCAAAGCCCAAACTGGAAGAAGGTTTGCAGAGTAATCTTGCGCTTATTTCAAAGGAAAAATCAAGAAGAGAAGATTCAAGATGGCCGTCGTGAGTCCTGAAGGGTAGTTACAGTTCTAGTCTTGCAATCGGTTGGTTGCTAGGTTACGAGCTCACCAGCTGAAAGCTTCGCACTTCAACTGAGGTTTGACAGGAATCAGCTGTGTGGAGAGAGAACGCGCTTTAGAGCAGAAACTCCTGTGAGGTAAAATTACACTTGAAGACTATTTTACAGAAAACGTGATAAATACTGTCAAGGTTTATTCGAGGAGTTTGATAGTAGACCGTTCCAGTGGAGGTTTGGCAAGGCCACAGAGTTTAATGTATGAATAAACCTTATGTTTACAAGGTTCCTGTTTAAGATACCAAAGTCAAAAGAAAAACAAACTTTAACAAGCAAGTATTTACAAATACCAAGGTTATAAACGAAGGCCGGGTTTAACGGAGAAATGAATGTTAACAAGTAAGCATTTACAATGCAACGGTAATAAACCAAAGTAGAGTTTAAAAGAGAATCGAACTTTAATAAACAAGCATTTACAAATACAAGTTATCGACAGATGTCGAAGTAAGAAAGGAGAAACTAACTTTAATAAACAAGCATTTACAAATACAAGTTATCATCAGATGTTGAAGTAAGAAAGAAGAAACAAACTTTAATAAACAAGCATTTACAAATACAAGTATTGACAGAAGTCAAAATAAGACAGGAGAAACAAACTTTCACAAGCAAGAATTACCAATGTAAAAAAACCTAATTGAACTCTCTAATGTAAAGTAGAAACCGACTAACATCAGCTGATTTGGAGAACGCATTATCAGCAACTATATATATATATATATATATATATGTATATATAGCAACATAAAACCAATCTCTAACAAAGGTTGAGAAGTTCTTCCAGAATCAGTAATAAGCATTTTTAAGAAGAGCTTATCATTCATAGAGAGAAGCAAGGCTACAGAGAACTCAGGGTGAGTGAAGAAATAATAGAATTAAAGAGAATTAAGTGTTAAGAGTAGAAAGTGTAAAACTGATGTTCTATGTCCCTAGTAATTGCGACTGTGATTCTTGCAGGTGCTGCATCCAATCTTAGACGTGAAGAGGCAGACTGAGTACAGACGTTCATCATCTCTGTGGCAGTCTCTCTACAATCCCATTCCCCTTCCCCCCTCCGGGGTACTCAGCACGAAGGATTAAAATTCGTTGTGAGTAGCTCGGGTCGGTACTGAGGAGTTATCTTCTGCTTCTGAGGAAATCGAATTGAAGTATCCTGACAATGTGCTATTCGCTTGTTCAGAGTACAAAGAACTGCGTAGAAGATGGATTCGCCCAATTTGCTTGCACCTTGGGATAACACATCACCAGCAAGCCTTGAGAATTTCAAAATATGACGTAACAGAAGTGATTGTTTTTTCAGTCAGCAGGTTTTTGCTGACATTTTGGCATAGGTGCCATAAGTTTTTAATATAAATTGATTACTATTAATGGAAAAAATGTACTGTATTTATCTTGATTTTAGTTGACTCTGTTGCATAACATAATGCACTTTCATGCAGGTTCTTGGTAACCAGGAAAAATGAGTTTCGCCGGGTGTAAGGAGGCTTGGGGTATTCCAAGGTTAGAGCTAGCTAAGAGAATGTATTAGAGAGCTCACTCGTCCATATTTGATGAAGCTTGTTTTAAAAGTAATGTATGTTATTTGTACTTCGATGGTCATTGTCGACCGAATAAAGTATTTATACTACTACTATTACTTCTCTAATGAAACAAAAACACAAATCAAAAATGAAAATCTCTGGACAACATTTTTTTATGGAGGCATATCAAGGGTCCAGGACTATATGTGCCACCATCTCCAAGATCCTATTTCGTCGCAGAATGTACAGCGTTTTGACTAAAGCAGGGAGTGGCCGAATGTCACACTTAATGGAAGGGCCTCTTGGCAATTCTGCTGTGAAATCGCTGAAAAAACAACAAGTATGACTGTTAAATGATGTTCAATTTATATGCTGAGAAAATGCAATGTTTAAAAATCGCAGATTGCACATTTGCCCTTCTGTTTTACTGTGCTACAATGGAAAGTGTGCCTCATAAATAATGGGCATGGCTGTCAAGAGGACTGAAGTCATGGGTGCCAACTTCAGACAGTCTCCATACACAGCCGATAGCATGTTCCTTGCTGAAACATTTGAACATATACCGACATGATAAAACTGTAGCTGTGGAACCGCTAGAGGTGACCCGCATGAGTGAGGCAGCTTTGAACTGGCATTTTGTATATTGCATATTTCAGGATTTCTGCGCACGAATATTGTGGCTACAGAATTGTAAAATAAACCTTGGCGGCGATATAATCCTACAATGGGCATGTATAAAATAAAGCATGCATTTCTCGTAAAAAAAAATAATTTCTCATTGGAGTGTAATTTAGAAAACAAGCCATATTTGTTGGCAATGAATAAAGAGGTCTACTTCCAACTACGCTTTAGAAAACGAAACCTGACCTGTATAATTATGGCAGGTGTAATTAAAGAACACTTATTGCAAGTAAACATCTAAACGGAACTAATTGTACCACACCCTCGTGTCAGTATTTTGGGTCAAATAAGACGCATGGGCGGCTTCTTGGAGCTGCCTTTGTGCGCTTCCTTTGGGATTGGGCCTAACGTTTTCTCTGTTGGAGGCGTCTTTTCTCCTACGTCGGTCGACGTTTTATCATTATGCAGGTTCCTATGGTTAATTCTAAAGCAGCCTTTCTGTTTTTAGTTGATGCAAAATGTATTCTCGAAGCCATGATCCGACTCCTTTCCCTGAAAATGTCAAGAATGTATTTTTATGTACAGTAGATGGGCAAAATAAATTCAAATGATAACAAGCCAATGAATAGTATACCGCGTAGTCAAAGAGTGCGTGATAGCTAGGTGTCATAAACATCATGGTATGTTCCCAATCTGTTTCTGGCATAGTCCTTTTGCACTGGGCACAACCATGCATACAAAGGTGACAAAATGTCTTGAGGCAGCTGTGTTTCAATAAAAGTTCTGGCACAGCAGTCATCTGACATTCTGCTACTCATTTATTTTCATTCTTAATGACCGAATAGGTTTTCCTGTGCATTACATTCGTGTTTGAATTCCTCTGATTGTTTCTCCACATCTTTGTCTGTTGCTCAAAAACAGAATACTAAGGGTCTCATTTACAAGAAACTGGCGCATTAATTCCCCAGTTTTCTTGCATCAGCCCCGGACCCCGTACGGATGCCATGGTCGTGCTGTATTTCATGATACAGCGCTCCATGGCACACATTTCCAAAGATGCACCAGGAATTCTGACGCATTTATGGCGCTAAACTTACACATTGTTGGGTTAGTGTACAAAAAATTATGCTATTCCAGCAATGCATGGAAGCCTCCCATGTTAAACAGCCCTGTGTCAGTTTAATGCCTGCTCTGAGAAACTGTTATACTTTTGATGCAGTGAAGTCACAGAATGACGCAGTGAAATGTACTAAATTTCACTGCACCAGTCCTGCGTGGCATTGAATGTGGGAATGCCCACCCTGCATACATCAAACCTGGTGCAGGTATAATGTGGCACAGGGCTTTACTAACTGGTGCAATTGTCCCATCGCGCCAGGTTGTAAATGTGGCGCTGTGTTGGGGACTGCTTGTGCCGCAGCAGCATCATTACGTATTCCCCATGAGAGACTCTCCCTGCATAAATCTGAGTAATATGCCAGGATTGGGCTACTCAATGTCCCTAAGTGTAGGGCTGTGTGTGTTTTGTGTAATGCTCAAGTGCATGAGAGGAGTGCCACGGGCAGTGTGGGGTTTGTGTAGCTGTATATCACCCCTTAAGGTTGCAAGGTGCTCCGTGTCGTTTAGTGGTAGTCAAACCGGTTGTCTATCCTTTTCCTCCCTGTTCCATTGCACAGCTACGTCCTTTTCCTCATCCTGGAGAAAACATTGTAAAGCCAAGAGTATATGTCTAGTTGGAAATCACATAAACTTCAAGAGACGCAGTAGGATCTCTTGTGTTCGACATCTCCATATCAAACTAGTTCCAGTTGGTCAGTCTGTTACCTCAGAGAAGCAGCACCTGAGCAAGCCCTGGCCACAGGCACTGCCAAAGCTGCAGACCGATAAAATGATATGAGCTGACTGTTTGTTACCAACATCGTGTCTCTTACTCTGATCAAGAAGCCAGGACTTATCTGCATCTGCTGTTTGGTCAGAGGGTGGTCAGACTCTAACCTACAAAATCAGAGTGACAGGTCAATTTGGTGGTTGGTTACTCTGTAGTAGTATCAGAACTGAAGCAAATACACTTCTAACTGATTCCCTCTCTCCTGAAGACTAGGGTCTATTTTGAATCTAAGTGGTCATTTGGCAGAAGCCTTACTGCCACTATTTGTGGATATCAGCTATCTCTGTCAGCATATTCAAGGGGTTTCCTTTTTATTTGGAAGAACACTGTACACCTCTAAAGAGAAACAAGACCAGAGGTGTTGCCCGTCTTATCTGAATCAGAAGGGAACATTTTAAGGGAGTAAGGAAAATGTTTTGTTGCTGCTGCAACATGAATAATAGGAGATGTAGATACTGTGTCTGGCTTCAGGCAAGAGCCTAAGGCCAGATGTTAAGTTATCACCTTGAGGAGTTTCTGGAGATTAAGCCTGCCAAATTTAGAGTACAGTGATCTGCGACTGCGAACAGTGCTGATCTGAGAGTATGGGCCCATGTGCACCCACATGGTGCTGCTGCACTTTTGGTTCCACATACCAGCATTTCCCAAACCAGATGTGAAGGCCCTATTATCTTCAGGTTTGCTGTTGCCTCATCGCTTCCTCGTGAGTGGTGCTGAAATGAACGTGGTAACTTCTGTGCTTTGGTGCTGTACCCTTGTTTCCCCAGGCAGTTGGCATAAACCGCATGTGAAAGCCCACAAGCCTCTGGGCCATTGCTGCTGCATGTGTTTATTTTGTGGGAGAAGATACATGCATATGACAAAGTCTGTATGTTCATATCCACATCCTTTCTGAAAATGATTGGGCAGCAGTTCTGCAAGTGTCTACCACACTTCACTTTGTACCCAGTGCTGTTTGTCCCCAAAGTGTGGAAAATGAAGCTGACAAGTGCTATGATCTTTTCCCTCTTATCAAGACTACAACTGCACTTCTCACCTAACACAAGAAAGACAAGAGAAAGCTGATGCATGGCAGAAACAGTGTCCCTTCACACTAATGTTCATGTGTGGTCAACTGCAGTGCTGTGCATGCAAGGCTGGCTTTAGGGCAGTGTGAACGGTGTGGCCCCACTGGGCGCTGACCTGAAGGAGGGCAATGAAGTGGGGGGGCACTATGTTTAACAATAATGTATGATTTAAGAGCACCTGCTGCGAGTTCCTTGTGTGTCCAGCTTTCAGAGAGCAATAAAAATGTCATGATAATTCTTATGATTAATGTTACTGCTAGAGAGGGAGATCGGAGTTTTGTCTAGTGACAGTTTTGACTCGCCATAAAGTAGTGTTGAAGGTTAATTTGCATCCTGCAAAGAAAAGATCTGTAAAGCTAGCCTTTACCAGCCCTTTAAAACAAAGGAAATCTATTTGCAAGAGGGGCTATGGTGAGATGTGGGGCACTTCTGCTAGGTGGTAGGAAAGGAAATCTGAGGAGTAGGTCATACGGGGGGAGGCAGGGGTGCTAAAAAAGATTGTCACACCAGGCTCCAGCAGCACTAAAGCTGGTCTGGTGTGCATGCTTCATTCACTACCCAAACTAAGAAAAGAAGTTGCAACGCAAGCCAAAAGCTGTTCTTGGTTATAGTTTTATGCTTACAATTGAAGCTGTTATTTTACTAAGGCATGCATAGGACATGTGAGAATACTGAGACACATAGAATCCACCAACAGTTACTCAGAATAGTTTATAATGCCAACACTTCCTGACTGTACTAAGTACTTTTTACTTAATGTGAAGAATGCTTTATTTATTTTACTAAACTAATAACATTGTTTGGAATTTAAATTTCTTTTTAGGGGGGATCAACGTGCATTCTAGCTCAAACCACTCTCTAAATGTAAGATACATTTATTTATTTAAATGCTTTTTAAAAGTGCAGACTTGCAATGGAAGTAACTTTTTAGCACTGTTATTTGGAAAATAAGTTTGTTTGAGAAAGTGGTCCCTAACCCCAACAAACACAAGCCCATGCTAGTCGTAGATCAGATTTCAAAGAAGGTTACTCAGTTGCATTCTTCCATGGCAGTTGATTTCTGCTCTTCAAGCCTTGTTCCTTTATGAGGGGATGTAATCCTGGGAAATTTGTGGTAGGAGGGTAATGTATTTTTTCAGGCTTCTGCTAACACCAACACACAGTTCACGTGCCTGCTGTGGTTCTTAAATTTGATCTCAAGTCACAGATGTTCTTATAAAATGAAATGCAATCCTCCAAACTGGGTCAAGTACACTCTTTTTGGACTTAACTCCTAAGGCAGCAGGAGTGAGCAGCCAAAGGAGGTAGTGTGGGAGGAGGAGATTCAGAGTTCAAATAATCAAACAGAATTCACACTGATTCACTTTCTAGCCAAGCGCTTGTCTTTGTAAAAAAAATAATTTTGGGGACAGGTCCCTACCCTGTTTTGCAGTCTGAAAAAGTGAATTCATATTTTGATTCTTTGTGCCACTTGAAGCCAGTGAAGAAATCTGAGGGCAGGGCATGTACCTTCTGATTTCTTCAAATTAAGACATAGGGCCTGATTTAGATCCTGATGGAGGGAATACTCTGTCACAATTATGTTGGAGTATTCCCTGCACCTGGATCTAAATCAGACCCAGAGTCTTGCTGTAGGTGCAGTACTTTGCAGTCTCTCACTGTGAAACTCCTGCATAGATCAAGCTATAGTAATTGATTCTTAACCCCTTAGCTGCTTGCCCCCCCCCGCCCCCCCCCCCCCCAGTGCTGAGCCTTTTTTTGGCTATTTGGGGTAGTTCGCACTTAGGCCTTCATAACTTTTTGTCCACATAAGCTATCTACACCACATTTGTGTCCTTTTTTCCAACATCCTAGGGATTCTAAAGGTACACAGAGTTTGTAAGTTTCCCTGCAGGAGACCAAGAAATTAGCCAAAATACAGCAAAAATGTTGTTTAAAAAAAATAAAAAATGGGGAAAAAGGGCTGCCGATGAAGGCTTGTGTTTTTTTCCCTGAAAATGGCATCAACAAAGGGTTTGTGGTACTAAAATCACCATCTTTTCAGGCAGACTTCAATCAGAAACCCACACTTTTTGACACAATTTTGGCATTTTACTGGGACATACCCCATGTTTACTATTTTTTGTGCTTTCAGTCTCCTTCCAGTTAGTGACAGATATGGGTGTCAAACCAATGCTGGATCCCGGAAAGCTAAACATTTCTGGAAAGTAGACAAAATTATGAATCCATCAAGGGGTAATTTGTGTAGAAACTACAAGGTTTTCCTAAAGAAAATAACAGCTGAAATAAACAAATATTGAAATTGAGGTAAAAAAAACTGCAATTTCTTTCCATGTTTTACTCTGTAACTTTTTCCTGTGATGTCAGACTTTTGAAAGCAATATACCATTACATCTGCTGGACTCTTCTGGTTGTGGGTAGATAGAAGGCTGGTAGGTTCATCCAGAACCCTAGGTACCCAGTGCCAATAAATGAGCTGCACCTTGCAATGGGTTTTCATTCTATACCGGGAATACAGCAATTAATTTGCTGAAATATAAAGAGTGAAAAATAGGTATCAAGAAAAACTTTATATTTCCAAAATCGGCCCAAGATAAGGTGTTGAGCTGCAGTGGTTATTTGCACATCTCTGAATTTGGGGGTGCCATGCCATCATGTCAATTACAGGACATTTCTCAAATAGACGTCTTTTTTACACACTGTCTTACATTTGGAAGGAAAAAATGTAGAGAAAGACAAGGGCCAATCACACTTGTTCTACTATTCTGTGTTCCCCCTAGTCTCCTGATACAAATGGCACCTCACTTGCGTGGGTACGCCTAATGCCCACAACAGGAATCGCAACATGGATACATCACATTTTTGCATTGAAAACTCTAGCTCAGCCAGCACCTAAGGAAACCTACCAAACCTGTGCATTTTTTAAAACTAGACACCTAGGGGAATGCAATATGGGGAGACTTGTGGGGCTCGCCCCAGGTTCTGTTACCCAGAATCCTTTGCAAACCTCAAAATTTGGCCACAAAACAATTTTTCCTCACATTTCGGTTACAGAAAGTTCTGGAATCTGAGAGGAGCCACAAATTTCCTTCCACGCAGCGTATCCCCAAATATCCTGATAAAAATGGTACCTAACTTGTGTGGGTATACCCAGTGCCCGCGACAGGAAATGTCCCAAAACACAACGTGGACACATCACATTTTCCCAAAGAAAAGAGTGCTGTGTTTTGCAAAGTGCCTACATGTGGATTTTGGCCTCTAGATCTGCCAGCACCTAGGGAAACCTACCAAACCTGTGCATTTTTTAAAACTAGACACCTAGGGGAACCCAAGATGGGGTAACTTGTGGCACTCTCGCCAGGTTCTGTTACCCAGAATCCTTTACAAACCCCAATATTTGGCAAAAAAAAACACTTTTTCCTCACATTTCGGTGATAGAAAGTTCTGGAATCTGAGAGGAGCCACACATTTCCTTCCACCCAGCATTCCCCCAAGTCTCCCAATAAAAAGGGTACCTCACTTGTGTGGGTAAGCCTAGTGCCCACAACAGGAATAGATCATACAACTGTCAATGTTGGTCCTTACATGGTGGCAACTGTTGGCTCTGGGGTGATCCATTCCTGAAGCAGGCACTAGGTACAGGCACTCAAGTGGGATAGCGTTTTTATCAGGACAGGTGGGGAAACACTAGGCGGTAGGAATTTTGTGGATCCCAGCATATTCCTGTAGTTTGTGTGACAGGAATGCAAGAAAAAAGTCAAGTTTTTATTCAACATTTCAGCTTTACAGGGTATTCTGGGTAAGAAAACTTTGGGGAATCCACACAAGTCACACCTCTGTGGACTCCCCTGGATGTGTATTTTCCAGAAATGTCTGGGTTTGGTATGTTTCCCTATATGGCCGCCGAGCCCACGACCAAAAACGCAGGTGCCAGCCTCACAATACCAGTTTGATTTGTGATAGATCATTTTGATGTCTCCACAATACGATTTGGGCGGTGGAATTTGGGGCTGAACTAAATTGGGGAGCTCTCAAGAGAGCACTCTCTCTGTGCTTGCAGCCGCATGCACCTGCTCTCTGGGTTGGGCTAACCCGCTATTGTCCCGCTGCAAAGACTGTGCTTGCAAAGGGACAGTAGGTCTGTCCTCATCACCTCCCTCATTATCACTGGAAAAGGAGCTATCAAATGGAACTCCTCCGACTGAAAAATCACTCCCAGAGTCTGCCCCATTGCGCTAGCCCTCAGATGCTGTCTCAGTATCTGCTGTCTCAGTCTCTGATCCTATGTCAGAGCTGTCCTCTATTACCCGATTTAGGGCTTGAGCAGCAGTCATCCAACGAGATGCCACCTCTGCTACTGGCTAAACTGTCGCTCTATAACACTGGCGCATGTAGACCGTCACAAAATTGCTGGTGGGTGTGTGTGTGATACCTGCAACAGTAGAGGTCACCTTACCTTTGCTTCTTCCCTCAATCATCATGTTCTCTCAAGACACTCAAAAAACAAAAAAGACACACGATTACATCACCTTGTCACACACCAATCATCACAGTCTTTAGCGCCTCTAGCGCCCCGTCCACCAATCATTATTGGTTCTCCCACTCCCATTGCCTCCTCCTCTGATTCCCTCACTACCACCCAGCAAAAGTGCATTTCATCTCTCCATAGCCCCCCTTGCACATACATTTCATTTGTATAGCAGTGCAGGTAATGGCTAGCTTTACTAATCCATTCAGCTATTCACATATAATAGTTTTTGATCCTTTCAGTAGGCATATAAACCTTCTGCACTACTTTATGGCATCAAAACTGCCACTAGACAAAAGTCAGATCCTTTTCTAGCAGAAACATAATCACAAGAGTTACTTGACTTCTTTATTGCTGCCTAAAAGCTATAGTTGAAACACGTCAGTTGAAGTGCGTGCATTGCTCTGAAGACGCAAGCTGCAACTGCAAGAGAACTGGTGGCAAATCTATCTATCTATCTATCTATCTATCTATCTATCTATCTATCTATCTATCTATCTATCTATCTATAAAAGTTACTGATTAGTCAGACGCCGGCACTCCAAACAACTTGAATGTTTAATTATAGACTTTTAAAGTCTTTCAAGAGTACCAAACTATTTACTTGCCACGTCTACGCTTTTCAATCATTGCGGTCTTCTTCATTAGCACAAATCGTTACAGACGCTTCCTCTCCCATAGAAAATATACAATTTTCTGTACTAAACATAAAAGACAGATTTTAAAGTGAAAAAAATACTATACAAACCCACTATACAATTCTAAATAAACCAAGAACATATATAAAATAACGGCATCTAAACCCATGTATTCTAAATTTCGCCATTCTATTTCCAAAATACAATTCCCAATTTTTTTTTATAACAAAGCAAGCCCAGTGGCATCATACTCTTGACATTTTCCAGCCTAGTGGCCACCTGTCATTTGACCCACAAATCATCTTTTCTACTCAATAAATCAAATTACAATCTTATCCATGTATAGTTTCGGGAGTACAGGCCAACAATTGAATGCAAGTCTGAAATAGTCCCAGAACCTCAAAACAAATTCAAAATAACACAGTCCAAGCTATAATCAAATGTGACACAATTAACATACTCTGGGGGTTCACCTATATGCACATAAAGTTCCTCATCCTGGTTCAATCCCCACGGATGTCAGCTGTTCAATCAAATTATGTATTCAGATTCCATTCTTCTGAGAATCCACTCCCTGTCACCTCCCCCCTTGGGGTTGGTAGCACCCTGTCAATTCCAAAGAATGAAATTTTTTCAACTTTCCCTTCATGTACCAAAATACAATGTCGGGCCACCGGATAGGTTACATCATTGCTCCTTGGCTCACCAATGTTCCAAAATTCGTTTCTTCATCAGAAAAATTTTACTACGCACATATCGAAGCCCACATGGACAAGTAATAACATAAACAGCAAAATCTGAGTTACAATTAAAAAATTTCTTGATCTTAACTTCCTTTCCTGTTGGTGACTATTTGCAGCTCACACTGTTTTTACAGGCCTTACATTGCGCACATTTGAAAAAACCTTGTTGCTTGCCTAGAAAAGTCTCCCTATTTTTAATCTGGTAGCTATGCACTATCATGTCCTGTAGAGAGCTACTTTTTCTGTATGTTATTTTTGGATGTAGACTGACAATTTGGCAAATCACCCTGTCTGTCCTTACCAGATGCCAATATTTTGTCAGAATCTTCCTCACCTGGTGCAAATAAGCACTGTAAGTAGTGATGCATCTCAGGGTATTCTAATTTTTCTTTTTTTCTTTTCAGAATTAGAAGACCATCTCTTTGTATCCCTACCACATTCTGACAAGCAACCTTGATCACTTTTGTTGGGTACCCCCTAGATTTAAATCTTGTAATCATATTTGCTTGTTCGTTTTGAAAGCTCTAGTCTTCTAATTCCGAAATTGGCCAGATTGTCAGTCTGCATCCAAAAATAACATACAGAAAAAGTAAAGAAATATTGTATTTACTTCTCAAACACATATAATAAAAATCACACATTTAATTTAAATGGGAAGGTTGGAGCTTTTCTAAGTTCAAGGCCGCTCATACTCTACACTGTGTTCTGTCTGATGCACTTGCATTGCTCACACAAATCAATCTGAGGATGCTAACAATTTTTACCCCGAATTTCAAATTCCTTCACATTTACAGAATTTTGTTAAAACGTTTGTTTGTACATTTCTCTCTTTTTTTATACATTTGGGGTCTTTATTAGCGATGTATGAATGTTTAAACAGAAAGCAACATGTAACAGGAAAGTATAAATCAAGTTGTTGTATTTGCTAGACCAAGACTTACATGTAATTTCAGGCAAATGCCAATGGAGTGGAGGTTGGTTAATTCTTGTGCATCATAAACATCAAAATGTTTGCATTTAGACTGAGGCCCTAGTTATGAAGTCCCCAGGTTTAGATGCAGGAATACCCTATTGCAAGTTATTGCCTCCGGAATTAGGAATCACAGGGAGACCTAGAAATACCAGGTCCTCTGCAGGTGGTGTAAGGTGTGGTAGGTAAGAGAAAATTAGGAGATGGGGGAGAGTCTGCTGCCCTCCGCAGTGGTGATCTAGAACGTGGGTGTGGGCCAGGTGCAGCAGATGCCTGCGGTTCCCACAACTTTGCCAGTGTACACAGGCCAAGGATTATCAGGTCTAGAGTTTGCAGTCCCAATAATTTCATACAGACAGACATTCGGAAAGTCCAAATGGCCTGGAGCAGTATTTTCCCCAGAAATAGCATTCCAGGAATCTTGTAATTGGGCTCAATGTGTTTTCAATGGAATTCAAACTGATCTAGCTGGTCATGGTATGGTGCTGGAGTTGTTTATGGAGGTCCTCGAAGATAGATATACAGTACTACAGCTCCCACTGAGCTCTTCAGTTTCAGCACAAAAAGCTCTCAATGGGACATAGGTGGATTTCCTTGCCAGCCAGGTTGCTTCACCCCAGTCCTACGGTCAGACCTAAAATCTCATTTAGAGTTTGGCAGATGCAATACTAGTTTTTATAAAGTGATTTCACTAGTAAATTTGACTGTCCATGATGTTGAAATAACAAGTGTTACTAGTAGCAAACTCAAAGTCACTGCTTTCATCCACCTCAGAAGGTAGAAAGACAAAGGGTTTGATTGAGATATTGTGGACGAGTTACTCCATCACAATGGCGACAGATATCCCGTTCACTGCAATCTAAATCCCATAGAACATAATGGAATTTAGATTTCGACGGACAGGATATCTGGCACTGTGGTGATGGAGTAACTTGTCTGCCAATATCTAAATCAGGCCCATAGTCTGCTCTACCAGAGTCACTCCTGTCCCATAAAAGTTATAAAAAGTCTGAAAAGCAAATGCTTAAGTTATTGGTCACCTTTCAGAGCTTTATATCACGTGAGAGTAAAATCATGATACAATAACTTCAATAAAAAATGTTGTCAAATTAAAATAAGGTACATTATTAATTGATCAGTGTAAACCCAGGAGATAATACCAATTTCGAAGCTTCCGAGGCTAAAATGTGAGATTATTGTTCTCATCATTGTAACAAATTGTGTTGCTCTTCAATAATCTGTCAAATATTTTTTTGATTCTGAGCACAGGCATCTTGATTTGTCAGTTTTCTGCAGCATCACACTAATTGGGAGCCTACTGAAAATTCGTCTCCAGCTCTTGCTCTTTACCAAGTTTAAGCAGAGTGACCCACCAGCACTTCATGGCACAGCTGATAATTTGATTATCTATAAAAGCTAATTTCAATCACTGAACGTACAGTCGTACAGAATTATTGACTGAAGATTAGATGCTGGCATTTTTTGCATTGGTCTACGAATGCAAGCCAAAACATGTTACGCCATGCATAGTCTCTGACGTTAAGGTGCAGGAATGACACAGATGTTTTTGCGTGAGCATTCCACTCCAATAGTCCTCAGATTCTCAAACAGTAATACAAAGCAGTTGCAAATGAATAAAGACATTTTTTGCAAGCAACTTCAAAGAAGATATTAAATAAGGTAGTGTGTGTGTGAGGTATATGTTAATATTAAGTGCTTGGAACCTTGGTTCAGGGTGAATTTCAGAGGTCAGACTCTAGTAACAATCGTTTGGTTATTTTTCTAAGCACACTTTCCAAACTTTGTTAGATAGTTTCAACAGTATGCCCCCACCCATTTCCTAACTTTAGTTTCTTTTTTAATAAGACAACCTTAGTTTTACGGTAAGAGAAAAAAGGAGCTTTTCTTTGGCTTGGTGATGATGCTAAATAATTGTGCTTTGATGGTGTCTGTAGCAGATCTGCCAAATGCTCTGTATTCAGCCAAATATATTTCCCCAGTGGCTGCAGAGACTGCCATAAGAATAATTTCTAGTCATATTCTGTGCTGTGGATTTGATTGACGAAGATTTATCAGTTGTTGTACGCAATTTATCTAAAGTGTGTCTAAACAGTCGTCTAGACACTCAGCAAATATTACATTCTGTTTACCATGATTGGACCATGATTAGAATTTAGTTCATAATGCAGTTAATGCTTCTGGGGGTGATTTCAACCTTCTTGTTATGTCAAGGGATCTAGAGGATAATAATGTCAACTACGCTTCATCATAATCTTTTGTCAAGCATCATGCTTCGATTTTTCTGTTTGTGACCTGATCGATTTTAGATTATTTTCTATATAAGGGTAATTTTTAATTTGTGAACAATATAATTTTTGTTTGTGAAAGATTTACCTTAAGGTAGTTCAAGTTGCCGAAGTCAGCTAAATATGGTACGTAATTTCTGTAGACCGATGGATGTATTTGATAGAAAAACTAAGCCATCTGCAAGGGTAATACAGAAAAGGTGATGTGGCCATACGTTTGGTTGTAAAGTATTATGTTTGGTCAGGAACCTTCAAATGTCAGTGATGTATGTAAAGACATAGGTGCCCAATTTGAGTCCAATGGACAGAGAGATTTTTGGTATTAGCATGCCATTAGTTCATTATTGACCTTAATGACTTGGGTTTAGGTCAAATGAATATCTGGTTATCCCCCAGGTCTGCCATTTGGTCCAGGGCAAAACACTAACAGCCAGATCATATGCAGCACTGTAGTCCATGAAACATACAAGAAGTAGAAAGTTCTTTGCTAACTTGTGAGGCAAGCGTGAAGATGCTGTTAAGTGTTGAGCAATAAGATTGAAATCCTGTCTGTATAGAGTTGATAAGGGTATTTGCCTGTGTATGTGTTTCCATGTAAACCACACTTGAAGAAAGTGATTCTGATGAATCCCCCACAACATTTTCTTCAAGAAGCGGTTTCACCAAGTTCATGAAACCAACTTGGTGAAAGCCTTTCAAAATGATAGTTTTCTTCAGGCCTGGTTATTTTTATTTTTTTGTTTCTTTAAGTGGGTGTTACCCTGAAACCCTAATTCCTCAGAATTTTCTTTTTTTTTGGGGTGTTTCCACCTTCACCCTCTCTTCCCTTTCGTACAACCTACTTCTCCCTTAAAACCCCCTTTATAGTACTGCATCTTCCATATCTACCCCTTTTTTTTGGAAACATATTTTTATTGCAGTTTCAGGTGTTTAATTATCACTAATCCCATCCACTCTTCACACCCCTCTTCCCTATTTACCTTTATCTCATTGCCCTTTTAGTTCTTCCTGTGTCATCATATTTTTTTATTAATAGGTCAAAGTAGACATTAAAGAAAGACCCCCACAACTATTTTTAACTGATATTCTTACATATTTATTTTGGTTGAAATGGTATTAAGCAAGTTTGACTTTTCTCCAAAACAAAGATCTGTCTCCCTGATTTCATCAGGCTGACTTTCTTCATTTTGAAAATCCATCAAAATGACTGAATTTCATTTACCTTCACCGAGGCTATTAGTTTTGTTAGGGAAAATCTAGCAAAAATCTTACCTTTCAAGTCTAATGAGGCAATTAATCTGTTGTTGCTCTGATCAGAATTGCTTCTATGTTTATAGACTGGCTGGAGACTTCAACGCTTCCTATATGGGGTAAGGTTGCCATTTAAGATGATATTGCCGTAAAGTGACAGAAGAGTCACAATGTTGACTGATATCCCAATAAGGCCATAGACTTCAAGTTTTGCTTGTAACAATTAACGTGCAGATGAAAATGATTGATGGAGTGATTTTTACTATTTCCCATAATGGGGCTGACTCTATGTCGGAATCTTAGCTTCCAAAGATAGAGGTATTGGTGACTTTGTGCTTTCACCACTCTCCTTTCCTATTGTGGGTTAACATCTTAGTCTCTCTGCTTTTAAATATGTACAGCATTTCTTCCCATTTATCCTACAGATTTTCTTGCTTTACTTGCAGTAAATCTGCTTTGTAGTTCAGCTTTAATTGTCAGATTTTACAGTCTCTAAAGTCACATGACAAGTGTTTCAAGATGTTATGTGCCCTCTGATATATTCTTTTAATGTTTCTAAATGTTGCTCATTTTTACGGAAAGGTTCTCTGTTTATTTCTTGCTTGTATCTTTCCTCTTTCTTTATTATTTGACTAAATTACTGAAACAAATGATTGACACCCGCAATAAGAATGAATGCATGCAGGAGCTGCAAACATTTCCAATGGTTGCACTGTGGAACACGAGTGGAACATGAGTGGAACCTTGCAACGACCTCCCTAATAAAGTAGTTGATTTAGACGACAAGGGAACATCTCACCCTAATTTTCAGTCTTGTGGACTTCCCAGGATATTTTCTTCCCTAGGGTTTCCCAGTGTCATCAACAGACGTCCTGTCTGCACCATGACCCGTGGACACCGCATGGAGCCCGCGCAGCACCACCGACTTGGGCATACCAACAACATAGCTTCCATGACAACGACACTGCCTGCCCCGTGACCTGGTGACACCGCACGTCGCACCACCCCCCTTCACTCTGCAGGCCTGGTCTCACTGACGCCACTGGACGGCATCACTGAGCCATTGTCCAACCATGCCGTAGGCAGTGCACGTTGCATCATCCCGCTTAGCCCCGCAGCCCCGACGCCATCCACGCCAGCGCTCCTGACTTCATCAACCCAGAGTCCGATTTGCAACGCTTGTGACTTCAAGGGCCAGATGACTCCCGCACCAACTCCTGAACCAACACCGCGACGCCATCGACGCCAGCGACACCGCTCTCTGGATCTCATCATGAGGATGATGACGCCCTACATCGACTTCAAGTAACTGTATTCTTAAGTTAATTCTTGCAAAATTCATATCTTTATCGCTGAATGTTGGATTTTTCTTGTTTTGGTCTTGGTCTATGTAGATAAGTATTGGCTATTTTTCTAAAACTGGTGTAGTGCCCTTTAGTAGTGTTTTCACTGCGTTACTGTGTGTTATGTGCAAATGCTTTACACGTCGCTTCTGAGATAAGTCTGGCTCCTAGTGCCAAGCTACCAAGGGGATGAGCAGGGGTTATCTGAGCGAGTATATCCCTTATCCTTACTAGAGTGAGGGTCCCTACTTGGACAGGGTGCAAACCGACTGCCAATTAGAGACCCCATTTCTAACATTGGTAGCTGCGGTGGGATAGGACTTGCATTTGTACTTGACCTACAGTGATTAGTGTACACTACTACCATATGACAGACCACCACGTTCCACATACAGATTTTTTTTGTTTTCACTGAACTTCAACAACATTATGTCTCAGTCAAGAGCATCATCAGTTGCATCCCAGGATTTGGTTTATGAGGAGGATAGGTTGGAAACCTACACCATGGAGGAACTGAAGGCAGTGTGTAAAAACCTAAAAGTTTAGGTCAGAGGCCTCACCAGTGTGCAAATCTCAGATGATGTCCCCTCACCTTTGGAAGACTGGCTGTGATGCAGGTAACAGCATTCATCTCACAGCAAGTCTTGACCATGCTGTGGAGCACTCTCTTCCTTAGTCAAGAAATACTTTGAACTGGAACAAAATTTGGCAGTTTCAGACACTTCATATTTATTTTCCAGACAATGCTGTTGATCCAAAAAGGTCTTGGTATTCATTTGAGGTGGTTTCTTTTCAAATGTCATTTTCTTTTTGCAGTACAGAACAGCCTTTGTCCCTGGTGATGGGTCTCACAGCAGGTAATGATGAGTCTGGTTCAAGGCAGAAAAATCTCAAAACATGGGCATATACAAGTGTAAAGACTCTGCACTAGGTTGTCATAACCCTTCTTGTGTATGTAAAGTATGTTGAACTTTTTAAAGAAGCTGTGATTCATTTATTTGCCTATATGTGTAGCATCACCCTCGCCAGGAATCCTCCACTCCCCTAGCCTGCAATCTGGCCGTTGTGGAGAATGGCAAGTTGCTGAGCTTTACCCTGGGCCACTGTTTAAACCTCCAGAGGCAAATCTCAGCCATGGCCAAAAGCTCAAGCCACCAGCTACAACTGCTCTGGGGCCTCAGGTAATTCATCACAAGCAAGACCTAAAACCTGTGGTCCAGGCCTTCGTTCTCTCAAGACTAGATTATAGTAACTTACTCTTCTCTGGCCTCCATAAGGTGCATCCTGCTCCTCTGGAACACTTTGCCATGCAGCTGCGCGCTTTGTGACTGGCCACAGAATATTTGACTGCACTGCTCCTATTTTTGCCACCCTGCAATGGATCTCAACTGATGTAAGAACCCAATTTAAGATTGCATGCATTACTCCAAGTCCTACACAACTCCACATCCCCGTATGTGGTTGGAAAAACAAAGTCTCTGGAGCTCAATGAGCTAGAAAGTGCTGCTTGCTCACCACGGCGTGGGATGCACTTGGGCAAAGCCTGGGTCAAGGGTGGGCCCGTCCACGCCTGTCAGTGCCAGGAAGAGGCAGTTCAGGCCCCCTCCGTTGGTTCTCATATTTGTTGGCCCTCTTTGATCCACTCTGACTTGTATTGTGGCTCACAAAGAGCATTAAGTTTCCCCGCATTGATCCATAATAATAACTTCTGGGTATTCAGGCAATTTCCGTGGGGTTGCCACAGGCTTTGGCATTGTGCTTCTCTCCCCCCTCATCCCAGATTAACATGCCTCCAGTAGTAGCAGGGTCTTAGACGAAGTAAGAAAGGATGGGAAAGAGGATAGCTTGTGATAGCACTTCAGGGCTTGGTGGGGCCAGAAAATGTCCTAGTCATTCTGCGGAGAACTACACTATGGCTCAAATTGATGATCTAATTGAGGAAGTGGAAAGCTTGTTAGCTCCAAAGACAAAAGATATTGGCGGGTGTTGTAGAGGCACCAGCAAAAGATATTAAGTTCTTTTTTCAAGAATCTGATAAAAGATACTAGGCCCCCAAGGATGCTAGGGGAAACCAATTTGGAGGCCATCCAGAAGAGGACTGTGCCCCAGTAGTTCCCCTAACTCACTTCTAGCCTGTTCATGAAAGGCCATTATCACCAACAGAGTTCACCGTTGAGTGCTCTAATCGCATTGCTCCACTTGAGGATTCTGGAAGTAACTATTGTAAAATGACAAAAATGAGTGGGGTAAAAAATTATGGAAGAAAAAAGGGAGAAGTTACCACTAGGGCACAGTTAGCCCAACTAAGGGGGGGAATTAAGAGCTTGCAGGACTATATGAACACCCTAGGTAAAATGTTAAACAAGAAGTTGGATTGTTTGACGGCCATAGTAGCAAACTTAGATTGACCATCCCCCTTGTCAGATTCCATGCAGGTCTCTGCACCTCTCGCCCAACCTCTCAATAAGTATGGTAATATTGAGAGTGCAAATGGGCGTGCAAACACAGCTAACATCAGCACATTCGGGGAATGGAACCCTATGGGCCGACTAACATCAGTTGCGGTAAAATCATCCTGTCCTAACCTAACAGGGGGAAAGAACAGACCTCTGGAGGTAGAATAAAGCATAGGGCCCTTGGAAAACAAGAAATTGTAGGGAGATCCTTTCATCCTGACAAGGAAAGGCAGTATGATTTGTATCTGACGAATGACCCAAAACTAACTCCGGACAATAGAGAATCCTGAGACTCACATACAAACAAATTAATACACTGGATTAGGAAAACGAGGGAATGTAGATCGGTGATAAGGGAGGACATAAGATATGCTATGAGGTTCAAAGGCACAGATTTGGGGCATGATTGTTTAGGGCTGAAGTTAGCGAATCAGAACGTAAGAGATGGCCTATTATCTCTCGAACAAAGATTCAGGCCCCAAATGGCATCACAGATAAGGGTCAAATTAAATATACCTCCCATGTCTACAGAATGCAGAGATAGGATTAATCGCAGAAGCCCACTCTCTCAACCCCCCCACTGAGCTAACCTAGAGACCATTGGAGTCTTGTCAGATGTTGATTGACTGGAGGCACAACAGCCAGTCATGGTGGGTAACAACATTGCCAGTAGTGGCAAGTTGGATAATCCTAAACCTGCCTGGCCTAGAGTGAATAGCAAGGAGGTGGGGAAATCAAACTGTCAAGAGTACCCTGATGAATCCCAGGCTATGAAAGAGAGGCTACCAAGTAGTAACCCGCACAAGGGGGTGGGATTGGAAATATGTGATGGTGATTCAATTAAGTTTCTTTCATGGAGTGTGGTGGGTCTAAGAGCAAAACTGAGCGACCCAGAATGGTGCAATTTCATAGATCAGCACCATATAATTTTGATGCAGGAAACCTGGGCAACACAGGTAGTGTATAAACCGGGGTAACTGACCTTTCACAGGCAAGCACTCCCCTCACCATCAGGACATGCCTCGGGAGGTTTAGAAAATCTGGCTAAAGCAGGATTTATTTCCAAAGGCAAAGGTAATCTTGTGCATAAGCAGGAATATACTGACTGTTGAAGTTAAGATCAAGAGCTAAAGGGGGTTCAACGATATAGCCATTGTAAACATTTATATTAGACCTGCTCCTTAAAAGGCCAAATTTCCACGGTGGACCATATTGCGTACATGCTGACCCAGCTGCCCGGGGGAACCCGGGTAATTGTGGCCAGTGATTGTGATACTCAAATGAGACCTAACGTAGATCACTCATTGTTGACACATCATCCTGCAGAACCTCTGGGCAGATTGGGTCAAGTGCAGGTAGAGACCCAAAGAGTCATGGGGATGGCAGCCCAATTTGAGAATTTAATTACCAGAATAGCGCTAAGGCAGGTTAACAGGAATACAAGATCAGATGCTCTGGCTGTACTCACGTTCAAAAAAAGGTACCTTTTCAAGTCATTGTGATTATATTTTTTTAGACCAAATGCTCTGGCCATCTTTCATTGACATGACCGTGACCCCAAGAGCTGACAGTGATCACCAAGCTCTTTGTGCTGTTTTTGCAGCACCTCTATTTAAAATAATGGCTTGTCCCCGTGGGTAATGGGCTGTAACATCAAGGTAACCAACAACAAGAAGAACCTAAGGTGAGCAGCAGCGGCAAATGATATGAAGGTTCAGACTTCAATTTATCATATGGTTATTGAGAGCCTGTCCCCACTGTCATCTACATATCCTCTATTGGGTAATTTTGTCAAGTTGCACTGCAGTCTGATGAAACAACTTCAATCTCTTTTTATGGTGGCAAGACGTAGAGGGACGGCCACTTACAAATAACCTAGGTGGTTCGCAAAGACCTGCCGCTTTGTGAAATCTCAGCTGCTAGTTGTGCCGGACAAGGGGAATATGGCAGAGATAAGGGCAGTAAGGGGCTTTTAAAAAAAAAACACTAAGCGATGCTAAAAAGAAGTGGGAGAGTGCCCAATGGGGTGGCGTAACTGATGCCCTATGAGAGGGGGATACTAGGTTTTTCTGGAAGCTGGTAGCCGATAGGAAAGACTCTCCCAACATCGACGCCGATCTAGCAATCCAGCCTGAGAGATGGGTGACTCATTTTGAGGAGCTCTGTAGGGAAAGGTCTAGCGCTAAGGCCCTTCTACTAAGACCTATGGGCAAGTGTGTTGCCTTCAACCTTCCAGATAATAAATCTAGGGCCAGATGTAGGAAGAAATGGGTTTGCGAGTCGCAAATTGCGAGTCAGAGCGACTCGCAATTTGCAACTCGCAAACCCATATGCAGGATGGTATCCCTGACACCATCTGCGAATCGCAAGGGGGATGCAAAGACCCACCTCATTAATATTAATGAGGTGGATCACAATTTGCGACCCCCTTGCGATTCCCTGCACTCACAGGGATGGTGGCCTGCTGGAGACAGCAGACCACCATGTCTGTGACTGCTTTTTTAATAAAGCAGTTTTTTTTTTTGTATTGCAGCCCGTTTTCCTTAAAGAAAAATGAGTTGCCATACACTCGAGAAAATGAAACCATTTTTTCAGAGTAGGCAGTGGTCCATAGGATAAAAATATTTTTTGAGCCATTCACAAAGGGGAAGGGGTCCCATGGGGACCCCTTTCTTACTGCGAATGGGTTGGCACCCACTTAACATGGGTGCTAACTGCGAATTGCTTTGCGACCACGTTCGCGGTCACAAAGCAATTCTGCATCACGATGCGAATCGCAAATAGGAAGGGGAACACCCCTTCCTATTTGCAAGTCGCATTCCCATTTTGCGAGTCGGTAACCAAGTTACCGACTCGCAAAATGGGAATGTGCATCGCGATGCGTGTTTTGCATGGCGCAAACAGTGAATTTTGCTGTTTGCGCCATGCAAAACGTTTGGTACATCTGGCCCCTAGTTCCCACAAATCAGGTCTTGCCAGCTTCACCTTGGTGGAAACCACCCAGGCCGTCAAAACACTACACAAGGGAAAGGCCCCAGACCCTTATGGTATACCGGGTAATCTGTACCTGTCACAATCTGGGGTCTGGACGCCATACTTAAACGCTCTGAGCAATGCTATTTTGAGGGGAGAGGGCATACACCCACATGGCGGGGAGCAACATTAGTCCCAATTTACAAAAAGGGGGACAGACCGATAAGCTTAATTGACATTAGCCAAAAGGTATTCTTTAGACAGGTGCTGGCCAGGTTGCATTCATGGATTGCCGACCATCAGAACCTTGTTGATTGGCAGGCCAGATTCAAGAAAGGGGTTAGGACAGTCGATCAAGTGCTCAGGTTTAAAACACTATGCTGGAAGTACTTAACCCTAAAACAAGATCACTTTTATGTCATCTTCATTGACTTGAGGGTAGCACTCGACCTGGTCCCACAGGAATTTCTCTGGAGAGTCTTAGACTCTTATGGTTTGGACAGTGACCTTTTAAGGTTAATAAGATACTTGCATGAGGACACCTATGCAAGAGTTAGGTGGACCCAGTGGGGTGACCTCACTACCCCAATCCCTATTGCGAGAGAGGTCAGACAGGGGTGTGTCTTGGCCCCTACCTTGTTTAGCCTCTATGTTAATGGTGCAGTGGACCAGCTAGCCCAGTGTAACCATGATGCGCGAATGTTTGTTGGAATGCCTGTTCCTATCCTCATGTTTGCTGATGACACCCTTCTCATCTCAAGAACCCTCATGGCCAACAAAACGAATTAGACTTCTTTGCAGCATTTTGTGAGAATAGAGGGCTAGAAATGAATCCAGGGAAATTGAAGTTAATCGCCTTAAACCCTCATAAATCCTTTAGGGGGAAAATGGCTATTGGCTGAGTTTCCATCGAATAAGTTAGGCAATTTGATTTCCTGGGCATAAGAATAACAAATAATCTATCATCCCCCAAAGAGAGAAAAGTACTGTCATCCTCCAGCAGCTGTCAGTGGCAAATGGAAGGAAAATTAAGAATTCTGTGGGAGGGCCCCCCTCCTCTGCCCTTATGGTGTATAAGGCCGCATCAGTGACAGCTGCAATTAATGGTGCAGAGCTTTGGGGTTATCATAACTCGCAGCGGCTAACTCTGATAAAAAATAAGTTCTTACATTCTCCACTACACCTACCCGCTAGCACGCATCTCATTCCACTCAGATTTGAATTGGCTCTTAACCAAATTCATTGTGTAATCGCTCTGAAACTGCTTTCACACTGGGTACGACTTTGGTCCTCTGAGCACTTGAGCCCTTTTAGAGCTGCCATGCTAGAGATACTATCAATTGATAAAGCAGTATCAATTCCCTGGTTTAAGCACATCAAGGATTTGTGCCATTGGATCAAAATGGAGGAGGTTTGGAGGTGCCCACAGAGTATAACCAGAGGAATGGCACTGGGCATAAAGCAACTTTATTGGGAGGCAGTGCTATCCCAGATATGGTGAGCCCAGTCAATAGGAACAGAGCATTCTTAAATCATAAGTGCTCTCCTAAGTTTGAATATTACTTAGATAACATATACCTGGCCAGGCTAAAAATCTGTTTCTAAAATTTAGATTAGGAACTTTGCCGTTGAACTCAGTCACTTCTAAATGGAAAAAAGGTAGCTGTGTGAATAGTTGTTGCCCTCACTGCCCGACAGAAATAGAGTCTTTGGCCCTTTTTTTTTTTTTTTTGTCCAAGGTACCTAAAGCCTAGGAGGTGGTTAATTTCCCCATGCAGGCTTCTCTGGACCCAGAACTGCAGGGAGATGCTTCATAAACTAACAAGCAACACAAGTGAAAAGGTAGTGTTTGAAGTCTCCCTGTACTTATGATGTGCTTGGATCGTGAGCACAAAGGAGACATCTCACTTTGCAGAATGTAATTCTTGTATTTCAGTCATTAGCTGAAAGGTTGAGATTGCAACAGGGCTTATGTCCCACTACTCCTAGTGAATAGCAGCCCCATGCTCTATAGTAAGAGCTCATTCATTGTGGCTAGAATGTAGTAGAGGGACCCTGCCTGTGACAGAATGGTTACCGCTGTTGGGAATTTAAATCTGCAAAACGGATTGTTAGAGTGATTATTTCCAAGGAGCATTTTAAAACTCAACTTGTAAGCTTCATGAATTGCAAGCTTGTCTATCGATGATGTTATGTGCTGTAAATATGTTTTTAGGACAACATTTATTTTTACTGTTTTTAGAGAATGCATGCTGCTTACAGCCAAAATAAAGCTTATTTATTATTATTATTATTATTATTATTATTATTATTCACTTTGCTCTTGTGGTTGCTTGCTGCTGATTTACTATGATGGTTAGCTAAATGATTCATATACTATGACATCCTTGAAATGATTCATATACTATGACATCCTTGCCAGTATGAACTGTTTATTACTTATTTTTCTGGTGCTAATTAGTTGTTGTATGATGGTTGTCAACAAGAACATACTGTCTGCTCTTTTGTAAAGTGTTTTAATGTATTTGGGTCAAGTTCAAGCTGTATAAAAAAACACAAAATAAAATCCAAAGCAGAAATATCAAGCACCGTGAGATTGACTTTCATGTGTACTGGCATGTGTGGGTTGGTAGACACATATTCATGTTACTGGACAGGCTGTGTGTTTTTAAAGTATCAATTTGGGGGAGAGTATGTGTCTCAACACACAGCGTTGCTCACTCTGGAATTGAGGAATCAGGTTTAAGTCCCACCATTGCCTCAAAATGTGGTGATTCTGGGCAAATCACTTAATCACTCCATGCCTTAAAAAATCTGAACCTTGTGCAATTTAATCTTGTGGTCACGTAAAGTGCTCCAATGCCCTTCGCACAAGGTCTGTTGTCTTCTGTAAAGAATCAGTTGGTTGCAGTTGGTTGCACATGTGTGTCAAAGCATATGTTAAAAACTATTCATGCAAAACTTGCCATGAAATAAACCAGTGAACTAATCAAGGATATCGCTATTGCTGGATCACCAACTGACAAGTGTCAGACAATAACATTAAAACAGACTCCTAGCATTCCCTGAAACAGACTCTTAGCATTCTCTGCTGTTGTACTGGCTAGTGCAAACATCATGCTATTCTTCTAAACCAGAAGGTTTGCCAGTGAACTGAAAATATCCTATATAAACCCAACATGAAAGCAGCAAGGATTTGACCAAACCAATTGGACCTGGCAAACAGCAAGCCAACATGAAATGGACAGTTTCTGGAAACACATTGAAAAGGCTAATTTCAATCAGAGCTCTAATATCTGCAACCAGAACCTCTTCTTCACAGAGAAACAGACAGTTTCCCCATCTGGAAGGAGCACTGAGTCTGATCCCATTGCAATCTTGGATGCCCTTCAGATTACAGAAGACTAACAGCATCAGTGCTTTCCTCCTACTTGACATGTTATCTGACTTTGATGCTTACAGCCATTAAATACTACTTCAGACACTTAGGCCCTCATTACAACCCTGGCGGTTGGTGTTAAAGTGGCGGTAATACCACCAACAGGCCGACGGTAATAACCGCCAAATTATGACCATGGTGGTGTTATCTCCGATAGACAGCCAATGTACCACGACGACCGTCAGGGCGGAAACAACAGCCACCACAGTGGTAGCCGCCTAGAGCCAGAAGGAAGTCAATGGTCTGACCACCATATTAAGACACACTATTCTGCCACCTTTTCTGGGGGGGTACCAAGGACATCAAAAGAGTGGCAGAAACACTGCACAGAAGTGAAAGGACTCACCATTGGAGACACAGGGAAGAACCACGCCGCAATGGAGCCCGAGCTGCATGTCCCCCTCATGATTTTCTACGTGCAGCTCCATCACGAACATTAACACCAGCGAAGATGACGACAGTGAGTACAGCCGCCTAGCACACGAGGGAGGGAGGAAAAAGAGTGACACAAACACGCAACACCCCTCCCCCCAATACCATACACACAACCAACTGCATTACCAAAACATTAGTACCCCATCCCTCGAATGAATAATGCAAGGACAAAACAATTTTGAGAAAGTGAATGTAATGAGAGAAACACATCAAGATAAATAAGTGAGGCAAGACAAGAGATATATACATATGTACACAAAAAGGGACACAGACCAGTCCACAATGTATGTAGTCCACATGGCCACAGGCCAAAGTCCAAGGCCAAACACGGCACCTGCCTCAACAAGGAGAGAACACTGCAGGGGCATCTGTTGGTAAATAGGCCAGCACCTCAAGGGGATGGGGATGGGGGGGGCACCTCAGCCGGGAGATGGAAAAACACCACTGGTTCTGGAGGGGGCAACATGCCCTGTGCTTGGTCCTGGGGAGTGCAAGGCCACAGTCTCTCAAGTGGGTGACTTGCCCACTTGCTCTGGAGGGGGCAACATGCCCTGTGCTTGGTCCTGGGGAGTGCAAGGCCACAGTTTCTCAGGTGGGTGACTTGCCCACTGGTTCTGAAGGGGGCATCGTGCCCTGTGCTCTTGATCATGGAGAGTCTGGGGTAAGTGGGTGTCTTACCCACTGGTTCTGGAGGGGGCATTGCACCCTGTGCTCTTGATCCTGGGAAGTGCAAGGTCACAGTCTCTCAGGTGGGTGTCATTGCCATTGGATTTGCAGGGGGCATGCTACACAGCAGCCCATGGAGGCAGGATTACATACTGTCTGCCGGCGGTGATGGCTGCTCAGTGTGTGGTGGTGCTGCTCGTGGGGGGAGACTCCTGCCCATCCCCTGCAATCTCGGATGGCTGCACAAGCATGGTTGGTTGTAGGGGCTCCATCACAGTTCCTGCCCCAGGTCCCTTGTCCTTCCTGCCTGCTGGTGCAGGCTCCTTTCCCTTCTTGGCAGCAGCTTGGGCAGGCTCCTTTCCCTTCTTGGCAGCAGCTTGGGCAGGCTCCTTTCCCTTCGTGGCAGCAGCTTGGGTAGGCTCCTCTACCCTCAGGACATGTGCCCTGGATCCTTTTCCACCACCAGTGGGTGTGGTGACGACTGGGCCCGTGGACTGGGTGGCGAGGTGCTTGGCTGGGTTCTTTCCCCCCTGGCCAGACGTGCAGGACGGGGGGAGGGGTAGGGAAGAGATCAATGGTGGATAGGAACAGTTTTTTAGGGACACTGGGGCGGGAAGAGGGTGAAGGTTTGGGAGTGGAGGAAGAGGGAGTGGTTGTTGGAGGTGTCTGCTGATTTTGGGTGCAGGTGCATGGGCTGGATGCTGTTGTGAGGTGGATGGCTGTTGAGTGTTTGAGTGCTTGGATCTGTGTACGTTAGGAGGGGGGGCAGACACAGTGGGAGAGGACACAGGGGACGTGTGCTGTTGTGGAGGTGTCTGCCAGTGAGGTGTGTGTTCTGCTTGGTGTGGCGGTGATGCTGGTAGTGGATGATGAGGTAGTGCATGCAGGTGTGAGGGTGGACAGAATGGGGAGGGAGGTGGAGGAGGAGGCGGAGGGGGAGACCGGGGAAATAGTGGATGTTGGTATGTCTGCATCTGGATGGTGTTTATGTGAGTGCCTGTGGGATGAAGTGTGGTGCTTGTGTTTGCCTGAACCACTCTTGTGTGTTGTCTTGTGTGCATTCTCATCTGCCTGTGTGCTTGGGATGGGTTGGGGTTGAGGAGAATGGGACTGGGAAGTGGAAGTTGGAGGGGGGAGGGTAGAACAGGGACAATGGCTGCCATCAGAAAGGAGGCCAGAGCCTGAATCGATCTCTGTTGGGCCACCAATCCAGTGTGAATGCCCTCCCAGAATGCATTTGTCTGTTGCATTTGGGCTGCCAGCCCTTGGATGGCATTCACAACAGTTGACTGCTCTACAGAGATAGATCTCAGGAGGTCAATAGCCTCCTCACTCAGGGCAGCAGGGCTAACTGGGGCAGGGCCTGAGGTGCCTGGGGCGAAGGCGATGCTCACCCTCCTGTGTGAGCGGGCATGGACAGCTCGATGAGGGGCTGCTGGGAGGGCGGTGCTGGTACGGTGGTGGCAGCTGTACCTGTAGCTGGGGTGGTCACAGAGGTGTCCGCCACCACCAGGGAGCTTCCATCGGAGGAGGTATCTGTTTATGAACTGTCACCTCCAGTATCTGCCGTGGTGCTCCCCTTGCCCTCTGTCCCACTGGTGCCCTCAGCATTGGTGGACTCTTCCTCCTGGGTCCTATGGGATGCAGCTCCCTCCATCGCTGGTGCCTCTGCTCCTCCACCAGATTATGCTAAGGCACAGAAGGACAGGATGACAAAACAATAATGGGGGGAAGAGACAACAGATACACTTGGTCAATGGCTGCACCAATACCACCGTTGGCGTACACAGCACCCTCACACACAGGGAACAGGCCTACGCAATATGCCATAGCACTACCAGAGAAAAAGTTAGTATCCAAGGCATGGGGGGGGGCACACACAGCCAAATGCAGCACAATTGGGACCCACACAGCCCTAAACAGTAGTGGATGCTTACAAACTAGATAGCAGGATTATCCCCTCAGAACCTTAACCACCAGGGGACCTATGCTGCAATATCAGTCCTGGCCTAGGGGCACCCACTGACACACAACCCTCACCCGGATACCATCCTGCCATACGTAAGTTGTAATGATGGGCACTATATTCACCCCCTTGTGGCTGCTGTGATGCCCTCAAGTGCCCATCCAGCTCAAGATAGGCCCTCATCAGTATGCGGACCATCGGGGGGTCAGGGTTCGCCTGCTGTAAACCCCCAGGGTCTGCACGTCCTTGGCAATGGCCTACCATATACCCTTCTTTTGATGGGCGCTGACCTGCAGAGGAAATACAAACAGGAAAATAGTATTAGTCAAACAGTCCTGCCTGTTACACTTATGGCCCACAATACCCCTTCACATCACCATTTTCACACACATGGCCCAGCACACATCCAATACGCTGCCCAGAGTACATCCACCCAACCCTCTTACCCGAGGCCTTCACACACAAATCCATGCATTCATGCCACATGCATCGTGCCCAATGTGTACTCACCTGTTGGTCTGGAGGCCAATACAGCAGTCCATGCTAGGGTAGGACCCCATCCACCAGTCTCTCCAACTCCACCGAAGTGAAGGCAGGGGCCCTTTCCCCAGTCACACGGGCCATGGTATGTTCCAGACACAGGTCACAGTAGCACATGCAGTGTAGGTCCTCTCCTGTGGATGATCAGGTAGCAAGTTAGGAATATGATAGAAAATGGCAGTCATGTCTGCGGCGGTGCATACCATCACTGCTGGCGTAGATCCCCATTGACAACTGTACCCCATAGGGCCCAATGTTACCCAATGAGGAGTTGCATGGCGGTTCCCGTCCGCCTCCTGCAATGGTGCACAACGGCAGAAGAATTACCTCCATTCCACCTGCCCCTCCACACAGGACTGGTGGATGCCATTTCAGGGGGATGGGTGGGGGCAGGTCCTGGATATTTGCTGCATCACTGTTGAAAATTGGACATAGTATACAGGTCACACTTACCCATTTCAAGTTAACAGCATGCAAAGTTCTGTTGTAGCCCCATTGTTCAGTTTGTGGCCGGCTTCTCACTCTTTTGCCCCATAGATTGCTACCGCTGCGGATGAATAGGAGATGGAGACATACTTCAGTGTACAGACCCCTGGTGGACTTGGCAACAATGGAGGACAGGCACATCATCCTCACCTATAGACTTGACAGGGCCACAATCACAGAGCTGTGTGCCCAATTGGAGCCTGACCTGATATCTGCTGCTCCTCACCCCACTGGGATCCACCCTCTTGTGCAATTTCTATCAGTGCTTCATTTCCTGGCAACTGGTTCTTTCCAAGTGACAGTGGGCTTGGCAGCAGGAATGTCACAGCCAATGTTCTCAATAGTGCTGACCAGAGTGTTGTCTGCCCTGTTTAAACGCTTGTGCAGCTACATTGTTTTCCCCCAGGTTGAAGATTTGGCCACAGTGAAGGCTGACTTCTATGCACTGGGACATATCCACAACATAATTGGGGCAATTGATGGAACACATATTGCACTTGTTCCCCCCCTGTCAAAATGAACAGGTGTTCAGAAATCGTAAAAGTTTACAATCTATGAATGTACATCTCCCACGTCAATGCTAAGTATCCTGGGTCGGTGCATGATGCCTTTGTTCTGAGGAACAGTAGTATCCCAAATGTGATGGCCCAACTACAGAGTCACAGGGTGTGGCTAATAGGTGAGCCCCTGTCCCCACCTAGTATTCGTTGGTGTATGGGTATGGTGTGGGCCATATACAGTAGGATAGTGTGTGGCTAAATGTTGTCCCTCAATATTTCAGGTGACTCTGGTTACCCAAACCTCTCATGGCTGCTGAACACTGTGAGGAATGCCAGGACAAGGGCAGAAGAACATTATAATGAGGCACATGGGCGAACCAGAAGGATAATAGAAAGGACCTTTGGCCTCCTGAAGGCCAGGTTCTGGTACCTTCTTTAACAGATGCATCCCTGTGCTACTCACCAAAGAAGGTCTGCCAGATTATAGTGGCAGGCTGCATGTTGCACAGCCTTGCCCTGAGACGCCAGGTGCCTTTTCTGCAGGAGGAGGAGGCTGGAGATGCCCGTGTGGCAGCAGTGGACCGCGTGGACAGTGAGGATGAGGAGGCAGAGGATGAGGACAACAGAAAATCAGTCATCAGACAGTACTTCCAATGACACACAGGTAAGGCAGTGTTACTTCACAATGCAATGATTTTTGGGGGAATTTCTGTGGCACTGGCATGCTGTTATTTCCAACTTCTACGCCCACTTACTTTACCCTTTGGCAACTCATTTTATAGATGTTGGTGACCTCACACATGCTCCTGGTGTGATCACTGCAGCCAGCTACAGTTCATACACCTATGCTCATTTCTGTACAGTTGAATTGCAATGTCTGTACCTGTTGAAATGAATGCATAGTTTAAAAATTTGACATACTCAAAAAATCTTTTTTTTCCAAGGGTGTTTATTGAAGTGCGAAAATATGGAGGGCCAAGTGCAATGGGATGGGGTAATGATGGAGGAATGTCCAGGGTATAGTTCAAGTCTATTTGTAGCACAGTTGCACTGTTCAAGGGGACATGGGTAGGGGAGCAATGGCAGTTCAAGGTGGACAGGGTGACAGAGTCGGACACAAGGGTGACAATCAGGAGAGTCTCATTTCCTGGCGGGGGTCTTGGCAAGTGTCTCTGGCTTCTGTCTGGATCGCAGTGAACGTTTGTGGGGTGGTTTACCTTCTGCAGGGGGAGGGGTGCTGGTTGCCTGTTGTTCCTGTGGCGGGGCCTCCTGGCCACTGGCGGCAGTGGAGGTGGAAGGCTGTTCAGATATCTGGCTAGTGGCAGGGGCCCGCTGGTTTGAGACTGCCTCCCTCATAATGTAGGCCATGTCTGCCAGCACCCCTGCAATGGAGATCAGGGTGTTGTTAATGGCCTGCAAGTCCTCCCTGATCCCCTGGTACTGTCCCTCCTGCACCCTCCTGTTTTCCTGCACATTGCCCAGGATATGTCCCATTGTGTCCTGGGAATGTTGATATGCTCCCAGGATCTCTGCAAGTGCCTCCTGGAGAGTCAGTTCCCTGGACCTGTCCTCCCCCTGGTGCACAGCAGTCCTCCCAGTTTCACTGTTGGCCTGTGCCTCTGTCCCCTGAACCATGTTCCCACTGCCACTGACCACAGGTCCCTGATTGTCTTAGGTATAAGGGGTGGCCTGGGGTCCCTGTAGTGGTGGACACACTGCTGATTGACATGTCCTGGGGTCAGAGGTATGGGTACGCTGGGTGGGTGCCGTGGTAGTGTTTCCTGATGGGGGAGGCTCTGTGGTGGTGTGTGACTGGGCCTGGGTAACCAGCTCTCCAGAGGTCCCTGATGGACCAGATTGGACATCCAGATCCAGAAGACCAGGACCAGAGTTGCTGTAATCACTGTGGGCCTCTTCTGTTGGGGGATTGGATATTGCTGGCACCTCCTCTCTGCTGACAATGGCTGGGGTACCTGTGGAGATGTAAATGCTGTGTTATTGTTTCTGTGTTTGACATATTGTGCATCCGTGGCTTGCCTTCTTTGGTTGTATTTGCCCTGGCAGCTTTCACTTGTGTAAGTTGCTATATGGTGGGTTAGCTGATTCTCTGTAGTGTGCATGCTTTAGTGACAGATGTCCATGCAGGTCTGCAAGTGGTTTTTTTGCATTGGTCTGGCATGCAGGGCTTGGCATTGGGATAAGCGAGATGTGATTGTGGGGTGTGTGGGAAGTGGTGAGGGTGGGGTTAGGTGATGGCCTGCAGTTAGGGGGTAGTAGTAGTAGTAGAGAGTTGACTTACCAGAGTCCAGTCCTCCTCCTACTCCAGCCAGGCCCTCAGGATGCATGATTGCCAAGACTTGCTCCTCCCATGTTGTTAGTTGTGGGGGAGTAGGTAGGGGTCCACGGCCAGTCCTCTGTACAGCAAGTTGGTGTCTTGCTGCAAAGGAATGCACCTTCTCCCATAGGTCATTCCACCTCTTCCTGATGTCATCCCTAGTTCTTGGGAGCTGTCCCACGGCGTTGACCCTGTCCATGATAGCTCCATCTTCTTAGCTATCGATATCTGCTGCACCTGTGCTCCAAATAGCTGTGGCTCTACCCTGATGATTTCTTCCACCATGACCCTTAGCTCCTCCTCGGGGGTGTGTTTGTGGTGCCATAGGTGTTGTGTGAGGTGTTGTGTGAGGGTGTGTAGGGTGATGTGTTAGGGGATGTGATGTGGGGTGCATGAGTAGTGCATGGGTGTAAGTAGTGTAAGTAGTGTGTGGCTCTGGTTTTGTCTGTGGTCTTGGTGTCTGTCTCGTGCCAATGGTTTGTAGTTGTAAAGTGTTGTGGGTAATGTGGGGGTGTGTTTTATAGTGGTGTGGGTGTGGTGTGTGTATGGTTGTCAGGTGTGTGTTGGTTGAATTGTCCAATGTGGTGTTGTATTGTATGTGTGTGTGTATTTTGAGCGCGACGGTGTGTACCGCCAATTCTTTACCATCATTAAATGCCCGCCGTGGTGATTCATGGGTCATAATGTGGTGGGGGTTGTTCTGTTGGTTGTAACGGTGTGGGTTTTGATACCGCACTTTATCACTGACCTTTGGACTGGTGGATTTGTGTATGTGGCTGAATAGTGAAGGCTTGGTGTATGTGTGTCATAATATGGTGAACGGATATCCGCCATGGCGGCGGTCTGTTGGCGGCAGTCAGCATGGCGGTAAGTGGGTTTTACCGCCAATGTCATAATGAGGGCCTTAGTGACACATTAGTTCAAGGCACCGATTTTAACTAGATTATGTACTTCTAGGGAGATATAGGTAAAATCAGCCCATTTCCTCCTTTGTTATGTTATATTATGCAGATATATGGTGCGCACTATTACCCGGAGGGCATCCTAGAGCTGAGGAGGTATGTGGCTAGCCACGCCTAGGGCCTACTAGGACTACTCAAAAAGCCAGGTCTTCAGCTTGCTGTTGAATTCAAGAAGTGGGAGCAGGAGGCTGTTATGTGTAGAAGCAATTTTTTTAGCGTCTTAGAAGTGATGTATGAGAAGGCTTAACTGCCGGATCTGGTTTTCCATATTTGCGCAAGTAGGAGTTCGGATGAGCGGAGGTATCAGGAAGGTTTGCCAAAGTAGATGCTATTGCTGAGGTCTGCTGGGCCAGTGTTTTGTAGTGCCTTAAAAATGTGGGTGGTGAACTTGAAATGTGCTTGCTTGTGAATGGGGAGCCACTGTAGCTCCTTCAGGTGTGTTGTGATGTGAGTGTGGCATGGGTGATTGGGGTGATTCTGGCTGCCATGTTCTGAATTGTCTACAGGCTTCTGGTGAGTTTTTATGTGGGCCCCTGCTTAGAGGATTTTCCCATAGTCCAGCTTGCTTGTGACCAGGGTAAGCATGACAGTTTTCCAGGTGCTGATTGGGAGCCAACTGAAAATCTTCCTCAGCATTTTCAGGGTATGGAAGCATTAGGCAGTGATACTATTGACTTGGGTGGTCATGTTGAGTTTGCTACTGATGATGATCCCGAGGTTCATGGTGTAGGGCGTGAGATTCGGGATCCTAGCTCTGTATGGTCTCCAGATGGAGTCCAATGGTGATGTGCTCTTTCCAAAGATCATGATTTTGGTCTTGTTGGTATACAGCTTTGGGAAGTTGGGCTTCACCTAGTGGGCAAATTTAGTCATGCAGGCATTGAACTTGAGTTGGGTACTGGGGGTCTTGTCCATAAGGGAGAGAATGAGTTGCGTGTTGTTGGTGTAAGACTGGACATTGATGTCATGAGAGCAGATGAGGCTGCCCAGAGGGATCATGTATACGTTGGAGAGGGTTGGGCACAGGAAGGATCCTTGCAGAACTTTGAGTAGGAGGTCACAGGTGTCCGAGGTGTACGGTGCCATGACTGACAAGGTCCTTTGAATCAGGAAGAAGAAGATCCATCATAGTGTGTTTCCCCGATGTGTAGGCATTGGATGAGGATGGGGTGGGAGACTGTGTCAAATACTGCAGATGCTGCTCACACCACAATTTACCCATCATGTAGGTTCTCCTCAAGGCTCAACAATCACTTTCCTGCTTTTTAGTGTGTACCTGTACCACAAATAGCTCACTAAGGGCCATATGTACAAAGCATTTTTCTAGTCGCTGCTTGCGACTAGAAAAATGCTTTTTGGGATGTACAAGGCCCAAACTGTGATTCTGTAACGTGTTACCGAATCACAATTTGGGTTTTGCGATTCGGTATTAGGAAGGGGCGTATTCAGTGAGTCCCTTCCCAATACCGAATCTAAATGGCATGTATGATTGTTTTGTGACCGCGAATGTGGTCGCAAAACAATATCAATTAGCACCAATTTCAAATTGGTGCTAACCCATTCGCAGAGGGGAAGGGGTCCGCAGGGGACCCCTTCCCCTTTGTGAATGCCTGCAAAATGTTTGTGAAGAGCAGGCAGTGGCCCCACGGACCACTGTCTACTCTTCAAAAATGAAACTGAAACATTTAATTATCTTACTTTTTAACTGCAGCCTTTAAGGAAAATGGGCTGCGTTTAAAAAAAAAGATTGCTTTATTTAAAAGCAATCACGGACATACTGGTCTGTTGACACCAGCAGGCCACCATCCCTGTGTTTTTTGTGATTCCTGGTGGGTCGCAAATTGCGAACGACCTCATTAATAATAATGATTTTAGTCTATTTGCGACGCACCGGGAATCGCAAAAGAAACTCAATGGAGTTTCTTACATTTGGATTTGCGATTCCCTAACTGCGATTCGCATGGAATCACAATTAGGAAATTGCAAATCCAAATATTTGTACATGTGGCCCTAAGTCCATTACGCTTACCTGCTACAAGGACCTCAACAATATTTAGGTTATGCTAAAAATACAAAAGCCATCAAACCTGGACATGTCGGAATTCAACCAATGGTCTACAGTAATAGAAATGTTGATGATACATAACATATTGAAGATCAGCCCCTCAAAAACAGAGATCCAGAATGGTGGAGCACAGCAACATTATGAACCAACCACCATCATTTGGCATAGAGAAATGTGAGCTCCCTCAAAGACCAATGCAGATATTAAGAACCTCAACAGGATAACCTGACTCGACTCTTAGGTTAACCATGTGCCATAATTGTTTTATTGACAATGAGAAACCTACACTGGATCGTTCACTACCTTGAAAACTCTAATTGGATTCTAAGCCTCAAGAGTTCAGGTCCTGTCATACTCCAAATATACCATAGGTCTATATGATTGGCTTGAGAGGGCCAGGTGATACTTACAATAGAACTAATATTTCTAAAATCGAAACACAGGCGTTACCATCAGAAGAGAAACCTCCAATCCCAAAATTGTCCACTCTTTATCATCCCTTTTTTAAAGAACCCAATTGGGTAGAAGATTTTTCTCTGTGCACACATTGAAACTGTGGACACATTTCCAAATAAAATATTGATAATCAGATTTCACATACAGTTTAGATCAGAAATGGACTGTTTTTTTCTTCTTAAAACATCATAATCACTGGATGCATCTACTATGAATACTGATGTTTATATGTAAGATCATACTGCTCACACTCTTTAACTCCAACGTTCATGTAATACCGCACTGAGACATATTTGCAAACCTCAACATACCAATTCATGGCCCTTATCAAACAACACTCTTTTAAACATTCATAGCAAAGGGAGTAGATGACGGTGCTTTTCCAATTCAAAAGCTCTATGCTTCTCTTAGGGTGTAGGAAAGCACTATAAAAAGCAAATGCAATATAACGCTGCACTGTAAAGCAATGTGTGGGAGTGATGTGCCCTTTAGCTCAAGTATGGCATGTTACACAAAGGGTGCGGATATTGGCAACCCATGTATCATTAATATTGTTTTGTGGAAAACGCCAATGTTATAGGAATGGCAAAAAGTCAGTAAAGGAACAAGTTGGGCTATCCCCTTGTGAATGTCAGTGATTGACTTAGTACCCTCTTGGAAGCCACTATGACATTCAACATGTACTTGCCAGGTAATATACCAATAGTGACTTCTGGTCCAGAGTGCTATTGGGTTTCCATCAAGCCATTCTGTTTTTTTACTAGCATGACTAGTAAAAAAAATAGGAAATTACCTAAGTAGGTATTTTTTCCACGTAACAAGACATGCTTTAAACAGTAAATATAAGACATGCACACTTTAAAATGTGTTCTTAAACTGCCTTAATGATCCCCGACTGGTAATTAAAATAAACATGGAAAGAAAAGTCATGTTAAAAAGTAATAAAATGATTTGTAGAATGTCCTATTTACAAACCATATCCTGGGCTTTGCTGAGTCTTACAATATGAACAAGTAATTCTAGTTTGATGTACATACATGGCCTTCTTCTAGTTTGCTAGCATTACTCATTTTGCTTAACTCTTGTCTCCCCTTGCTCCTCCTCTTCTTTCCAATCACCCTCCTGTAGCCCTTACATCAAGCAAAATGAGAGATATTTTCTGAAAGGTTATAATGTGTGCTGCAATTTACAATTCGTTTTCAGTAAATTTTGAGGTTTAAGTTGCATTTATGGGGGGTGACCAGCTGATTGTCAACATAGTTTCAGTGGTGCAATATTTTCACTAATTCCTGTTGTTGTAGGTGTGTCTTGTTAACTTTAAATCACCCTGTGAGTGCTACCTATTGTGAGTGCTAATTTTACATCTCATCTTTGGTGTGGGTTATGTGAGACCTGCAATGATGTGCTTGTCTTATGCATCCTGATGCCAGATGCTGCATCAGGGGATTCATTAACTGATGGAACAAGGTAGTGGATGGGTTCTTTGGGCTCCTCTCCAGAGATCAGAGCTCTTACCTCCTTCACTGGCCATCAGGTTGTCGCACATTATAACACCACATTAGCAACGATGTAATGTATGCAAAGGGGGCGTTAAGAGAAAAAAATGATGCAAAGAAACCTCTTAAATTTAATTGTAAAAACATGAATGTTAAAGGCATATGCGTGGTAAAGGTTTTCTCTGACCTCTGCCTTGAGTCCTAAAAGCGGTCCCTGGCGCGACCCACCCTGGCCTGCAGCCCTTCTAAAAAATACCCAGCCCCTGTCCTAAGCCCTATATCCGGACCCGTGTGCGAACCACCCGGTCCTCAGCTCATCTAAAAAATACCCGACCCCTGAGCCATAAAACAGGACCCCAACAGGACCCCTCCTGGCCCCATCCCTTCTAAACAAATACCCGGCCCCTGCCCTGACCCCTTCATGCCCCCCACCCAGAGCCCTTCTAAAAATACCCATCCCTTGCACTGAGCCCTAAAACCGTCCCCCCGCTCCAAGCCCTAAAACTGTACCCCCACCGTGAAACTGCAGCCCCCCTCACCAAGACATAAAACCAAACCACCCCACCCCAAGCCCTAAAACCATAAAGCCCCCTGCCTCAAGCCATACAACTGCTCCTCCACTCCCTTTCCTCCCTTCCTTCACTCACCACGAAGATGAGCCAGCTCTTCTGAGGCACAACACAGGTCATAAAGAGGAAATGGAAGGGTCTTTCCATTTCCTCTATTGACGCTGATAGCCTTTACCACGCTGGTAGCCTTAACCACCAGTACAACACATATGCCCTTACCATTCATGCTTTTACAATGAAATTTGTTGTATAGGCATGCATGGTAAAGGCATATGTGTTGGAAAAAAAGCATGGGAAAGGCCATGTGTGGTAATGGTGCATGTGTGGTAGCGCATGTGTGGTTAAGGCTATCCATGGGAACAACATCATAATGGCTGTCTCCTTCTGGACTTGGCAAGAACTCTGCTGGAGTAAAGACTGCTCTGCTGTAAGGATTGCCACTTTGCCTGAACTGAATGTTCCAAGGAACTGCATCTTTACTTGGCAGAGCTGCCGTGCTGCCTGTTGATCTCTGCCCTGCTAAGGACAAAGACTGGACCCATCCTGATGAATCCAGAGTGACTCCAAGGGCTTTCTGGCTTGCCCCCCGCTCTTCTGCAGTTGCAGGGACATCGAAGATTGCATGCAACTCTCTGAAAGATGCTGGACTCTGTCATTTGTAAGTCCTACCCTTACCTGAGGTGCCCCCTTCAGTCCTGGGCCTCAGAAGTGTGTTCGGCAGCTGATTGCTGTAAAAACTGACGCATCGAGTTTGAGATACATTTTGATGCCTCGCTCCTTGACACCGACTTAGAGGTTGTTCAATGACTGTGGATTCACAGCCTGAGCAGCTCAACCACAACACTTGCTGCGACTCAACAACAATCCATCGGATTCACTTCAATAGAGTTTGACGCCAATGCAGGACCCAACTGCAGGGACCTGAACCAACATATTGTGCTCTTGACGTTGATGTTTTGCTCCATTAAAGGTACTGTTTCAGCAGACCCTTCATGGGTTCGGTAGCTGGCCTACCTTCCATTGCGGTCGGCCTGTACTTTGGATTTGCACTGGTCCCTCGCTACCTCAAGTAACCTTTTGACCGCTAGTGACTTCTAAGCAATATTTGTTATTTAATCTTTAAAAATTCATATCTCGACTTCTACTGATTGTATTTTTGTTGTCTTGGTCTTACTTTACTCAGATGAATATTATCCATTGTTCTATACTGGTATGGATTCATTTCTGTGGTCTTTTCATTGTGTTACTCGTGTGTGTGTTGCACAAATACTTTACACATTGCATCTAAAATTAAGCCTTCCTGCTACCAAGCTACCAGGGCTACCAGAGGGTGAACACAGGTTAATTTAGGTTGTGCAACTGACTTATCCTGACTAGGATTGTGCTCCCTTCTTGGACAGGGTGCATACCTCTGCCGAGTAGAGACCCAATATCTAACAGTGTCCTTCTCCAAGAATCCTGTACGACCAAAGTTGGTCAAGGACAGAAAGAATCCTTATCTCCTCAAAAAGAGGAGAAACACTGCTGGAGCCTGCCTCGTCACCAAGTGGCTGTTTGTATCGGCTGAGGCCGCACATTCGACTACCTGTGAGTTGAAATGATAGCATATATATTAAATGTTTTGACAGTCATATGTGAAACATCTTAATAGTGCAGAGTTGATGAAAATTGATATGTTAACAATATTAGTTGGCCTCCCTAAGAGGCGGACAGTTTTAGCAAAAATGAAGATTTGTAAAGGAATATAGTGCGTCATGCAACACACGCAATGATGCACCATGTATCACGCATGCCTGCATCCTAACGCTGAATGCGGCATCAGGGAATTCATTAAGGAATGGAGCAAGAAAGCACACGGGTACCTTGGGATCCTCCTCAAAGATCAGAGCTTTTGCCTTCTTCATTGGTTGCCTAGTGTTGCACCACCACAATCTTGGCATGCCTTGCTTGCAAAAATATTACAACATTTGAATGCATATTGTTTAAACAGTATTTAAGCCTGCATTGCTTTCCAAAATCAACTCTAAAAAAAATGCAAGAGCTTTCTAACAGGTTAATCAAGTTTGCAAGTCATCAGTGTGACTTTCAATATTATCATGAAAGTAAAGGAATATGGTAAACTATTAGCTTACTCACTATATCATAACTATAATAAAATGCATTTTTATTAAAAGCACCGATTTGATTTCTAATATAAAGGCCACTCCACATAGGCCTTTAAATCATATTAGGGTTTTTGACTGCTGGGGCACAGTGACATCAGCTTCCTCAGACCAAAATGCTTAAGAGTTCATGTGAATGTTTCTTTTTGAGCTGGCAAATAGGGGAATGCGCTGCATACTTCTGGTGTTCTTCACACATGATAAAAAAAGAAAACATCTTGGCTACTGCAAGACCACACAGATGCTAAGTGAATGCCGATCTCGGCCGCTAGCATGCAACCACTTCCTGTGCACAGAAGGATACATTTCATGAAATGCCTGTGATCATCCCGAGCACAGGAAAGACATAAATTACTGTATCTCGCAGAAAAACGACTCCAGGGAGGAAAGGAATGTACGTTATGATTGAGAGCGTCTGATTCTGCTTTAGGTTCCTTCGAGGTTGTGCCACCTCCTAGTTTACACACAGAGGTTACTACTGCTGCTGCGTTTAAGATTTAAAGGACCAGACAGCTTCCTGCTTGGTGTAACCTAAACATAGCCTCTAATGTGTTTGCCAAAGTTATTAAAACGGCTGGACAGGAGACAGGATGCGTTTAGCCCAGAATATTTATTCTCTGGACTAATGTCACATGGAGAGGTCATTTTGTAAAGCAATAAAAGCGTTAGTCCCTCCAAATAAAGCATTGCTTTCTAAGGTTACCTCACTGCACATTTTTCTCCGTGGATTTTTACATTTATTTTCATTAATATCCTCTGGTTATAAACAAAATTCGGCAAAATGGAAACGATTTTTAATGTTTGCGCTGAAAACGTTTAAACACATATTCAGTACAATATCCAACTTGTAGTTCTCATTAAGAGTAATTGCATCTTAACAAAACACAATTTTTTGCGGCAGAAGGGCACTGCTCTAAATCAGCATCTCGCAGTTTCGAGTCCATTTTTTAAATTCTTTTAGGGGGGCTTTGTAGAAAGGCCTTGCACATTTCAGAATACGTAGTGGCAAAGCCAATATGTTTGGCGTTGGTCATCAGCTTTTTGGCTTTGTCTATGCACATTTTGTGTTGTAATGTTTGTATCAAAACTTTGTTGAAAAGGCTGCCTGGTCATCAACAATCTGAAAAGTAAAAAACAAAACGGATAAAAGCAATTGTTTTGCTTCAAAAGGCACACATTGCCATACTGAAGGTACTTTGTGTAAGGAAGCACTCATTGTGAAAGGACCCAATACTGTCACTCGCCTTGAAGTTGGCTATAGGCTAAAGTGGGCTGACCCATAATCACATTCACCATGCTGTAGTGGACGGAAAAACAATATGAATGATAATGCCAAACCAATGGATGAAGATGGCTGCTTGGAATATCTGAGTACATTATACATATTAATTTAGTAAAATCTAAAGGTCTTGGTTAACGTCAAACCTATAACAAACACTACCAAAACCATTATGTCTGGCATTAGCTGCAGAGCTGTGGACATTGCAAAGGCTTTTTTTCTTTGAATTGTTCTTCATAAAGTATTAAAAAAACATTCCAAGTTTGCCCCTCATAAATGTCTAGGCATGTAGATGGGTTTTTTTAAAAAAATGATTGTTTAACTTTACTGAAAAGGTTTCAGAAGTAACCCGAAAGGTTCTTATAATCAAATTGGTATGTGTGTAGTACGGCACTTGTAGGTGTTCTATGTGCCCCATGGATGCCTATCTATGAGTATATGCCAGTGGTCTATGGTATGTGTGCTGAGGTGGTCAAAGGTGTGTTTTTGTGTGCCTATGGTGGTTGTATGCCTGTTGACCAGTATGTTTGTACCCCATGCATGTTGATTTGTGTGTAATGATGGACACTAATGTTTTGTTTACTGAGCATGTCAGAGTGTTTATGTACGCACATGTCAAAGTGAGCTTGTTGAAATGAAGTGTAATCTAAAGTCTAATGCAAAACGGCTCAAGTGGATAATGCACTTGATGTACAATACTGCAGGTCACAGGCTGGTATCCAAATAAGACAGCTTAGTATATGAATGTGCTGCTGTGTATTAGAGACAGATATATCCGATGAGTTAGTGACAAATATATACAGCTAGTGAGAGAAAAAAAAGATATAACATGGTAAAGAGAAAGTCAGAAGAGGAATCGGGAGAGGGGCAAGACTAAGACTGAAAAAAATAAGAGAGAGGAAGGAAGAAAATAGTGTTAGAAAGAGGAAACTGGGAAGTCAGAGAAAGTAGAGTTAAGAGGTATGCAGAGAGTGAACAGTTGTGTGTAAGAGAGACAGTGGGAGATGAACAATGTCAGAGATCAAGAGTAACAGTGCAAGAGACAGGGAGAATGCGAAGAGAGAATTGAGACTTTGAGAGATGAAAAGAAGCATTTTAGGAGAGAGTGATCAAAAATGCATGTGTGAGACAGAGAAAGAGAGAGAAAGGAAGCAAAAGAAGAAAGAGTGGCTCTTTTCTTGTGCCTCCATTGGCTGGGTTACCCACAGAAGCCAATCAGTGAAGATATTGGAGATCTTGGGATTAGTGTTTAATTTTAGCCAGTGGTTTCTGGTGAGGGCCACTGGCACACATTATTTGGGACCAGCACTTAGTTTTACTTGTCTAACCATTCTAGAGAGAAAGAAATGGAAAAACAAACACAGGAGATAAAGTTAGAAAAAGGAAAACAGAAAACCATCACAAAGGAAGAAAGCAGGAACCTCAAGAGTGAGAAAAAGGGGGATGGAGTGCCTGATAGTTGATTAAAGAGGCATGAGGCGAATTCCAGACTACATATCTTTGGTATTCGGCACACCAAAATTGAAAAGCGCCACAGCGGGCCTCTGGGCAGAGGTTTGGGCATGGTCCTCATTCGTTCACAAATTAGATACTACTTGGTATGTAGCCCCACTTCCCTCGAATTACCATCTGAGCCGTGTCTGCCCAGTCTACACAACAGTGGCACCCACTGAAAGCTATAAATTGCATTTGCTGAGAAATTATTTGCATCTTTTTATTTATCTGACGAGGCGAGTCTTTCTGCAGTGTTCCACTGTTAAATATGTAGTATTCATGTGTGATGATTTTTGGGTGTTTTCTGCAATGCATGTTTAATAATGCATATTGTAGTGTGATGCTCATGAAGAAAAAGTGATCAACAAATGTCTATTAGATATATATATATATATGTATATATATATATATATATATATACATATATATATATATATAAAGAGAAAGCTTTCATGGGTGTAATAGAAAAAGGTGAGAGGGATGGGAGTTGAAGACAAGAAAATATGGAAAGGAAACAGTGATGGAAGTGTCAGCTTCAGTCAGTCAGCAAGACTGCTTGGGTCAGTGTGTCACTGATTGTCGTGCGACTGAATGAACATGGGAGCACAAGAGTGTGAGGATCTGTCAGTTACTGCTTGAGTGAGTGTATATGACTATCAATCTGCAGTGAGTGAAGTGCATTAAAAAAGTATGGGAAGTGTGATCCTGAGTCCATTGGGGCAGGGTGAGTGAGCGTGGTGGTGGGATCAAAGGCGTGGGTATAAATAACAAAATAAAATTGTAACTATTTTATTGGTCTTTCCCCTTCAAGTAACTGCATATAAAATAACATATACCTGAAATTAAAACTAAATGCAAGTTAAACGAATCAGTGAGAGATGCACATTGTTATGTTGTGAAAACTATATCGGTTAATACCAGCTTCCAAGCAGCCTTTACATTTTCAGATCAACCAAATGCACATATTTACATTTTTTCATGCTGCAGATACCCTGGCAAGAAAGCCTGTTTCAGGTGTCTGAACCTCCCCCACAGCCCTGACACTCTCCCATCCCACTTCAGTTGAGGCATCTCAAATGTTGGAATTAATAGTCCCAGTAGGGTTGCCTTCTAACATAAAGTAGGGGAACTGTTTTTTAGTCAAATTGAATCTATGAGCACGTTGTGCCCCACAGATCCCACCCACTTTGACTCCTGTCTGCCTGACAGAACAAGTGAATGAATGTGAGGGAGTGTGTCTGTGTACGAGTGCCTTAGTGAGTGCCTAAATGATTGCGCAACTGAATAAGTGAGTGAGCGCATGAGTGAGCAAGCAAATATGCGAGTGCTTAGGTGAACAACATCCGGGTTGGTGCTTTCTCTTTCCCAAGTTCTGAATGCCAATGATTTCAAAAGTATAACATTTTTGTTGTAAATAGAAGGGTTCAAATGATAGCATTCACAGATGCACATTATATACCTCTCAGTAATCTCCAAAATGTCCAAATAGAATGCTTGCTACATAACGCCTCATGCACATCTGAGGGGCTTTTTAACTGAAAGAATGCTGTTTTGTTCATCTGCTGACTTGTAATAGACTTGGAGGCTATTCTGGGAGGTAGAAGTTTAATGTTGTAGGGCCAAATGTAGATTATACAAAATCCAGTGTAAACAAACACTATATTACAAATCTTTGAAATATAATGTCATTGCTGCCAATATTTTAAAATATTTAATCTCTCACTCATTCAAAGTGCAGTGCATCTGCTATAAAGAATTGGAACCTGATGTAGAATGTTTGTCTAGCCTCCCTGCAGCCTAACACTGAAGAACTTCTATCCTCGTAGTTGTGCCGGTCACAATTTGGATTGCATATAGTAATATTGAATACTATGGACCAGATTTGCTAGAAACTGGGGCAGTGCTGTGCCAAAATTAGCAGCGCCACGCTGCACCAGTTTTTAAATGCTGGGATGCACTGTATTTACAAGAATACAGCACACCCCTGCATTTCCCCCTGTGCCAGCGCAAAATTAAGCACCACACACCAATGCAGGAATCCTTGCACCATAGTACAAGGGTGTCTGCGTTGAGGGGCGGGATTGTTCATGTGCAGAAAGGCGTCCCTTCCTGCACATAAATAATCTACAACGGCGATTTGGCACTTCGATGTATGCTCCAGAATGCAGCACACATAGAAGTACCAAATCATTATTTTTGAATGATTATTTATGTGCAGGAAGGGACACCTTCCTGCATGTAAACAATCATTAATTGCCTTTTGTTCTTTCTAACCATTCGTCCACGTTGTGCCATGCTAACGCCACCCCTGGGGTGGTGTTAGTTTTTGGTGCTACCACAGATTTATGCCTTCTTGTAAATCTATGGCAGCGTCAAGAGCAATGGGTGTTGCGGTGGAACACCCAGAGCAACACCCATTGACACTCCTCTGATGCAGAAAACTGCGTCCGAGGAGCCCACATTTACAAGGTGGCATTAAGCCACAAAAAGTGGCTGAGCACTGCCTTGTAAATGTGACGCACTGCACAACTCCACCAGAGCATCACAAAAAGTGATGCTCCATTGGAGCTAGGGCCTTGCACATCTGGCCCTATGTACTATATATTGAATACACGCCCAATACATACTTTTTATATTAAGTAGGAGCCAGTGGAAACTATAAATTGACAGTTTCTATCTTTGCCTTCCCTAAACCATGAGCTTAAGCTTGCAGATGACATTTTACAACAGTGAAATCAGAAGCATTTTATACAGATCACTTGAGAAAAGAGGAGCGTTTGTTTTATCATTGACCTTTTCTGTCAATAAAATCCGATAATGGTAATTAATTGTCCATAATAATTACAAGAAGTGTGGGTTATTCAACTGTTGTGAATGATCGTGCATTTGGATGGATGCTGATTTTACAGGATTACAGAAAGAGAACGTCACTGTGCGCTCTCCAGTCTCAGTCGGAGTTGTCTGTAAAAAACAGGTATAATGCTGTCTCTGAAAGTGAAGAAAGGCAGTGTGTGAAGTGGGCTGGCCCATTCCCTATACAATATGCTGCAATGGGCGGAAACACAATGCAAATGACACTATAACTGACCAATGGATGAACATCACTTGCTGAAAGGGTCTTCATGTATGTATAATGTAAGTATTTTGTAAGGATATTCTTGTAGAAAAAAGGCCTTGGCTAATACCAGACATAAAATCGTGCACATGTGACATATATTATGCCTGGGTTACATTTCCGATTATGTACTAAACTCACAAAGCAGAACACAGTGAGTTGGTGTGTTTAGATTTGCACGTATTGGCAACACTTTATAACCTCGAGAGAGATCATGACTATCTATGTGGGTTCTGATAGACTGTGTCATTCTGTTTATGTTAAACATGAAAATCCATTTTCCATTAAGCTCTGGAAGCAAGCAGGCCTTTCATCAATAAAGCAAACTCCTCGGTGCTCTCTGAACACGTGCGTGCCTGTTTAACACATTGGTACGGGCTCTGCAGCAGCAGCCATAATTACCCGCAGGCAGAGCTCTATTGTACATGGTCCAAAGCTCTGTAGGTCGCTCCTCCCTTTACAATTGGTGCAATGATGCTATTTATAAAAAGTTGCTTACAGGGCCGTCTCTTCAACGGAACTCTTTTTTTCCCCAGGATGTTACCCTCGATTGCTTTAGGTTCCTTTCTTAGTACGAGTTATCTAAATATTTGGAGTCTGTGGTGTCCCGGATGTAAATCTTCCCAAGATTAGCTATCTCCAGGATTGCCAAAAGTCCCTTGCTTGCATGCCACGCGTCTCACTTTACGCGACATTTCAAGGCCACAACTGATGCTCTTGTATTCGCTTGTATACAACCTTCTACGATATCGCGTTCCCATCTCTCACGACGGCTGCAGGGAGATGATAGCAACTGGATAATTAAAGTAAAAAAAAAAAAACTCGTTATCTCGGCACAAGAACAAGGTATGTTTGGGGATTCGATAATGTTCCTGACAAAAAGAGAATGCCTGGAAGTCTGGAGTGGGTTCACGAGCTTATTCTAAATTTCTTTACTCTGTTCATAAAATCCTGATGTGAACAAAAGTATCACTTTTTGTTCGAAAGAAACCATCTTGGAGTTCTTATTGAATGTAGTAATTCATAAGACTTGAAATGATAATGATTATTGCGCTTCTTTTACAATTTATATGAACTGAAACACATGCAGATCTCGTTCAGGTCTATTGATACAAGTGCATTACTGTCATCCCCAGCGGCGGGCTGGGAAAAAAAATAGGCCCGGCACCGGGCATCTGAATTAAAATGAGGTTCCCATTAGTGAATCTGAAAGCTAAAAAAGTGTCTTACGTTTGTAAATGGGGACATTTTTAAACTTTCAAATACACTCTGTACGAGTATTTTGAAAGGCGTGGGAGACAGGATGCGTTTGTGCTTGCTGAGGGCACGGTTTGTGGTAATAGCAGGGAAAACAACAGTAAAAGCGTGCCCCTCATGACCATAAAACAGTCCCACAAACAGCCCCAGATGCTGACCACTCAGGCCAGTCCTTGTGCCACTGCCAGTGGGCGCAGTCCAACCCTTGTCATCACTACTGGTATAGCTGGGCCAATCCAACAGTAGAGCTATTGTAAAATATCCCTCCACCCTGCCCACAGCAGACCTTGAATATATTTTCATATCAGAAAGAAAATGTAAATAAAATGCAAGCAAATAATTCATTTTGCAGTACCATTTTCCAAATATACTGGCTAACTAGCATTGGCAAAGTCAATAGGTTTTGCCTATCAGAGAGCTATTAGCCTTGTCAATGTCTTTTAGCTGTGTTGTATAGCAGTATGGCTGAAAGTTAGGAAAACAAAGCAGTCAAAGCTGACTGCAAGGGCCAGTGATCAATTTTCTTAGCATGGGGTTATTCTTTGCCTTCACAAAAAAGTTTTTAATTATCTTACATCCCAGCTGAAGTTTGCCATGTTGGCCCAGAATGAAGGTTACACCTCAAAGGCCATGCAAAGCTGGGAGCACAGCACTGTTATCAGCTTTGTACGGTCTTGAAACCTGTTGGCATGACTTTTGGGAAATATCTTTTCTGATGGGGCAGGAGGGAACAAGCAACAAAGGGAGAGGTGGTGGAGAGTAGATGGAGCAAACAGCAATGGGTCGGGGCAGACCGGACAAGCAACAATGCAGGAGGGTCAAGCAACAATGCAGAAAGGGAGTGCAAGCAAAAGGGAAAAAAGTAGTACTTGGGCCATGCTTCAGGGTGGGGACAAACACATGCAGAGAAAGTAAAACCTTCATTCACTGACCAAAAAGAAGAAAATGAGAGTGACTACGAAACCTACCAATGATAAGAAATGGACGGGTTCTAAGGCCACTTCAATTAAATAAAATAGCTCGCAAATGACAGCACATGCATCAGGTGAGACATTAAGTATAGCGTGCAAGGGGAGGGCAGGGGCAAGAGGGAGCAAACTGTCAAAGAGGTAAATGTGCTTGCAAAACATACTGAAGGGCACAAAACTACCAACAGTGACCTGAAAATATTTAGGGGTGCCAGGGTGAGGCAGGAGTGTTTATGGAAGGGGTGGGAATGGGTCCTGCTAAGGGGAAACAGCCTTTACCTTTCAGCCTTTAGCACACAGAACCTTTATCACACAGGTACATAATACACAGTTAAGTATTTGTACCCTTACCATGCAGCACTTTACTATGAAAGTATTTATTTATTTTTTTAATTGGTGCTTTTTATCTTATTTGAAATAGTGATTTTAGGATTTAAGGATGGGTAGAGACAAAAGGAGATAAGGGTGACTTTAGGGTTCATGGTTGGGTAGAGATGAAGGGACATAAGATTGACTTGAGGGTTTAGGAGTGTATAGAGGTAAAGGGAGGTGAGCGTGACTTGAGGGCTCAGGGTAGGTAAATATAAGGTGATGTAAGGGTGATTTGGCATTTTAGAGGTGGGTAGAGGTAAAGAGCAGTGAAGGTGACTTGACCTTTAGTATGTGAGGTTTACTTGAGGGACTGGGTGGGTAGACGTATGGAAGGTGAGGGTGCATGGGTGGGTAAAGGAAGGTAACGATGATTTTAGAGTTCACAGGTGTGTAGATGTAAAAGGAAGTGATAGTAAATTTAGTGTTCAGGGTGTGAAGAGGTAAAGGGAGGTAAGTGTGATTTTAGGGTTCGGGGTAGGTAGAGGTAAAGGGAGGCATGGGCAATTTTATGGGTTACAGATAGGGAGAGGTAAAGGTGAAACAAATATTTTGAAATCACAGAGTGTTTAATGGTGACTAAAACACCCTCTAAATTGGTAGTTCTTAACTTGTGGTCTGAGGGCCACTGTAGGTATGCAAAGCCCACTCAGTGGGTAGGGACTACTTAGAAAATTAAATAATATTAACTGATTAATAAAGCGTGTATAAATAAAGAAGCAACATATAGAACTGAATATTTCAAACCATTTTGTATATATGAAGGAATATGCAATTGGAGGCTTAAAATTAAGTTAGTAGTCTCAGATTAATTCATGGGAGCAGTGCAAACGCATCAAACAGATTATAGTATGGATGACGAGTGGCATCCATTGAATTTAGAAAAGCTCCATCCTTGCCATTACAATTAAAATTTAGATTTTTATATTTGTTTCTGAAATCAGTAAAATATTTCATCATTTGTATATCTGTTTGATGAATGCCTGTGTCTGTATTTATTGTTTTGTGGTTCAAATTAGTGAAAATGCTTAAAACGGGGTTCACAGCTTTCAGAACTTATTCACTGGGGGTTCCCGGATTCCAATGATGATTCAGTGGGGGGCCATGGGTTCCAATAATGATTAAGTGAGGGTCCACAGAAGTCAAAAGGTTAAGAATCAGTGCTCCAAATATTAAATTATCATTAGGATTGACAATATTATCATTATATGAGAAACTGAGCTAAAGCACACATGTTCATTCAGTGTAAATTTCAGTTTTGTGAACATGTTCCGAGCTGCTGTTAACAAAAACATTGCTGGATATGCCAGACTGCTAGGGAATTTGCACAAATTAGCCAGTGCTATGCATAATGCCAACTTGTGAAGTGTGATCACTGATTTTCAAATAGGTAATGGATGGCCATTGTAGTAGCTGGTTGTGCAGTAAGCTGATGGCTGCAAAGGGTTCATTGGCTGATCCGCAGTGAGCTGGAATGATACACCTTACTTAATAGTGTTAGAGTTCAGATCTGTAAGTCGTAGGCAGCAGTCAATAGGTTTTTATATGAACTTTCCTTGAGGCTGGTGCCCAAAGTTCCACACTATGTATAGAACATATTGGGCCTCATTCTGACCTCGGCGGTAAAAGTCGCTTACCGCCGGCCAGAAGGCCGCCATAACACCGCCGCGGCCGCGGTAAACCGCCACGGTCATCCTGACCCGCAACTGGCAAACCGCCAAAAACCCGACATCCACAAAAGTTCGCCACACCAAAGGTCAGCGGGAAACTGGCGATGACCAAACCTCCACCGTCACGCCAACAGAAATACGCCCATACCATTCCGACCCACAAATCCCCGCAGCGGTCTTTCAACCGCGGTATTCCATTGGCGGTACACACTGCCGCGGTCAAAATACACACACCTTTACAAAACACTACCACATTGGATAATTCAAAATACACACACCTGAGACACATACACACACCACTCCCACACACCCAATCCAGTATAAAACACACACCCACATCACCCACAAACCCCTACGACCACAATTGCGAGTGAAGGACAGAGAGAGAGAGAGCACAGCATAGAGTACACCATCACACAGAGGCAAATCACAACATCACCCACACACTTTCCACGCACAAAACACCATACACCACCACACTCACCACACTCTATAACACATACACCACCCCTCACCTCATCCACACCACCCCATGGCACCCCAAAGACACCCCAGGTTCTCTGACGCAGATCTCAGGGTCATGGTGGAGGAAATAGTTTGTGTAGAGCCCCAGCTCTTCGGGGCACAGGTGCAGCACACCACCATTGCCAGGAAGATGGAGCTATGGCAAAGAATAGTGGACAGGGTCAACGCTGTGGGACAGCATCCACGCAATCGGGACGACATCAGGAAGCGGTGGAACGACCTACGGGGGAAGGTGCGTTCCATGGTATCAAGGCACAACATTGCGGTGCAGAAGACTAGCGGCGGACCCCCACCTACTCCCCAGAATTCACAGCATGGGAGGAGGAAGTCTTGCACATCCTGCATCCTGAGGGCCTCGCAGGAGTAGGTGGAGGAATGGACTCTGGTAAGTCAAATCTTCACTACTTCATTCCCCCCACCCCACCTGCATGCCAAATCATACCCCCACCCTCACCCCCACCCCCATCACATCAACTCCTTGCAAATGGCTCACCATCACATCCCACCCATCCCAAAACCTAGCCCTGCGTGCATCCCCAAAGCATGGACACCCATCCCCAAAGCATGCCCACTGCACACACCCATCACCCCCACAAGCCACCGTCACAACAGCCCCCACAAGGGAATGCCAGCACTGGGGGACATGGCCACCCACCCATTACACGAAATGCCACACACAGAAGCAATAACCATACTCTTATACCCCTGCAGGACCCGAACGCCAACACACTGCCACGGAGGGTCCAGAGATGTCCATCCCACCCCCAGAAGAGGCCCCCAGTGATGACAGCAGCTCTGTCTCCCTGGACCCTGATGACCAGCCCGGCCCATCGGGGACCTCGGGACAGTCGGTTCCCCACAGACAGCCACAGGCTACACCAGACCTAACCCCCTCTGGGAACACCAGCACAGCTCCCACCCAGCGGGCCCATGCCTCTGTCTCCAGGACACGTCAATCAGCGGTGTGTCCACCACTACAGGGCACCCAGGTTGACCCACCACCCCAACAACAACAGGGACCTGGGGGCAGTGGTAGTGGGCACACCGTCCAGGGGACAGAGGCCCAGGGAAACAGGGGAACTGGGAGGGCTGCTGTGCGACAGGGGGGGACAGGCCCAGGGAACCGACTCTCCAAGAGGCCCTCTCCTCCATCATGGGAGCATACCACCACTCCCAGGAGACGATGGCTACGGTACTGGCCAGGTTCCAGGAGATCCAGGTCATGCAGGAGCAACAGTACATGGGGTTCAGAGAGGAACTGAGGAACATTAGTTCCGCAATGGGGACCATCGTCCTGGCCCTAACCCAGATAGTCACCACATTGCGGGACCATGTGGCACCACAAAGGGCCCCTGTCACTAGCCTGGACCAGGAACAGCCTACCACCTCCGCCGGCGCTAGTGGACAGGAGGCCCCCACACAACGACAGGCCACCCGAACCCCACCTCCTGCAGAAGAAGAACCACCCCGCAAGCGGAACCTGAGATCTCACAAGAAGACAGAGTAGGATTGCAAGACCCCCGCCAGCAAACGATACCCCCTGATGTCATCCCACTGTCCCACATTGTCACCCTGTCCAACCTTGAACTGCCCCTGCTCCATCCTTCCACAGGCATATGGACAATGCACCTGTGCGAGTGAGAACTGGACTCTGCCATGGACATTACTCCACCATCACCCATCCCCGTTTTACAATCATGTTCCATAAATTTAGCACTTGAATTAAATCACTTTTTGCACTAAAAAAATCTGGAGTCTGCTTGTAATTTGAACAAATGTATTAGACATAACGGTGCCAAAATGTTCAGTTACATTGTGATGACAACATACCACTGTCACACAGCTGTAGTCCATGGGCAAACAAAGCAGAGGTCACGCAGTGGGGCCCACAGCTCTGAAAACGGAAGGGAAAGTCACAACTCAGTTAACAGGAACTGGGGGGGAACTCAGACAGTAGAGAGGCAGGAGACTTGAAGTAAATGTAAAATGGCGTGGTTGATTCGTACCTGTGTGCTACTGAAAATACTGTTGTATCACTGTGTCCCTGTTGTCTGTGTCGTCCCCGTCGTCCTCCTCCTCTTCACTCTCCACAGGCTCCACAGCTGCTACAACACCACCATTTGGACCATCCTCCTGCAGGAAAGGCACCTGGCGTCGCAAAGCCAGGTTGTGAAGCATACAGCCGGCCACGATGATATGGCACACCTTCTTTGGTGAGTACATTAGGGATCCCCCTGTCATATGCAGGCACCTAAAGCTGGCCTTCAGGAGGCCGAAGGTTCTTTCTATAATCCTCCTAGTTCGCCCATGGGCCTCACTGTAGCGTTCCTCTGCCCTTGTCCTGGGATTCCTCACTGGGGTAAGTAGCCACGACAGTTTGGGGTAACCAGAGTCACCTATTAGCCACACACGGTGTCTCTGTAGCTGTTCCATCACATAAGGGATGCTGCTATTTCGCATGATGTACACGTCATGCACTGACCCAGGGAACTTGGCATTTACATGGGAGATGTACTGGTCAGCCAAACAGACCACCTGGACATTCATAGAATGATAACTTTTTCTGTTCCTGTACACCTGCTCACTGCCACTGGGGGGAACCAAGGCCACATGGGTCCCATCAATGGCACCAATGATGTTGGGGATATGTCCAAGGGCATAGAAATCACCCTTCACTGTAGCCAAATCGGCCACCTCAGGGAAAACAATGTAGCTCCGCATGTATTTCATCAGGGCAGACAACACTCTGGACAAAACCTTAGAAAACATAGACTGAGACATCCCTGATGATATGGCCACTGTTGTTTGGAATGATCCACTTGCCAAAAAATGGAGTACTGACAGAACCTGCACCAGAGGGGGAATACCTGTGGGTTGGCGAATGGGGGACATCAGGTCTGGCTCCAGCTGGGCACACAGTTCCTGTATAGTGGCTCGGTCAAGTCTGTATGAAAGTATGACATGTCTTTCTTCCATTGTCGACAGGTCCACCAGCGGTCTGTACACGGAAGGATTCCTCCATCTCCTCGCAAGTCCCAGCGGACGGTGCCTAGGAAGGACAACATGGAGCACAGAGTCAAGCAACCCACAGGTACGTAACCACAGCTTGCACATTACACGATTCGCTATTGAATGGCTTGTATGAGTGGCAAGGCAAGGCCTAGGCCTGTGTGACGCCGTAGAAATTCAGCCATGTGGGCCCTTGAAATGGTGGCTGCCTGACCTGTGAAGTGTGACAATGGGATGTGAGGTCAATGCGCTGGCGTGGCATACCGTGGTGGTAGGCGGTCGAAGACCGCGGCGCAAAGCAGAATTGGTTAACATTGAACCCTATGGGTCTCAGGAGCCAATGACGATGTGCGCCGGCGGTCGCGGTACCCACCGCCGCGGTACGCAACGCCGCGGGCGTGACCGCCATTTTCTAACTGCTTAATCACTCGAGACCTGATCATCCACAGGAGAGGACCTATACTGCAAGTGCTGCTGTGAACTCGGTCTGGAAGAGATAATGGCTGCTGCGACTGGGGAAAGGGCCCCTGCCTTCACATCTGAGGAATTGGATAAACTCGTTGATGGGGTCCTCCCCCAGTATGCGCTACTCTACGGTCCTCCAGACCAACAGGTAAGTACACTGGGAGCACGTAGTATGGGCTATGCCTGTGTTGAGTGGGGTGGATGTAAGATGGTGGGGAGGGGAGCGAATGAGGAGTGCAACGCACGACAGATGAGAGCATGTGCCACATGGCAAGGTTGGGGAGGGGGGGCCACTCACATCGACCATGCAGAAAAGTGATGATATTTATTTTTCCACCCTGTCCATGTCACATAGGTCAGCGCCCATCAGAAGATCGACATTTGGCGTGCCATCGCCAAGGACGTCCGGGCCCTGGGGGTCCACAACCGACGGGGCACCCACTGCCGCAAGAGGTGGGAGGACATCCGCCGCGGGAGCAGAAAGACCGCCGAGGCTCTGCTGGGGATGGCCTCCCAACATAGGAGGGGTGCCAGTCGTCAATTGACCCCCCTGATGTCCCGGATCCTGGCGGTGGCCTACCCCGATTTGGATGGGCGCGTGAGGACATCACAGCAGACACAAGGGGGAGAGTATCAGCACATGCCGCTATATTAGCGCACAGTGGAGGCGTCTGGGTGAGGGAGGAGGGCTGTGGCTATCTCTAGGCCAGGGCGGTTTCTGTAGGCTAGGCCCCTCCGTTAGACATGGTCCTGTGCCCCCGCCCCTCACCTCTGTAGGGTGCTAAGTACAGCTATCCATGGCCCGGGCTCACCTATGTGTGCATTTGTCGTCCATAGACTTGTAGGCTAAGTCACAATAATTGAGTAGTGTACCCCGAGTGCGCGGCGTAGTGCAGGGGGCTTCTGTGTCTGTCCTCTCCGCCAACGGTGCCGCCAATGCATGCACTCTACATGTCTTTCTTTCTTCTCCCCCCCTTTTTTTTGGTTTTCCTGCTCATCTGTGCATTAGCATCATCAGGCAGAGGAGAAGTGGCATCGGCGCACGAGGGAGCTGCATCTCACATGGGCCCGGAGGGCCCTGCAACCGACTCAGAGTTAACCAGTGAGACGGAGGGCGAGGGGGGCTCCACAATGGGGACCCGTGGAGACGTCAGCGACACCGACACGTCCTCGGAAGGGAGCTCCCTTGTGGTGGCGGCACCATCCGTGCCCACCGCAACAACAGGTACAGCCGCCACCCAGCGCACCAGCTCCGCCCTCCCAGCAGCCCCTCAGCTTTCGCCCCGTGCCCGCTCGGCCAGGAAGCCGGCCATCTCCTTCGCCCCTGGCACCTCAGGTCCTGCCCCAGTTACCCCTGCTGCCCTCAGTGAGGAGGTCATTGACCTCCTCCGGACGCTCATTGTTGGGCAGTCTACCCTTTTGAATGCCATCCAGGGGGTGGAAAGGGAGGTGCATCGGAGCAATGCATACCTGGAGGGCATTCATTCGGGTCAGGCGGCCCATCAGCGATCGTTCAATGCTCTGGCCTCAGTACTGATGGCAGCAATTGTCCATGTGTCTAGCCTCCCCCCTCCAACTTCCTCAACCCAGTCCCACTCCCCTGTTCCTCTGCCTATCCCAGACACACTTACAGACCAGCCTGCACACACATCAACACCCAAGGGCAGCTCATCCAGACATAAGCACCACAGATCACACAAGCATTCACCCAAGCAAAATCCACATGCAGACACAGCAACACCCACTGCCTCCACTGTGTCCCCCTCCTCCTCGTCTCCCTCCTCCCTCCCTGTGACGTCTCCACTCACACCTGCATGCACACCACCATCAGCCAGTACGTCCATCACCACCACACCCACCAGAACAGTCCGCACACGTGCAGTCACCACCCCCACTACCATTTACACGTCCCCTGTGTCCTCTCCCAGTGTGTCTGTCACCCCCTCTTCCAAACCACACAAATGCAGGCTGCCACCCACCCAACAGCCATCCACCTCACGACAGCCTCCGTCACATGCACCTGCACCCAAAGACAGCACACTTGACTCTCCTACAACCACATCCTCTTCCTCCACTCCCATACCCACTACAACTACCCGTCCCTGTCTTTCTAAATTGATTTTCCTTTCCAACCTTGACCTCTTTCCAACAACTGACCCACCCACTCCATCTCGTAAGAGTCCAACCAGCACCTCAGCCACCACAAGCCCTGCACCTACTAGGACCATCGTTCAGGGCTATTGGAGTCCACCAGCTCCTAGGGCAGGAACATCGGCCAGCAGCAAGGGGACAGCCAGCCCATCCCCTGGGAAAAGAAGCAAAAAAGTGAAGGGCCAGCGCCACAGGCCTGAGACGGCTGCCCCCAAGGACACCAGCCTTGCACCGTCACCTGGCCCATCCACCAAGGGAGGCAAGGGCACCAGAGATTCTTCCAAGGAGGGCAAGGGCCCCAGAGATACTTCCAAAGGAGGCAAGGGCCCCAGAGATTCTTCCAAGGAGGGCAAGGGCCCCAGAGATACTTCCAAGGGAGGCAAGGGCCCCAGAGATTCTTCCAAGGAGGGCAAGGGCAGCAGGGCGAAGAAGTCCGGCAGCAGGCGAGCTGCCCAGGAGGGCCCCACCAGCCCCATTTGGGGTGTGACGGAGGACACCCACGGGTCCGGGAGTCCAGCACAGGAGGGCCCCGCAAGCGATAGGTCGGATGGCGACTGAGCGGGAATGATTGCCCAGATCTGGTTCCCTAGGAACACAAGACAAGCACCGCTGAACAGGGCCCCGCCGTGTGAAGCACCGCTGAACAGGGCCCTGCCGTGAATAGCACCACTGAACAGGGCCCCGCCGTGAGAAGTACCGCTGAACAGGGCCCCGCCGTGAGAAGCACCGCTGAACAGGGCCCCGCCGTGAATAGCACCGCTGAACCGGGCCCCGCCGTGAGAAGCACCGCTGAACAGGGCCCCGCCGTGAATACCACCGCTGAACAGGGCCCCGCCGTGAGAAGCACCGCTGAACAGGGCCCCGCCGTGAGAAGCACCGCTGAACAGGGCCCCGCCGTGAATAGCACCGCTGAACAGGGCCCGCCGTCTCTGCACCACTCCGCTGGGCCCTTCATCTCAAGTACCGCTCCGCTGGGCCCTTCATCTCAAGCACCGCTCTGCTGGGCCCTTCCTGTCAAGCACCGCTCCGCTGGGCCCTGCCGTCTCTGCACCGCTCCGCTGGGCCCTTCATCTCAAGCACCGCTCCGCTGGGCCCTTCCTGTCAAGCACCGCTCCGCTGGGCCCTTCATCTCAAGCACCGCTCCGCTGGGCCCTTCCTGTCAAGCACCGCTCCGCTGGGCCCCGCCGTCTCTGCACCGCTCCGCTGGGCCCTTCATCTCAAACACCGCTGGCCCATAGGCAGGGCCGGATCTGTGTCGGGCAGGGCTTCACGAAGCACTCTGTGCACCATGCCTCCTCCATAACTAGTGGAGTCTGTAATCCACCAGATGGACTGTGGCTTTGCACTCCCCAGGATGGTACAGTGGGCAATCCACCCACTGCAAAGACTTGTGAGACTGTGGCTTTGCACTCCCCAGGATGGTACAGTGGGCAACCCACCCACTGTAGAGACTTGAGAGACTGTGGCTTTGCACTCCCCAGGATGGTACAGTGGGCAATCCACCCACTGCAAAGACTTGTGAGACTGTGGCTTTGCACTCCCTGGATGGTACAGTGGGCAATCCACCCACTGTAGAGACTTGAGAGACTGTGGCTTTGCACTCCCCAGGATGGTACAGTGGGCATGGAGGCCCCTCGTGGATCTGGCGTCGTGGACTCATGTGGCTGAGGTGCCCCCCTTCCCTTCCCCCTGAGGTGCCTGTGTTTTTATTATCTGATGCCCCAGCAGTGTTCTCTCCAATGGAATCGGGTCTCGTGTGTAGGCTTTGCCCATGTGTTTATGCACATTGGCCCACGAACAATGGCATGTAGGCAATATGTGCGGGACTTTTGGACTATGTTAACATTCTTCATGTTGTGATTTATTTGTTTTAATAATCTCATATTTCACTTAAGTTCAAATGTGCTTTAATATACTTCTATTTTAATGATCATTTTATTTTGTCTTTGAATTATTTTGGGGGGTTCGGGGGGTGTAAATCCGACTTGTTGCTCTGCAGTGGGGTGTGGGGATTTGGGGGGGGGATGTCGCGTATGTGTGTGCCCGTAATCTTTTCTCCTCCCCCCTCCCCTGTGTCGTAGGTGCAGTACTCACCGTTGTCTCCTGCGGCGGCGTTCGTGCTCCTGGTAGAGGAGCAGGTAGACAATCGCTGGTAGGATGTTTAATTCGGGTTCCATGCTGTCCAGATTCCTCGTGGAGTGTATAGAGGTGAGCGTTTTCCCGTTCGTGATCTGTTTCCGCCGTGTTTTTATCGGCGGGGCTCCCGTCCCGGAAAAGGTGGCGGATTGGTGGGTCGTGATAGGGTGGGCGGTACATTGTCTCCCGCCTGTCTGTTGGCGGTGACTGCCGCGCTGTTTGTTTGCCCCGCCGTGGTGGTCGGAGTGTTAAAGTGGCGGGCTGTGTTGGCGGTTCCCGCCTGGGTCAGAATTCAATTTTTTTTACCGCCTGCCTGTTGGCGGGTTGGCCGCCGCTTTAACACCAACCGCCAGGGTTGGAATGACCCCCATTGTCTTGCCGATTTCCTCATTATGTAAGGCATTGTTGCCATACCAATTTTTCTCAGTGCTTCCCCAGGTCATAAGCCCTATTACTTTCATGTCAGTATGCTCCTAGTTTGAAAAGCACCATTGTCATAATCCATGATAGTGTAAACAATAACCTCAATATGAAAAGCATCATTGACATCATGCCACCACAGCATCCTCCCAGTATGCTAAGAACCATAACCTTTAAGTCAGTATGTGCCAGTATTTGCAGCTGCCATTATGCTTCATTTACTCCAAGGTGTAAAGTGCCTTCACCATGAATTCCACCAGTCACCTAGTATGTAAAGTACAGTTTACATTATCATCCATGCTGGCATCCAGAGTGTGCCCAGTATATTCAGCATTGTTACCTCCATGCCATTGTGTTTCTAGTATAAAGTACCATTATGTTCATGCTCCCATTACATAAAGCACAAATGCTATTGTGCCAGAATATACCTAGCACTTAAAGCAGTGGTCCATCGTCATCCTTCTTACATAGCACATTCACCACAACTCTTATCATCCTAAAAGGTGTCCATATCTACCCTTGCATGCAAACAACCACTGCCAATATGCTAGTATTGCAAAGAATAAAAAACACCATTGTTGTCATAGATGCATGTGCACATGTATGTACATTTTCATTTACATCATCCATGAGAACATCTAAACCACATTTACCGTTCATTTGAGTATGAGCCCGATCTGTAATGCACCTCTCGTTCAATGTTGTTATTTCTCCTGTGCCATTACATTTGTTAACATCCGTATTTTCCCCAGTATGTTAGTATAGCGCAGTGGTTCCCAACCTCCTGACTTCTGTGGACACCCACTTTATCATTAGTGGAACCTGGGGACCCCACTGAATCATTATTGGAATCAGGGGGCCCCTCACCAAGCTATTACTGGAAGTCAGAGACCCTGTCCTAAACACTGTCCTTGATTTGAACCACAGAACAATACACAAAATATACAGAGACAAGCATTCATACACAAACGATAACACATTTTATTTAATTCACAATAAAATAAGACAAAATTAATAGGAAGGTTGGAGCTTTTCTAAATTCAATTGAAGCCTCACATTGCCCTTACAACTTTCTTTTTGATGCACCTGTGCTGCTCCCACAAATCAATCTGAGGATACTACTTTCATTTTTAGCCTCCAAATTCAAATTCCTTGACATTTGCATTATGTTTTAGCATTTTCAGTTGTACATTTAACCATTTTATTTATACATACTTTATTATTCTGTTAACAGTTAATTTTCTAAGCAGTCACAGACCCCCTGAGGAGGCCTTGTGCAACCCCAGGGGTCCCCGGACTACAGGTTGGGAAAGCTAGGTATAGCGCACTAATCACCCAAGAGGGTATCCAGGCACTTGGACAAGTGTGTAGGTTTGTAGTCCCCAGGGTGCTTATCTGAAGAGCCAAGTCTTCAGATTCTTGCAGTACTCAAAAAGTGAGAAGGAGGCTCTGATGAGTTTAGAGCAGTTGTTCCATGCCTCGGGTGCGATGTAGGAGAATGAGCGACCTCCAATTTGGCTTTTGCAGATGCAGGGAATGTGTATGAGTAAGAGTGAAGCAGAGTGTAGGTATCTGGTGGGTTGGTGAAAGTGTATGTGGCTGTTCAGGTATTGTGGTCCTGTGTTGTGTAGGGCTTAGTATATGTGCATGAGAAGTTTGAATTGGCTGCGCTTGTGAATGGGAAGCCAGTGAAGCTTCCTCAGGTGCGGTGCGATGTGAGTGTGGCATGGGAAGTAAGTATGTGTCTTGCTGAGGTGTTCTGAATGGTCTGGAGTCTGTGTAGGAGTTGTTTGGAGATTCCAGGGTAGAGAGTGAGCAGTATGTAAATCACAAGATCATCTCATGCCAGTATTTTCTATGTATGTAAAACCCCTTTGCCTTCCTGCCAGAATGTATTCACTTTGGCAGCCTTGAAACAGTACTACAGTTTTAAAAATGTATAATATTTATTCCACTGTCTGCACTGCTCCCAGTTTGTAAATCATAGTGCCATAGTCACTTGTGGCAGGGCGTTCATGTGGTAATAATGCATGCTACATAGAAGAATGACCCGATTATATGTACACATAACTGAGCGAATGTGCAATAGGGGTAAGGCCTAAAAAAGCAGACTGAATAGTAATGAATGTATGCTGGAACATATAACAGTGTTACAGTAGTAGTTGTATAAAACAATAGGAGGGTTATTTACATCTATTCTGGTCATAAAGTTTACACCCGTTTTGGGACAGCAAGGTTGTTTTATATGGTTTTGTGCATATTGGATTCTTTTGTATTTTTATAAAACCCTTTTATTGACTATGCTATTAATAGTATAGAAATTGAGGAATGCACAGTAGATACCCACAAGGGTGTAACACCAATTAAGGAAACATGGGAGAATAGGTCTGTCACCTCTTGAAGTTGAATAGATGGTAACATGTTAAATGTAAGGTAATTGTCCTACACCTTTGTTGTTGATAGGGTGAGAAACTTTATTGAAAACATCCCTACAGGTTAAGTAGGGTCAACAGGATGATAAATAGCAGCCTAAGGGCTGCAAAAACCTTTTCCCGTTTACAACGAACGTTGCTTTGCAAGGGTAAGAGGTGTCTGTAGTGAATGCTGGATTCAGGCAGGGGGCGATTAATCATTTGGAAATGGATATTCATTCATTTTTATACAGTTTACTTTAAGTTACACTGAGGACTTCTCTATGATTGAATGCACAATGAAAAATGGAGTAGACTTTTTCTAAGGCTCCGGATTAGGACTATAGATTTGAAACAAGGTGATTGCTTTTTTTTACTATAAAAAGAGACCAGTCACATACAGGCTTTTAAACATGAAGTGAACATGTATGATGAGGTGCATGAACATGAGCAAAGGTTTTGGCAGTAACTAGAAATCCCATATGGGAATAATATAAATATGATATGTAAAAGGTACATTGAGTGAACCTTTTTTGCGTTAAAATTATTGCAGATTCGATATGCAGTGATTTTTAGTGTTTACAACTAGATCCAAAAGAGATAAATCACCAGCAGAACTCTGGGCACCCACTGTTGCTTTTTAATACACACCAGCCACTCCAGGCTTCCTAACAAGAGGTGAGTACAGTTTTATCTACATTGATCAAAGCCATTAGGTAGCCAGGACTGGTTAAGAGCAATCTATTGATGAAATGTGAAGGATGTGATAAATTTGCAATGGATATGAGTTATTTTTGTTCCACACTATGCCCACACTGGAGGAGGGTTAGTCATTCTGTAGTATGAGCACTGATGATATATTTTACATTCTTGTTGAATTTAATGCAATTTGAAATGACTTGCAAGGGGGCAGGACTATTGGGAACTCAAATCATTAATAATCTCTCTTTTCAGAAACTTGAAGTTCCTGCACTTACCCACTAGGCCCAAGAGGAACTGACCTTTCACGTGAGCGTGGAACTAATAAAAAGCTGCAAATAAACAATCTATCATTATAAATATTTGTGTTTTATGAGAGTCAATAAATAGATATAGATGTGTGTTTCTAAGCTTTATTCAAATCTTTTATTAAGTTATTTCTTTATTGAAAACCATCAATTAATCAATGAAAATATCAATACAATACAGAACAAGGCATAACGCACGCTCCATATAAGTAAATCTCTATTCTAGGCTAAGAAGAGTGTGAACAAAGAAAATCATTTAGAATCCATAAAGAGCTTTTAGTTCATATGTGAAAGCATTAGTCTTTTTGTAATTCATAAGCAGAATATCCCTTAAATGGAGGCTCAAGGAACTCAATAGAATTTCCTGAGTAGCATAGAATCAGGTAACTATAATAAGAGATTTCTCAGCGTAAAGCTGAGAAGTGTCAGTGAAGGGTCTGTATCTGAAGTCAGCTAGCCCTAGAGTATGGGCTTATAGGGTGTGTCCTCTAATATGGGAACAAGCATAACAATTGTTTGTATCAGCAATTGTGACAATTGTTGCAGCAGCTCATCATCTTGTCCAATCAGACAGCAGTCTCATCATGGGAACAGGACAGCTTCCATCGGCTAAGCAAACTAAACAAAGAGCCTCCTAGATATAAGACACAAATGTACTACAAATTGTAGCATGACTATCAATTCAGCTCAGTTTGCCAGTGCTTCTTTCTTTAAGAAAAAACAGGTCAGGTTGAGAGCAGTACATTACTCAATTAAATCATTCCCTTTCACATAATCTTCTATTGACAAAACTTATTTATCAAAAATATTTTATAGAAATTAAACTAAACATTTAAAAACATTATTATATTCTAATAAAATATGTGAGTAAGAAAGATGAAGCATAACAATTCTTCTATCTATTCTTATTGTCTCAAATCACACTTGCATCAGTTCAAGTTTATAACTTGAAATTCACACCCTCACCCAGGATAAAATAGAAAATAAAAATGCATTAGCAGTAACTTCAGTTAAATACATGTGACTATGGAAGCCTTCTGTAAATATTTGCATTTAAATGCTGCTTTTCATGTTAGGGCCTTCACGTTTACTCTAAGCATCAATTGTAATCATTTTATTTAATTAAACGCCTTCACAAACTCCCCTATCTGATGGCTTCTAACCATCACAGCATTTCATTCACAGCTGAGCTCACAATTACAAAATTTCAGTCAGTCTGACCCAGCGAACTGGTGGAAACCTTGAAATAGAGTGTTCCCAATGGTCAGACTGGCGGGAACAGTGCTATGAGATAGCACTCGGCGCCCCTAAAGGAGCCAAGTGCTATCTCGTAGCACAAAGGGGAGTGACCAGCTCCTTTGGAATGTGCACTATTCCTACGGTGCTGGACAGAGGGACCCCTGCACTGCCCATGCCAAGGGCAGTTCAAGGACACCCTGTGGCCCCCAGCACTTGTCCTCCACCAGCCTTGTCATGGTGAGGAAACCACCATGAAAAGTCTGGCAGAGAACAAGGTTGTAATCAGCAGGGAGGCGCTGAGTTCAGCCCAGCCCTAGCCGATTACAACCAGGACCGCCGTCAGCCCTTCGGGATCTTGCATGCTGGGGGAGATGGCGGTCTGTGGGCAGGTCTGTCTCCCGAACTCCTAATGTGGCACGACTGCAAGTCTGGCAGTCTTGTGACCGCCAGACTCATAATCAGGCCCTATGCCTTTCTTCATTCATTTATTCTGTGATTCTTCTTGAGCAATAACACTATAATAGCTTTATGCAGTCGTAATGTAGACAGGAAACAAACCACTACTATTAATACAGGTACTAATGTATCTTTGAGGATTCCTCCTCCTGCTGTTGCAATCCATTTACTTAGTGCAGAAACTCCATTTGTTAAGCTTTTCACTATACTAGTAGTTACTAAAGTTTCTAGGTCAAGCTTTGGGACAGAAATATTCTTAGCTTACTCTAAAATCTTCTTACTCTTGTAAGGAATGTACATTAATTTCAGCATCTTGCAGACTTGCTAGTTTGTTCACTACTGTTGAAAGTGTTCTAATATTTTCGTCATTTAGTATCACACCTACTGCTGGTATAAAAGCTCCAAATATATCTCACACTAATTGCACTCCTTCATTTGCACTACCCGTGTATCTGTGTGTGGGTGTCATCATAAAGCATCTAAGCACTGTACATGGTACATGTTTGGAAAAAGCAAGCCTAGGTAGCAAATTCCATCCCAATCTGTAGGTAATCTAAAATATGCATTCTCAACACACAAGTAAAGGTGAGATATAGTTGGGTCATCTTCCCCCTGATAACTCAAATATATGATCATGATTAATATTCCCTGTAGGTCTCTTCCTGTTTAGAATTCTTCTTTTAAAAATACACACTTCCTCTTTATATGGCTCTTGTCTAATTATATCTAGGATAAGGCAGTTTCTTTCTAAATTAATCTTCTTCCAAACATTCTTTGAAACAGCCTTATTCTTGTTAGTACTATGTGCAAAATGCGCTCCTCTCTCTTCTAACATCATGATAAAGGTATTCTCTCATAGATTAATTAAGCAGAGTCAATTATTCTTTATGTCTATAGGTAAGAAAGGTTTAAAATAATAGCAAGGTGTCTCCATTGCTTTTCTTTGTGGATGTAAGTGAATGCTTTTTAGTAAAGTCACTTTTTAAAGAATCATGTCAAAGTTAGAATAATGATATTTAAAGTGTCTGTCTGTAAACTAAGCTTAGTGAAATACTACATGATGTAGCAATAGAAAGAGGAATGTGATGGTATGTTACCTCCTCATCAGCCAATGAAGGTAAATGTGCACACACTTCTTTGCATTTAGCGCCCATGTATACTCCTGAACTGATCTTGAATAAACATTTGTCAAGTAATCTTCTTTCATGTAATCTACAAATGAGGCTTTCAACTAATCTTCATCTATGTCACAAACATATGTTCTCTTACTGAATGAAAATACAGATTTCGCTGTCTCTGTTGTAAAGTGTATCAATGATAATATCACTATGGCTAACAAAACTACTAGAAAAATGTAATGCCTATAGTAATTTTGCACCTAGCTCTGGTTAGAGCACATGCTTGTCTAAAGTCAAATCTTTCAAAACAATGAGTATAACAGCAAAATTAGTGTCTTCGATTTATTACACAAGCAGTATTTATTTTTCTTCTTTTTCTTCGTGCAATTCAAGTTAGTTTTCTTGCAGCTTTATTTACAGCAACCTTCGTATAGTCTTTCTTAACCCTACTCTGTGTTCTAAAATGTTCTACTTCCGTGTTAGGCTTAGGTAAATCCTCTTAATTCTTTATGACAACTTATCAATTTTTATTTCAGTTTACTTTCACAATTTTTCACAACAGTTCAAGGAGTTCAGGCAGTTCTTTATTCCAGTCAAGCAGATTTGATATTGGGTTGTTTAGCACTTGGCTCACGTAGTCCATTCAGGTGCTGAATATCTTCAACAACGTACTCTGGCTCTTTTGGAGTGTTTGTTGATCACCTTCTGTTTCACTTATACCGATTGACTCTGTCTCTTCATCAATTGTAGGTGGTATGGACCCAACTGATACCTGACTTCAACTTCTTTTGACTGTAAGCTCTTGGCCACTTAGAACTGTGGGCATCTCTTTTCATCCTTGACTCAGTGTTTGTTCCTTCTCCTGGGTCTTCCTGTTTTCCTCAAGGTGTCTCAACTCTCACCGCAGTCTGTGTTCTTGCTTCCACACCTTCTGTAGCAACAGCTCCAATGCCACTCTGTGAGATATCAAAGAATTGGGTCTCTTTTCCTATCTTTACTTGTCTGCAGTTCTTCACCCTTTTCTTCTGTTTGCTGTTGTGCCACTTGTGAATTTGCTTCTTGTACTTGTGCAACTTGCACAGTTGCCAGTGGTAGTCACTAGTGTTCTGGGTTCTGGCTTATAGTACACTATTTCTTCATAGGGATCTCTTGTTCTTTGCTTATGCGAGGCATGCACCCTATTTGCACTCCAGCACATATAACAGCAGTGTTTATGATCACGATCACATGGCAATGGCCTTTCCATCTTGGCTCTAGACAGGACGGTCTCACATGCTTCTTTAACAGCACCCAATCACAGAGGCTGAGATCATGACACTGCTTATGATGCAGATATGCAGTGACAGCTTCAACCTGTCAAGAGACAGAACACACCACATGAGCCAATCCTTTGCAGTAATTGAGTACCATATCATCTGTAATGTTCACAAATGTATTTGCAGCTATAACAGGCAGCCTCATCTCTCTTTAACTGAGGCTCTCTTAGGGTAATAAACCTGTTTTCCTGTCAGGTATACTTGGAAGGCTCATCAATACCAAAGGTAAAGCATCAGGGCATTTCAATGAAGTGGATGTACAGACATTTGCCAATTGTGACTTGATGGTGCCATTAAGTTGCTCTACAATGCGAGAAGCTTCTGGATGATAGCTACAACACAACTTCCACTCCACTTGTAATGCTGCACAAAACATCTTGATGATCGTACTGTTAAAGTTAGTTTCTCAATCTGACTCCAGATAAACCGGTATTCCATACCTCGGTACCAGTTGTCTTGATACCAACTTAACTACAGTGAGACTGCCATTTATCCTTATTTGGAAGGATTCCACCCATCAAGAGAAAATGCACAGTCTAGCCAGGACGTGTCTCAGCCCATTACATACAGGCATCTCGATGAAGTTCATCTGCATCCTGTTGAAAGGACCATCTGATTGTCCTACATGACTCAGTGTAACTGGTGTTCATTTCACTACATTAATTTGTTGGCATGTCACACAATGATAGCACAATTCTTCTGCATAAGGCACAAATCTGGGATTGAACCAATTTTGTCTGAATTACCTGACCATTACAACCCTACCTAAATGTGTAGGACCATGAAAATGTCATGTCATAAGAAATAGTAAACTATCTGGTAACACTGGTCTTCCACCTGTTGAAACCCAAATGTCATAAGCATCTTTTCCACATCCTGCTGTGATCCAACCCTGTTGCTCTGCTTCTGTGACATTTTCCTTTAACACTTTCAATTTTTCCCATATGTCATCTATAAACATCAACATTGAAAAAACTGTGTCCTCTTGAGATTTATCTGTGAATGTTCCATTAAATGTGCAGGCCACAATCGCACAATAGTGTGCCAGTTAATCTGCATATCTGCACTTCATCTGTTGGGGACTGTGGCATAACCATTGGTGGTCTGTGTGCCGCATAATTTACAAAAGTGTAAAGAATTGCCTCTTTTTGCATGTTCACCCCCACTCTTTTGGAACTCATGCTGCTGGTTTTTAGAGTGCACTAAGAGCTGCTAACCAGACCTCAGTGCCAGTGTTTTAACCCTATACAGAGTGCATGTCGGATTGGATACACGCAATTGGCAAGGTCTGACTTACTTATGACTAGGGCCTGCCCCACCGGGACAATCTCACCCTGGCAAGGTCCAAAACTGTTTCTTATGGGTGACTCCTTGTGCCCCAAGTGCCCATCCTTGTGCCCATCACAGTACCAAGGCATGTTGTGGCAAACTTCATTACACACACTCCATATGCTGGTGGCTGAATTGTTCTAGGCATGTTAGTTTATGATCGGGTGTGACATTTTCACTGTGAATAGCAACCCAGGTTTCTTTTTTTCAGCTCATGATCGTAGGAATTTCATTTACCAGCTGCCTTGCAGGTGACCATATTGGGTGTGGTTCGACCTCTTACATGTGGCCCCACCCTGGGCCAGCTGCTCACTATTCAGATTACTTCATGGAGAGTGTATCTCTGAGTGCCTTGGTTCCTGCAGCAGCTTTTGGCTTCTGGGTGCAGACTTGCCAGCACACTTCGAGCAGAGTTTGTGGTCTGCCTTTCAGCAGCAGATCACGGTATTCATTCAAGCTGTATGTCATTCTTTGCTACGTGACAGTTGTTTGCTGAATCGATACAGTGTGGCTTGTGCAAGTGAGATGATTTATTCCTTATTATATTTCTGGCGTACGACAAACAAGTAAAGTACTGGAAAGTGTAATTGTTGGATTAAGCAATGCATTCTGAGCCTGATCAGAGAACTTAAGCAATAAACAGTTATGTAAAGATATTCACTGTTGGGCAATTTACGCAGTGTGAGAGGACTCATAGGCGGTCATTCTGACCGCGGCGGTCGGCGGTCGCCGTCCGCCAAGCGGTTCCCGCCAAAAGACCGCACCGCGGTCAAAAGACCGCGGCGGCCATTCCGGCTTTCCCGCGCGGCCGGCGGGCGAACGCCAGAAGACCGCCGCCCGGCCCAGCGGGACAGCCCCTTCAACAATGAAGCCGGCTCGGAATGGAGCCGGCGGAGTTGAAGGGGTGCGACGGGTGCAGTGGCACCCGTCGCGATTCTCACTGTCTGCTAAGAAGACAGTGAAAATCTTTGTGGGGCCCTGTTAGGGGGCCCCTGCACTGCCCATGCCTGTGGCATGGGCAGTGCAGGGGCCCCCAGGGGCCCCACGGCACCCGTTCCCACCATCCTGGTTCTGGCGGTGGACACCACCAGTAACAGGCTGGCGGGAGGGCGGTCGGAATCCCCAAGGCGGGTTCCCTGGGCCAGCGGGAAACCGGCGGGAAACCGCGGGCTTCCCTTTTCCGACCGCGGCTTTACCTCCGCGGTCAGAATCGCCCAGGAAGCACCGTCAGCCTGTTGGCGGTGCTTCCGCCACACTCCGCCATGGCGGTCATGGACCGCCAAGGTCAGAATGACCCCCATAGTGCTATTACAAATAGGAGTTATGTTTGCTGCCCATTACATATCCTGAAATTCTTTTGTAGGAGTTAATCTTAGGAGACCAATCAAACTTGAATAATACCCTAGGAGTTGTGTAATGCTTTTAAGTTTAAAGGATGGATTAATCTTGAAAAGCTTATACTTTCATAAAATCCATATCATTCCCTTTGGAAGACTGAATATACCTCACAAATGAACTCCTTAATGATGAAACTTTCATTTTGAGGATTTGTTGTACAATTTATGATGTCTTAACCTTTCCAAAACTTCTTTCACATGGCCCATGTGGAGTTTTCTAGAGGAGAAAAAAGCAAAATATTGTCCACCTAAATCCCAGTATACTGATCCAAGATTTGAAGAAACACGTCATTAAAAAGTGTTGGAAGGAAATAGGGGCATTACAGATTCCCAAGGGTTCATAGTGTTTGAAATCAGCATAGAATGCAGTATTACACTCGTTCCCTGGTAATATTTAAACTAGATTATAGGCCCCTTGAAGTCCAACTTACTTTATATTGTTGGTGACGGATCACTGACACAATGTTGTCAATGATATCGTTGACAAAACTATTGTGCTGAAAATATTGTTTATCATAGCATCATGATTCTATACTTATAATCATAAGTACAGGTATACTGGGCAAACAATTGTTGACACTAATATCATCCAAAAATAGACCACAACATCAGTTTTGTTCATATTGAGTAAAGTAGTTAATGTTAAATATTTGATATATAATTTTAATATAATGTAAATTAAATACGTTCCACTGTTATTTAATTATATATATAAATATATATATATATATATAAATATATATATATACACACACACACAGATGTGCTTTTATTTATATAAATATATACACATATAGTGTAACATAATGAATAAAAATATTTATTTTTCATATTTTTTTATATTTTACATTTATTAGTATGAATATATATACATACTAATTAAAATATTAAAATTAATACAATGTAAAATAAATGTCTATTAGTTATGTTAGTGTGTATATACACATATATATATATATATAGACACACACTTGTAATAAATCCATAAAATATTATACAAATTGAACATATCAATATATCAATTGATGTACACAATAAATAAAATATTATAAATTAAACAATCCACAAAACACATTTACAAAAAAATACTATACACATTAAAATACATTTAAAAATAAAAACAAATAATATAAAATATGAAAAAATAAAACAATTAATGTTATAAACTCTATTTTACCAATATTATTAAATCGCTAAGTCTAAATATACTATTTACGTTCTAATTTATGCAGCCCTCTAGCTCCACAAACCTAGCATCCCACACCCAAAATCTAACCTAAAAAAGTAAGTATTCAATAATTTACATATTTAAAATCAATTATATTAACGATTAATAAGTCATTGTTCATTATGACTTAATTAACTTCCCAGCTTAGTCCCCTACAAACATAGCAGCCTGCAATTAAAATATAACTAAAATAATTAAATATTCCATAATTTAAACATTAAAAATTCAATTAATTAGTTTAGAATTCAGTAATTATGAATTAAATAACTCACCACCCTATTTCTACACACCCAGCATCCCACAACTAAAATATCACTGGAATAAATTAGTATTCCATATTTTCCAAAATCAATAAATGAATAATTAAAAAGTATGAATACATTATTAATTATTACTTTAATTCCCACCCTAGACCCTTATAAACCTAGTAGCTTTCAACTGAACTATAAGTAAAACTCAAGTTCTAAAGCGCCCTCGCCATGCATAGGGTTCTCATCAATAATTTTACTGCAGATGCTACAGAGATATCATCAATGATGTTAAAGAACATATCATGAGTGATGTAATATCTCGGGTAATTAGCAGTGCATGGCAAGGGGACGAGTTATAGTTCCATTAGGGCACGAGTTATAGTTATAGATATAACTAACTATAACAGCTGAATTTCTATGGTTTTGTGGGTGTAAAATCTGATCTCAAATATCACATCCCTGTATTCTTTCTTTTTTTAGTGAATGTGTAACTTTTTTAAAATTTTATTTTCTAACTATAACATTCCTGTAACCTTTGTTTTCTTTTAATGAATTTCTAGGGCCTTTTCAATGTAAGTAAGGTGCCCATTGCAATACATGGTGAGGGTGAGGGGGGGTTGGACGCAGAACCTGGCTCCCTAATTTCCTCATTTACTGCAGTATCCTCAGCAGATAAACTTTTCAGTTTTCTGCTTCGATTCCATCAAGATGGCATTCATATGTGGCACACTTTTGTCATAAATTCAGAATGTTAGCACTTTAGTTGCTCATTAGAGCACTGTATGCTTCTGATTACCAGGGAGCTAACTGGCAGCCTACTGCTGGTGTTGAAAGTGCGTGTTTCAGTCCACATATTAGAATGTTTTAATAAAATAGAAGCAAAAGATATTTGAGAACTCATTTAAAACCTGTGCTATATTTTATGTCTACAGCACAAACCATAATTTCCATGACAAAATGAACCCCCTCATTTTGTTCCTTTCTAAATTAAATGTTTTAAATTTTACCAGTTTGATTCACTCAATATGGCTTCAGGTGTGACATATTTTTGTCATAAGTAAGAATCTTATTGCTCTGATTGTTCTTTAAAATACTCTGGGTAGCTGCAGGAGAACACACAGGAATCAATTGACAGGCTGCTCCTGTTGGAAGTACAACTGGAAAATATTTTGGAACTTACTTAAAACGTGTCCTAAATTTTCTTTCTACAGCACTAATCATAATTTCTATGACAAAATGACCCCCCTCATTTTCTTCCTTTCTAAATTAAGGCCCTCATTACAACCGTAGCGGTTGGTGGTAAAGTGGCGGTAATACCTCCAATAGGCTGGTGGTAATAACCGCAAAATTATGACCAGGGCGGAAACAGCTCAGACAGACAGACACTTTAACACACCGACCGCCAGGGTGGAATCAACAGGCACCACAGTGGTAACCACCTACAGCCAGGCGGAAGACAATGTTCCACCCACTGTATTAAGACAGTCCAATCTGCCACCTTTTCCGGGGCGGTACCAACGAAATTAAAAGCCTGGAGGAAACACTGCACAGAAGGGAAACAACTCACTTCTGGAGACCCAGGGAACAACCATGCCGCCATGGAGCCCAAGTTGCTTGTCTTCCCAATGCTCTTCTACGTGCTGCTCCACTACGAACACCAACAATGGCGAAGACGACCACGGTGAGTACAGCCGCCTAGCACACAGGGGAGGAGGGGAGGAAAAAGAGAGTGACACACACACACAACACGCAACACCCCCATCCCCACCCCCAACACCATACACACAACCAGATGCAGTAACATAATATATTGACCCCCTACCACTCAGGAATAATGCAAGGACAACTACAATAGAGTAAAAAGAGTGAAATAAGATAAATATAGAAGTAATACGTGCATCCAAATAAAAAAGTATATACACATTTGCAAATCAAGGGACACCGCCCAGTCATCAATGTTCGTGGGCCACAGGGCCACATCACAAAGTCCAAGGCCCCACCACACTCCTGCAACAACATTGAGAGAACACTGCAGAGGTATCAGTTCAAAAATAGCCAGGCACCTCAGGGGGACGTGGAACGGGGGCACCTCAGCCGGAAGATGGTACAACACCACTGGTCCTGGAGGGGGCAATATGCCCTGTGCACTGTCCTGGGGAGTGCAAGGCCACAGTCTCTCAAGTGGGTGACTTGCCCACATGCTCTGGAGGGTGCAATGTGCCAATTACTCTGTCCTGGGGAGTGCAAGGCCACAGTCTCTTAAGTGGGTGACTTGCCTATATGGTCTGGAGGGGGCAACATGCCCTGTGCGCTGTCCTGGGGAGTGCAAGGCCACAGTCTCTTAAGTGGGTGACTTGCCCACATGCTCTGGAGGGGACAACATGCCCATTACTCTGTCCTGGGGAGTGCAAGGCCACAGTCTCTCAAGTAGGTGACTTGCCCACATGCTCTGGAGGGGGCAACATGCCCTGTGAGCTGTTATGGGGGTGATAGGCCACAGTCCCTCAAGTGGATGGCTTCTCCACTGGCTCTGAAGGCGGCATCGTGCCCAGTGAGCTTCATCCTGGGGAGGATGGGGTGAGTTGATGTCTTCTCCACTGGTTCTGGAAGGGGCATCGTGCCATGTGATATTCATCCTGGGGAGGATGGGGTGAGTAGAAAGCTTCTCCACTGGTTATGGAGGGGGCATCGAGCCCAGTGAGCTTCATCCTGGGGAGGATGGGGTGAGTGGATGTCTTCTCCACTAGTTCTGGAGGGGGCATTGTGCCCAGTAAGTTTCATCCTGGGGAGGATAGGGTGAGTGGATGGCATCTCCACTGGTTCTGGATGGGGCATTATGCCCTGTGATGCAGATCTTGGGGAGTGCAAGGTCACAGTCTCTCAGCTGGGTGTCATACCCCCAGGATTTGCAGGGGCCAGGCCGCACAACTGCCCATTTACACAGGACTACACACTGTCTGCTGGCGGTGATGGCTGTTCAGTGGTGGCTGCGGCTGTGCTGCTGGTGGAGTTGGTAGTGGTGGGGGGAGGCTCCTGCCCATCCCCTGCAACCTTGCACGGCTGCACCACCATTGTTGGTGGTGGTGGCTCAGACTGAGTCCCAGCAACAGTCCCCTTGTCCTTACTGCCAGAAGCTGGGGATGTCTCCTTGTCCCTTTTGGCAGCAGCTGGGGATGGCTCCCTGCCCTTCCTCCCTGCAGCTGGGGCTGGCTCCTTGCCCTTTCTTCCTGCAGCTGGGGATGGCTCCTTGCCCTTCATTCCTGCAGCTGCGGATGGCTCCTTGCCCTTCCTTCCTGCGCCTGGGGCTGGCTCCTTGCCCTTCCTTCCTCCAGCTGGGGCTGGCTCTTTGCCCTTCCTTGAAAAACTTGGGGCAGGCACCCTTTCCGTCTGGCTGGCTGGCGGCCGGGATCCTTTCCCACATGGAGTTGTTAGGGTCAGTACTCTTCCTGTGGACTGGGTGGCTGAAGTGCTTGCCTAGGTTTTGACCACCCTGGCCTGACGTGAGGGACGAGGGGTAGGGAAGAGGTCAATGGTGGCGAGGAAAAGTTTAGGGACATTGGGGCGGGAAGAGCGAGATGGTTTGGGAGTGGAGGAAGAGGGAGTGGTTGTAGGAGGTGTCAGTCTGTTGTCTTTGGGTGCAGGTGCATGGGCTGGATGCTGTTGAGAGGTGGATGGCTGTTGGGTGTCTGAGTGCTTGCGTTTGTGTACTTTGGGAGGAGGGGGCACAGACACAGTGGGAAAGGACACAGGGGATGTGTGCATGGATGTGGGGGTAGTGACTGCCAGTGAGGGGTGTGTACTGATAGGTGGGCTGGTGATGGTGGTAGTGGACGAGGATGTAGTGCATGCAGGTTTGAGAGGAGACGCAATTGGGAGGGAGGTGGACCACGAGGAGGAGGGGGCCACAATGGAGGCAGTGGATGTTGGTATGTCTGCTTCTGGTTGGTGTTTCCGTGAGTGCCTGTGGGATGAAGTGTGGTGCTTGTGTTTGCCATGTCCACTCTTGTCTGTTGTCATGGGTGCCTGCTCGTCTGACTGTGTGCTTGGAATAGGTTGGGGTTGAGGGGAATGGGAATGGGAAGTGGAAGTTGGAGGGGAGAGGGTAGAAACAGGAACAATGGCTGCCATCAGAGTGGAGGCCAAAGCCTGGATTGATCTCTGTTGGGCCACCAAGCCAGTGTGAATGCCCTCCAGAAATGCATTTGCCTGTTGCATTTGGGCTGCCAGCCCCTGGATGGCATTCACAATGGTTGACTGCCCAACAGAGATGGTTCACAGGAGGTTATTAGCCTACTCACTCAGGGCAGCAGGGCTAACTGGTTCAGGGCCTGGGGTGCCTGGGGCAAAGGAGATGCCCACCCTCCTGGGTGAGCGCGAACGTACAAGTCGCTGATGGGCTGCTGGGAGGGTGGTGCTGGTATGGGGGTGGCGGCTGTACCTGTAGTTAGGGTGGGCACAGAAGTGTCCGCCACCACCAGGGTGCTTCCATCGCAGGAGGTATCCGTGTCCGAACTGTCCCCTCCAGTCTCCGCCGTGGTGCTCCCCTCACCCTCCATCCCACTGGTGTCCTCACCATCGGTGGATTCGGCCTCCTGAGTCCTGTGGGATGCAGCTCCCTCCGTCGACGGAGCCTCTGCTCCTCCACCAGATGATGCTAATGCACATAAGGACAGGGTGACAAAACAAAAAGGGGGGAGAGACAAAGGATACACTGGGTCAATGACAGCACCAACACCACTGTTGGCGTACACAACACACTCACACACAGGGAACAGCCCTGCCCACTAGGCAATGCACTACCAGTCACAATGCTAGTCACCAGCCCAAGGATAGGGACACCTAACGCCAATTGCAGCATACCTGAGACCCACAGAACCCTGCCCAGTAGTGGAAGCCTACTAGCTTGGTTGGAGGACTTTCATATCAGATCCCTGCCCAACCTGGGTCCCACTCTGCAATGTCAGGCCTGGCCTAGGAGCACCCACAAGGCCCACCCCCCCCCCCCACCAGATACCACCCCACCAGGCGTAAGTTGTAATGAAGGGCACTGTACTCACCCCCTGGTTGCTGCTGTGATGCCCTCAAGCGCCCATCTATCTCTGGATAGGCCACTACCAGTATGCGGGCCATCAGGGGGGTCAGGGTTCAATGGGCATCCCTTCCTTTGATGGGCACTGACCTGCAGGGAAATACACACAGGGAAAGGTATTAGTCTGACTGTCCTACCTGTTACACTTATGGGCAACCATGCCCCTTCCCATCCCCATTAGCACAGACATGGCCCAGCATACATGCTGCACGCTGCCCAGGGCCCATCCACCAACCCCCCCTTCACACACAGCACGCCCTGCATTCATACCACATGCATCGTGGCCAAAGTGTACTCATCTGTTAGTCTGGAGGCCCATACAGCAGTCAGTACTGGGGTAGGACCCCATCCACCAGCCGCTCCAACTCTGCCAAGGTGAAGGCAGGGGCCCTTTTCCCAGAAACACAAGCCATGGTCGGTTCCAGACACAGGTCACAGCAGCACATGCAGTGTAGGTCCTCTCCTGTTGAGGGTCAGGTAGTAAGTGAGTGAACAGATAGAAAATGGCGGTCATGTCCATGGCGGTGTCTATCATCTCCTCCGATGTACATCACCATTGGCCACTGTACCCCAGAGGGCCCAATGATAACCAATGAGGGGTTCCACAGCGGTTCTCGACCGCCTCCCGCAACCGCGCACAACGTCAGTGGAATTACCTCATTTCCATCTGTCCCCCCATACAGGACAGGCGGATGCCATTTCAAGGGGGTTGCAGGCCATGGATCCTAACTGCATCACAGAACACAAATTCACATCCCACCAAAATAGTGTAGCACTCGCAATATGCATTGAACTATAGTGGTTACAATGTACAGATAATGTCCAGCTGCTCACTCTTTTGCCCCATAGATTGCAACCACTGCGGATGAATAGGAGATGGAGACATATCCCCGTGTAGACCCCTGGTGGACTTGGCAACAATGTAGGACAGGCACATTATACTCACCTGCAGACTTGACAGAGCCACAATCCCGGAGCTGTATGACCAATTGGAGCCTAACCTAATATCTGCTATCCCTCACCCCACCGGGATCCCCCCTCTTGTGCAAATCCTATCTGTGCTCCATTTCCTGGCAACTGGTTCTTTCCAAGTGACAGTGGGCTTGGCAGCAGGAATGTCACAGCCAATGTTATCAGTAGTGCTGACCAGAGTGCTGTCTGCCCTGATTAAACACATGTGCAGCTATATCGTTTTCCCCCAGGTGGAGGATTTGGCCACAGTGAAGGCTGACTTCTATGCAATGGGACATATCCCCAACATCACTGGGGCAATTGAGGGAACACATATTGCATTTGCACCCCCTCAACAAAATGAACAGGTGTTCAGAAATCAAAAGAGTTTTCACTCCATGAATGTCCAGATGGTGTACCTGGCGGACCAGTACATTTCCCACGTCAATGCTAGGTATCCTGAGCCTGTGCATGATGCCTTTATCCTGAGGAATAGCAGCATCCAAAATGTGATGGCCCAACTCCAGGGGCACTGTGTGTGTGGCTCATAAGTGAGCCCTGGTTCCCACCCAGTGGATGTTGGTGTATGGGTATGCTGTGGGCCCTAAGGGTGAGTGTGTGGCTAACAGTTGTCCATCGATATTTGCAGGTGACTCTGGTTACCCCAACCTGTCATGGCTACTGACCCATGTGAGGAATCCCAGGACAAGGGCAGAGGAATGTTACAATGGGGCACACAAGAAGGATCATTGAAACAACATTTGGCCTCCTGAAGGCCTGGTTTCAGTGCCTCCATCTCACTGATGGATCCCTGTGCTACTCACTCAGAAGGTCTGCTAGATCATCGTGGCATGCTGTATGTTGCACAACCTTGCCTTGCGCTGCCATGTACGTTTCTGCAGGAGAAGGAGGTTGGATATAGCCGTGTGGTAGCGGTGGACCCTGTGGACAGTGAAGATGAGGAGGCAGAGGATGAGGATGAGGACAACAGAAGCGCAGTATTTCATCAATACTTCTAATGAGACACAGGTAAGACAGTGTTATTTCACATTTCATTTACAGTTTGATGTCTGACATTGTTACTGGCAGGCTGTGAATTCCCACTTCTATGCCCACTCACTGTACCCTTTCACATCTCTTTTTGCAGATGTTGGTGCCCCACTATTGCTCCTGGTGTGTTCAGTGCAGCCAATAACAGGTCTTTCCTATGTAAACATTACTATACAGTTGAATTGCAATGTGTAAACCTTGTTCTGCCTGGATCGCTGGGAACGTTTGCGGGGTGGTTGTCCTTCTGCAGCGGGAGGGGTGCTGGTGGCCTGTTGGTCCTGTGGCGGGGATCCTGTCCACTAGCGGCAGAGGAGGTGGAGGGCTGTTCAGTAGTATGGCTAGTGTCAGGGGCCCGCTGGTGTGCCACTGCCTCCCTCATACTGTTGCCCATGTCTGCCAACACCCCTGCAATGGAGACCAGGGTGTTGTTAATGGCCTTCAAGTCCTCCCTGATCCCCAGGTACTGTCCCTTCTGCAGCTTCATGTTCTCCTGTATCTTGTCTATGATCTGGCCTAGCGTAACCTGGGAATGTTGGTATGCTCCCGGGATCGCGGTGAGTGCCTCTTGCAGGGTCGGTTCCCTGGGCCTGTCCTCCCCCTGTCTCACAGCAGTCCTCCCAGCTTCCCTGTTGTCCTGTGCCTCAGAGCCCCTGAACCGTGTGCCCACTGCCACTGACCCTAGGTCCCTGGTTGTCCTGGGTTTGTGGGGTATCCTGGGGTCCCTGTAGTGGTGGACACACTGCCAAATATTAACACTCATTGTTGTTAGCTTGCAATGACAGTACAGATTTGAGTGTGTGTTGGGCAATTGTTATTTAAACAAGGTTCTATGAACTTGTTTGTTATAATTGAGTTTTATGTAGCATTTTGATACTAATAATTGCCTATGATAAAGAACACTCGGTGCTTGGCACACGCTAATTTCAAAACTTGAATCAAAGGTCTGTTATTTCATGTTCAACTGTCACTGTGATGTAACAGTGATGACACCAAATGTATATGAAAGTGAGCTTTAATATATTTACCCTATGCTCTCAGTGTGGTAAAAACACTGAACTGTGTTCTCTCCAATACTAACACGATTACTGATTAATCACTGAATATTTGAGAAATCTGAATACTAAAGAATTTATTTTCATTCTTTATTTCCTGTTATATGTCTATGATTCTGAGTGTGACTGTGTTTTAGAAAGTCCCATCAAGACCCAATGAGCAAGACATACACTGAATATCTGGAATGCTTTAAGTAAGTCTTCCAGTGGGGCCACATTAACTTAGGAATAAGGTGGGATAGAAGGCTAAACATTGTATATGATTGCAGGTTCCATACTGTTTCTTGAAGATCCCTAAAGAGAGGGGAGAGCTATCAGAAGCAGGAATAGGACCCTGACAGGTACACCTAGTTTGTGGGAATTGGCTAAGAGTACCTTTAGTATATTGGCTACATGAAAAGTGTTATTTGACTTATGTTTGAATTATCATAGTAGATATCTGCTCTTCATAGACCACAACTAGCAATCCTGATCCTGCCAGGCATCGTACGTGTTTCTATCTCTCATCCATCCCTTTTCCCCCAGATGGCTCCCGTGACAATCACGTACAAGTAAGTGGATGGCACGCAACGTCTAGGTAGAGATGGGAACAAGCAACTTGGGTCAGTATTGTGTCTCCGTGGGATGAACAGGTTAGTGCTTCACAGAGGCTTCCGCCAAACTCATCGATTACAAAAATCTGAGGTTTTACATAAAATAGGCTGAGGGTGGATATCTCAAAGATTAGTATATCATATCTCCAAAGTACCTTAATTCTAAAAATATTTACAGTTCCTCTCAGTCATGTTAGAAAATCTCATTCTAAGTGCAAGTGCTTTAGACTGATTTAAAATGTTAGGCCAAGATCTAATATTCTATAAAATGTGGGAAGAGGATGGATGTCTCAAGGGAGGATATGTCATTCTAAGAATATTCATAATCTATATCAGTCATGTCCAAGATGTATATATTACATTTACCTTGTTCTAAGTTCAAGTGTGTTAAAGTGCATTAGAATGTACAAATAAACAACAAAATGCAGCATTTCACATCATTTCAAATGTACATATAATTCAGCTTCCAAATTGTGACCATAAGTGGCCTCTGTTCCCAGCATCAGTATTAACTTGGATTCCTCCTTTCACAATGTTCTCTCTCTATCACCACCTCTCGAGTGGGCCCTAATGTGTTTTCTCCCCAAATATTTAAAAGTAGCCAGGGAGTGGGCATGATATTTTTCAAAGTGAGCTGTCATAGGAAAACTCTTGTCACCATTCACAATGGCCCTCATATGCTGGGGAATCCTAACCTTTAGCTGCGGTCCAGCCTGCACTATTTATTTTAAGTGTTTATCTTCGTTCAGTGCATGCCAGTTCTTGTGCAATAGATTTCTAACACTTGACTGTGCCAAATCGTATTTAAGAAACAATTGTTTCATACCACTCTTCTGTTTGCCTAAATTCTCCTCTTGGGGTAGAGCAACTGATCTCCTGATTTCATATCCACTCTCCGCTTTACATCATCAAGCACACCCCTAGGGTACCCCCTCTTTAAAAACCTTCTCATCATGCCTGATACCTCCTTGTTATATTCATCAACTGCTGAGCGCACTCTGTTGGCACTCAATAATTGACTATAAGGAATGTTCCATTTCAGAGACCCTGGTTGCCCACTATTAGCATGCAATAATGTGTTGGTAGAAGTCCATTTCCTATATATTTTACTCACCAACTGAATATTGAGGACCAGCATTTCAACATCCAAGAATTCATAATGTTGTCTACTATATGAACACGTAAAATGTAAATTCATCTTACTTCGGTTTAACTTCTCAATAAAAGAACACAATTTCACTTCATCGCCCTCCCAAAGTATAAAAAGATCTTCAATAAATTGTGTTGATAGTGCAACCTTCTGAATACACTCTTCAGCCCAGGCTACCTCCTTCTGCCACCACCCCATTAATACATTTGCGTAGTTGGAGGGAAAGGAGGTGTCCATAGCAATACCCTGTTCCTGTAAGTAATATTGTTTTAGCAAAGAGAAATACATTGTAATAAGCAATATCTATTCCATCAACATGTGCGTGTGCTCCAATAACTGAGTCTATCTCTCAGGAAATATTCACAAGCTTGCATACCTTGTTATTGATCAATAGATGTATACAGGGATGTTATATTGAGCATCACCATGATGCACTCCTCTTGCCAAAGTAAACAATCCAATTTTTTCAAAAACTCAGTAGAGTCCTTCAAATATTAAGGCAGGTTAATCACATATTCCTGTAGAAACAGATCAAAATACTCTGATGTATTTTCTAACAGGGACCCTATGAGCTGACGATTGGTCTTCCAGAGGGATTTATTTTTATTTTTATGGATTTTTGGGAGATAGCAAATGACTGCCATAATCAAATGTTCTACTCTTAAATAGTGATATTCTTCCCAACCTAATAACCCATAGTCAAACCAAGATTTCAATTTCATGTAATATTCTTCTTCCAATTCTCTAATGGGATTCCCAGGAAGACTATTGTAATGTGTAGTAGTGCTCAGCAGCCTGCTTGGTTCCAACTGATATAAATTCAAATCCATCAACACAATATTGCCCCTTTTGGGAGGGATTGTTCTTTAACTCAAGAATCTTTCCAATCCTTATCCAAGAAGTTGTTCTTTCCTCGCTCATTATGCCATTTCCTCCTCAATATATTAAGTTGTTCCACCACTAACTCTTGAAACAAATAAATGTCATTTCTAACAAGTAGCTGAGGGTTGAATTTACTCTAAGGTTTTAATTAACTTGTTACTTGGTGATCTATTTCAAATCCCATATCTCTTAGATCCCCCATCTGTGAAGCTATTCCAGTCATATCAATGCTTCCAGATTCTTCACCTGTGTTTGTACCAATGGTCAATTCAATTCTCTTGCCACTGGACTGTATTAAATCTACATTTGCTCCCATTGCCAGATCTCAAATTTCCATTAGACCAGGGATATCTGATATCCTAAAAGATGAATGCTAGTTCTCTGTGGATAGGTTTACAATTTCCTTTACAATTTACTCATTATGGATGTACTTAAAAATCTCAATCCATGTATCTACAAAATCTGGACAGGATGTGGGGAAAAAGATTAGGTCCAAATTCAACACCCTCTTTTGATTGTCATTGAGAATAACAGATGATACATGTATAACTTGAGGTTGCTTTTTAGATGCTTCATCTGCACCTATCAGTTCTTTTGTTGTCCCATGTTCCTTCCTTGACCTCTTTCTGTTGCTCCTCCTCTTCCTGCATTTTCTCTTCGAAAGCACATCTGTGGTCCAGTCCTTCCTCCCTGGTGCATAGTCATGCGTACACTGCAAAGCTCCTTCTGAATCAATTTTTTTCATTACTGCCTCATCAGCACTAGAGCCAGGGTCTGAACTGATGTCACTGTCACTGAGTGGTCGGCTCTTTGACACAGTCAGTTTTTCTTTTGATCTCAAGCTGTCATATTTTTTCGGAAAGGTATATATTCGGCCATACTGGTAATCTAGTCTATCCCTCGTAAACTTTCTCATCTTTCAATCAATGATCTCCTCATCACATTTTTGTAGAGATTTCTCCATCTTAGTCAATTGATCTTTCACTTCCCCATCATCTTTGAATCTTTTAAATTCTTTCATGATCATTTCAATCTTTGCTGCATATAACTAAATTTTGCATGCTTGGCCAACGTTTTCATTAACTATATTGAACATTCCTCCGTAGTCTGGCACCATACTTTTATCAGATCCTCATCCATATCTTCATATTTTGGTAATAGCATAATCCTCAGCCTCCTAGACACTCGTTTACACTTTCATAAATAAATCATCATCATGAATTATGTCATCTCCCACCACTGTTTTCCTTCCATTCTCCTTGCTTTCTCCAATTATCAGTTATGTAGGAGTTCTATTCCTAGTGCTGTTGGGATTCTCAATCCCAGTCATCTCAGTCCCCTCATTAAAAGTGCATTCCACAGCCAACCTCCATTGTGCCTTTCTGTCCTCCATACGTATCTCTCAGATTAACCTCAGTAAATAATACTAGTGTTCGTTCAGTTCAATGGTTTATTTCAATAAATTATAACTCTCAAACAATGCATAACATGAGAATTTAATGTCATATAATTAATGTTCACACTTCAACTTCTTTTTCACTCCGGGGGTCCCAATGTTAACACAGGTCCTCTGTACCATATCCACAAAAAACTCTGCTCATAAAGCATAAGTTGGCACTCGAATGCAGAGTAAGTGCAACATATCTAAAGCAAAACGTCATTTTCTCACAACTACACATTTTGGCTGGACAACAGCCTTACAGCTGTACATGGCTATTGTCGAGCCAAAATGTGTAGATGTGAGAAACTGCTTGGGCATGGCCAGAGCAGCCAAGATTGCAGGTGCATTTTAATTGTATTTCCATAGCCTCCCCGACCATCCTTCTCGATTTGGTGCCCTGGGTCCCCCCAAATGAATCGTAGGAGGTGCTGTGCTATACCCCCTTACGGCAACCGGTGGCTGCACCCCCGAAGCTTGTGTTCCTGACCTTCCTAGTTGCGTTGAGACTCTGGGTCTGCTGCTTTCGGGCAGCTAACATGGCAGAAAGCTGCGGTGGTTATCGATTGGTGAGGGGTCGAGCAGAGTGGCCATGAGGCCTCCTGGGACGAGTGGCCTCCCCCATCTACCCCATGCAGAGACCGCATTTGTGGACATGGTTGTCCCTTATGAGCACTGAGAATCGGACGCTCCTGAAGTTGCGCTTCCCCCTGACACTGCAGGGCATGAGGACTAACTGATCTGGCTGCTGTGTGCGCTCTAATCTTCCCAGGGGCCTTAATTGTGCGCTGCTTTGAGTGGGTGCTTAGGCTGAGGAGCTAGCTGCCTGAGTACAGCTTCAGGCCTCTGCTGTACTTACTGTGCAGCAGCCTCCGTGCCCCTGGGTGTGTGCGGTTGAGCCTCAGGTGGAGACACCAGTCTGATTGTGGCTGTGCGAGGGGGGCACTCGAGACTTAAGAGATACCCATCAGATTGGCATGAAGATGCTAGTTCTAGACCCAGGGGCTAGCCCATCCTGAATTCCTGAATGACAGCTGGGCATGGTACTGCGATCCCACACCCAGGTGAGGAGAAGGGAGCTCAGACCCAGAGATACTTTGTTTGTCTGGCCCCAAACTACAATGATCCCATCTTGAAGTATGGGCCTTTCTATGGTAGTATCCACCTCCCCAATATCACTGGGCACCGCCGTGGTAGTGAACCCTATCTCTTGGTACAAGGCTGCACGGTTGACCTGTGTGAACCCAATTGGGCCCCTCCTTGTGACACTGCCTGGTCCAGAAGATTGTCTTTTCTCTCTTGCCAACCTCTGAAGCAGATAAGACAGCCTTATGCCTCCCTGCAGCCTCAATGAGACCTAGTAAATAAAACTCAGTCAGTGCCTTGCTTAACTTTGGCCTCTTTTGGGGTTGGGCAAGGGGCACCTGGACTGTGGCAGGGGTGGATGATCACTGATGATGCCTCGACGGGCCCACAGATTTGCCAATATTTCTGGTCTCCTTCCGAGTCGTGATGGAGAAGGTGTGAGTGCGCTGCTGAACCCTACTCCAGAATTCCTACCATCTGGATTTGTGGACCTGATTTGCTCAATCCCTTGATTGCTGTTCCCGACTGCTCATGCAAGCAGGTCATGGACGAGAAATTGTAGTCTCTACAGACTGACACTTGTCAGCCTCTGACTGGGTGGGCAATGGCTATCCTCCTTGACTGCTCAACACTTATCCACTTGCATCACTTGGGAGTGCCAAAGTCAGCGGTGAGCACCTCAATATCTACAACTTTTTCCCCTTTCTCTCTGGCCATCATGAGTAAGGACATACCCTCAGCCTCCACCTCCCAATCTAAAATAGACAAATTTATCATGAGTGCTCCAGAAATGATTAGCAAACTGTCTGACGGAGGCTCCAACACAATGCCCTCTGCATCCTCGGATCTACATCACATTCTTCAAGCAATTCAGACATCCGGAGAGGTCCTTGAAATTAAAATTGGTGAGGTTGGTGTTGAAATCAGTCTACTATGTCAAGACCTCAAATCAGTAACTGACAGAGTGACAGAGGTGGAAGGGCATGTCTCTACTTTGAAAGATGAATCCTCAGATCTCAGATTGAAAGTGGCACCTCTGGTGACAAAGGTCCACACCTTGGAGACCGTGGCAGTAGAAGTGTAGAATCGATCCTGACAAAGTGAATATCTGATTGGGGGGCTTCCCAGAGGGGGGTCAAGTCCCTGCATCTGATTGTCTTCATGGGCACATGGCTTCGGTCTTGCTGTAGGCAATGTTATCAGCCAGCTTTGAGGTTGAGCGGGAACACTGTGCATTAACACCATGGCCCCCTCCCAGGGCTTCACCAAGACCTCTCATTAAAATCCTTGATATCAGCAACTGGGACACAATCCTTAGAGAGGCTAGAAATCATAACCAAATTCTCTACCAATCTTTACATATCATGATCTTCCCAGACTATAGCAAGGCAACACAGGCCCAAAGCGTGTTTTATAAAATCCTGTATTCCCAGGGGGTCCCTAGCTTGTCTGACCTCTTTCTTCCTTATCCGCCGTCCTGCTCCCTATGTTCAGCGGCCCTTAATCTGGCTGTGGTCCCCTGAGTTAGCGACTAAGGGCCAGATGTATGAAATTATTTTGCACTCGCAAATGGTAAAATCGGCCGTTTGCGATTGCAAAACCGTGGTTTGCGATGCATGAAATGCATTCGCAGACCACAACTAAGAAATCGCTAAAATAGCGATTTCTTGCGTTGCGACCTGGAAATTCCAGGTCGCAAGGCTATGCTGGAAAAAATCGCAAATTGCGATTTTTCCAAAAATGGCATTTTGCACTTGCAAAATACCATGATATGCAACCAGGTGGTAACCTGGTGTAAAATTTTAAAATGCAGTTAAACTGCATTTTTAAATTGAACATGTAAAGCACACATGCCCTTTTGGCATGTGTGTACCTTACATGTTGAAAAAAAAAAATTGGGCTGCAGGAGAGGGGGCCTTAGGCCCCAGCACCCTGGCCTTTTGCATTTCCAAAATTGCGATTTCTGGTTCAGAAATCGAAATTTTTGGAAATGCAAAAAATTTGCAGCTATGGGCCAGCATTTACTGATTCACAAATGTGATACATGGCCCTTTGCGAGTCGGTAATAGTGATTTCTTAAAAATCGCTATTACCGAATCGCAATGGGCCGTGATGATACATCTGGCCCTAAGAGCTGGAGGCTGTTCTTTTCCAGCTAAGTCACCTGTTGCCTTCCATCTGTTACTTCTTTCCATCAGGAACACTGATGATCACCTTAATTTCGGAAAAAAACTTTGTAGACTTGTTTTTTTTCCCTTTTGTGTTCTACAGGGATTTTCCGCTCTCACTTTCAGCAGTTGCAGTTTACCACTTTACAAATCATATAGCATAACATAACATAACAAAGGAAATTCTTTGATGCAGCCAAACAAAAGCTTAGAACAATGTCAATCCCCTATGCACTGTTCTTCACCAAAAGACTCCAGGTTGTGCATAACTCCTGATCTCATTTTTTTGATACCCCTAAGGTTGCTTGGAAATGAGCCACCGAGCAACATTCACTGAGGAGACTCAATCTCCTCTGAGTGGGCTCACAGGCCACTCCCGCAGTCCTGAGACTGGCTGGTGCATGCTTCAGATCTTGACACTGCCCTAAATCCATAAACAAGAAAGGAGGGAGAAAGCAGTCTCTGACGACTTTGATGCCTGAACAGAATGACTCCCAACCTGAATCCACAGATGGCTTCACACCCATACCTTGACAAACTTTGACTAATTCTGATGATGAAGCCGCAACCACAGACCTCGCTATGGGATCAGCAATTGAATAACTCTGCTGAACTATATCTGCAGAACCTACCCTTGGCCCAGGGTGCCCGCTTGGAGTCTACATATTCTTTTATTGCATTGTTGGACTATAGGAGGTATTTTTTGAATGCCCCATTGCATTTGTTTCTTTTCGGTGTTTTGTAGGTGAAAGATGCTTCATGAGTAGAAGTGTTGGGTGAAAGATGGGGAGAATTTTATCTGTTGAATACTATGTTTGTTTCTTTCTTGTTGATATTGTTTTTTACTATACAGGCACACCTTTACAACCTTGCTATGTACTCCAGAGCCCCACTCGTATTACTTCCACTGGATGTTCCCACCAGCTACACCATAGTCTTGCTATCAAGTTTGTCCATATCTCATGGAACGTCAATGGTCTTCTGGACCACATTATGTGTACCAGCGTCCTTAAGACCCTTCAGCGTCTGCAGTAGCTCTGCTGCAAGCAACCTATCTTCTTGGCACTCAATGTGCCTTCATAGGTAAATACGGTTATAAGCAAGTCTTTCAGTCAGAGTTTGCCAGAGATTCCAGAGGTGTAGCGATACTCCTTCATAAATCCTTTCCCTTAATGAGCATCCAAACACTACACAACCCCTTGGATAGATATGTTGGAGTAACAGGCATGCTGGAAGGGGAATCATGTGCCTCTTTCAGCATTTACATTCCTTCCAAATTGCACAAGAGAACACTTTAAGACTCAACTGATGTGACAGCAACCCCTCCATATGGTATTCTCCTTCTTGAGCGAGATTTTAATGCAGTGGCTAATCCTGCACTAGATGTCTCTGGTCAGATCACTTTGGACCACCAATTCACTGTAACTCACTTAAGGCCTGGTTGAATTCTCTGGGACTTTGTGACTCATGGCAAACCTGGAACCCTAGATGCTCTGCCTACTCACACACCTCAACGTCTAATAGCACCATGCCTTGCATAGATTACATTTTTCTCCCTGCCGTTGACCTTTCGGCCACAACGGGGGCTTTGATGCTTCCTAGGGGCAAATCGGACCAATCATCAGAACTCTTCCAATTGGGATCCACCCCCCCTTGTAGGCACCGTATGTGGTGCTTTAACGTGTGGTTTTAGGAGCACATTTAGAGGGCAAACTTCAATCATACTTCAATTTTAATGACAGCACATTTGAGAGTGCAGGCATCCTATGTGCAGCAAGTAAACTCACGATCCGCGGGGGGTGGCACAAAGATATTTGTGATGGAAGGAGAGAGAGCAACAGTGCAAAAGACTGACTTGAGACACATTTACTAAACACTGAAATGGCAATCATCCTTTCTCTGACTGAAAATGCTTACTCAAGAACTCGACTTAGATAAAACAGCACTCCACCACCGTACTTGTCATGAAGCCCATCAATGTTGTTGTGTGAATGTCCTAAAGGTGTATAAGCACTGTGACAAAATAGTGTCCTACTATATAGACTAGCAACTAAACACATGAAATCACACTTTCTTCCAGCCATGATGACTGGATTAGGTGACCTGGCTACCAAGGAAGAAGACATAGCAGCCACATTTGTGACCTAATATGAAGATCTATAGGCCGGCCACTTGCTGCTAGTGGAGAGCACTTGAACACTGCTGGTAGACATACTCCTTCTGATTCTTACCAGGATACAGAGTACATCCTTGGATGAACCCCTTATGATTGAGGAGATCTGAGAGGCCATTCATGGCCTTAAGCCTGAGAATACTCCAGGGTGAGATGGCCTTCTCCTGGAGTACTATTCATCCTTTGGTGGCATAATACCCCCTCAGATCTTCTTTAAGTTTCCATGGGAGCACAGTAAGATTGTATTAATCACCAGATTGTTGACATCTACTGCCACAACCAACAATGCAGGGGGCAGGCATCCAGAAGAGAATCCAATTTACACTTTAATATGGCTTTTGTCGATTTTTCAACAGAAATAGGCCTGAACTGAGCAAACTTGCTCTTACTACCATTGGCTGCAACAGGTCGGACAGGGGAAAGGCACTCCTATAAAGCAGGCAGAGACCTTTTAATATTGGCAGTCTTGGTTTCAAAATATGGGGCTAGCCCATTATACAAATCTTGAGAGGGAAAAGTCACCCTATGACAAGATTTGGGGTAAAGGAAAGATTTAGCAATCTGAAAGATGACCCGAAAGCTTTGCAGGGCAGAGTTAATTTTATTCTCAAAATAGGAACTTTGGGCCTGTTTAATAGAAGCATGATATGCTCTGAGAGCAGTTTTATAGGTCAATTTACCATTGAGCGAATAATTCCTACACTAAGGGCCGTATTTATACTTTTTGGCGCACAACTGCGCCAACGCAGTTGTGCGTCAAAAAATGTAATGCCGGCTAACGCCATTCCAAAGCGCCATGCGGGCGCCTTATTTATGGAATGACGTTAGCCGGCGGAGCTGCCTGGTGTGCGTAAAAAAAAATGACTTACACCAGGCAGCGCCGGCGTAGGGGAAAATGGAGCTTGGGCGCCAAAAAATGGGGCAAGTCAGGCTGAGGCAAACTTTTCGCCTCAACCCGATTAGCACCATTTTCTTTGACTGCCAACCCCCATTGAAATGACTCCTGTCTTAGCAAAGACAGGAGTCATGCCCCCTTGCTCAATGGCCATGCCCAGGGGACTTATGTCCCCTGGGCATGGTCATTGAGCATAGTGGCATGTAGGGGGGCACAAATCAGGCCCCCCTATGCCACAAAAAAAAAAAAAAAGAAATACTTACCTGAACTTACCTTAAGTTCCCTGGGATGGGTCCCTCCATCCTTGGGCTTCCTCCTGGGGTGGGCAAGGGTGGCAGGGGGTGTCCCTGGGGGCATGGGAGGGCACCTCTGGGCTCCTTCCGAGCCCACAGGTCCCTTAACGCCTGCCCTGACCAGGCGTTAAAAAATGACGCTAAAGCGGCTGGATGTAATTTTTTTTGACCCGCCCACTCCCGGGTGTCATTTTTGCCCGGGAGTGTAAATACGGCGCACATGCCGCGGAGTCATTTTTTAGAAGGGAACGCCTACCTTGCATATCATTAACACAAGAAAGGTGTCCACTCTAAAAAATGACGCAAACTCCAAGATCTTTGGCGCTAGACGGGTCTAACGCCAAAGTATAAATATGGAGTTAGCTTTGCGTCGGATTTGCTTAAAAAAAAACGACGCAATTCCGGCGCAAACAGAGTATAAATATGCCCCTAAATTCTTTTGAGGTTTTTACAAGTTTTCGGTTCAGCTGCCAGAGAAGCTGAGAACCAGGGGGCAGACGGCCTGCCATTTCTCTCACTCTGCATTTTGATGTGGGAATAACAAATCCGTTGTGCCCAGAAGACAAAAATTAACAATCCCTACATCTTGGTCAACATCATCAGTTAAAAAGAAACAGGTATTAGCTAACAATTCCACCCAATCAGTACCCTTCTCCTTCTTCCAGGCCTGGAAGACAGTACAGTCAGTAAAGCCGCCCTACTGAATATGTGCTGGGATGTGAGGCAGTGTGCTCCCTACCCCCTTCCTGTTTAAAAGGCTCCCTTGAGCCAGTGAGCTGACGAGCTTTGGAGATGCACCTGTGTGCCTGTGAGTGGTACTTGACCTGAGAGGATTTTGGCAGCATTTCCAGCAACCCCAGATCAATTTTGTTCTCTATTCTCTACTGATGGAGGGCTAAACCCAGAAACATGTGTCTAGAGATATACAGCAATGTCTGCACCAGCTTTGGTGAAAAACAACAGATACTTTTCAAGTAAGCGCTAACTGTGAACTGCATTTACCAGGATGCAAAGGGGCGAACGGTGCTGGGATGTGAGGAAGTGTTCTCCCTATCCCCCTTCCCGCCCTACTGAATATGGTTTCTCTGTCTTCCATTTGATTGGGATAAAAAGCCATCAGACCAGGACATGGGCTCAGAAGGGCTGGTCACGAAAAGGCCGCTGGGTGACTAATTAAAGTAACTGTTCAAAATGTAGTTTCTGGTTAGCAGAAATCTGCACCTTGTCCAAGAAGGAACCACAATCCTAGTAAGAGTAAGTCAGATACGCACCATAAATTGACATGTGCTCACTCTCTGCAAGCTGGGCACAGAGCCGCAGGATTAAATTAAGAGGCAATGTATAAAGTATTTGTGCAACACTTCAAACAGTAAAACTGTGAAAACACCACAGAAAATCTCCACACCAGGTTAGTAAAAATGACAAAGATCCAATTAGTAGAAGCCGAGATATGCAGTTTTAAGGAATACGCTTAGTTGTAGTGCCTAGAAGCATAAAGTGCCAACTGGGGTTATCTGTTCACACTAGGCTAGGTCAAATCTGAAAAGTCAGGCCGACCGTGATGGCGCTCTAGGTCTGCTGAAAAAGGTCCTTGGTTTAGAATTGCGAGGAGCAAAATGAGGCAATGTGTTGGAGTCAATCCCGAAGATGTAGGCAATGTACCGGCTCTGAGCCATGCAAAGTCTAAGATGTGTCGGGAATAGAGGTGATGCATTGCACAGTTGGCAATGAGGCATCCCTGATCCTTGCATCAGTGGTGATGCATCTGCATCAACAGCTATACAGTGTCCTCAATCCTCTCAGCAGAAGCAATATATTAGCGTCGTTGGAGATGCGCCAGTTCTGATCGACGAAACTGTGTCAATGCACAGGTTCTGACGTTTGCAGTACTTTATACCCACTTCCAAGGGCTCAGGACTGGATTGACACCACTTGGCAGGGCGATATCTGCAGCAAGCAAAGCCCAGATGCTGTAGGGGATGAGTTGGAAGTTTTTTAGTGATCCTGAGACTTCAGAAGAACAGGAGGGAAGCCAGCATGCCTTTTGAGTCACTCTAGGTTCAAGTGAGATGGTTTCAGTCCTTCCTCAGCACGGCAGAGGGCAGCAGGCAGCAGAGCAGAGAAGCAGTTCTTCCAGAACAGCAGTATAGACTGGCAATGCTTGTAGCAGCACAGCAGTTCTTTCTCCTGGCAGAGTTCTTCACAGGTCCAGTAGTCTACTGAGTTGGTGGTATCTGAGGTCCAGGTCTTATATCCATTAGTGCCTTTGAAGTGGGGGAGACTTTAAAGAGATACTTTTGTAATGCAAAGCCCCTACCCTTCCTGCCCTGGTTCCAGACTCACTACAGGAGGTTATGCAGCCCTTTGAGTGCACAACACATCCAAATTCAGGTGTGTCAGCTCTTGCCTCCCACCCTGTCCTGGATGGCCCACCATGCTGTGGATACCTCATCAGTCACACCTAAGCTTCCTTTGTGTGTGGTTGTCTCTGTCTGGAAGGGATGCACACAAGCTCAATTGTTATCTTCCAAGATGTGAATTCAGAGACACACAGAAGGCACCAAATGGCTAAAGTAAGAACATGACAATGTTCTAAAAGTGGCAGTTTCTGAATTACAATTTAAAAACCAACTTCACCATAAGTTTTGATTTTCATTGTGATTCCAGAGACACCAAACCTGGGTGTCATATTTCTTCCCAACTGGAAATTACACTTATAAAATGTAGTAAGCCAATCCCAATGTTATCCTAGGGGAAAGATTGGCCTTGCAGTAGTGAAAAGGGAATTTCAGAGTGTTTCACTGCTAAGGCACGTAAAATGTAAAAGTTACTTAAAAGGCTATCTAGGGCCTACATCAGGAGTGACATATATGCATTATAAAGATTTGAGCATGGCAAGAGGGTTAGCTTGCAAGGTTGATATGGCAGTTTTAAACCACACACACAGGCTCTGCTGAGTTATATTTGAAGGGCTTCTGAAGTGGTGTCACAATCAGTGCTGCAGGCCCACCAATAATATTTTATTTACAGGCCCTGGGCACAGGTAATGCACTTTCCTAGGGACCTCTAAGTAAATTAATTATGCCAAATGTGTAAAAGCTAATGTTTTCATGTTTTAAGCAGAGAACACAGGTACCTTAGCATTGGTTAAGTAATCAGCTGAGGCAAATTCAGCAACAGCATGGTCTCAGTCAGAATAAATGAGGGCTGGTCCATCAGGTCATTGATGTGGAGGTTTAAATCAGCCAGCACAGTGAAACTGGCCCATTGCAATAGAAGGGGCAAAAGACACCTCCAGGGATTTAATAAAGTTTAAGGCCAGACCAGAAGGGGGGTTGATCAGTATACCAGAGAAGGAAACTGGTGGTGTCAGTGAGAGATAAAACCAAGATTCTCTACACCCTGGAGCTCTGGAAGCTACAAGGTGGAACTTGTCATATGATGCTTAAAAACTCTCACTTCCCCCCACCTCGTTTGAGACTTCTATCACAGCAGACCAGAGAATAACCCTCGGGGATGGTCAAGGTGATGTCCAGAGCAGAGAACTCATTTAGCCAGGTCTCCATCATAAAAAGCACATCCAATCTGTGACTATTTAACAGATCATAACTGTGAAGAGCGTGCTTATGGCGACATTTATCAAGAGAGCACATTCATTTAACTGATTGTGCCTTACAACAACTTTGTTCTGCATATTGATGTTGACCTTAGGCAGTGGAGCAGGAGCCATAATCGCCTTAGGAAACCCCAAGTGGTAGGTCAGGCAAGAGGCCATGCCAGAGCAGGCCTCAACATCCAATTTGATGGGACAGGTAGAAAGCAGCAAAAGGGCCTGTAAATTCCCTGCTTGAGTACTAAGTACAAACAGGTTTGGCCAAAGTGCCATTGGTAGCATGGCTGGCATTGGTCGCAATCCAGAAACAGACAAGCTTGCTTTTGGTATGCGAGCTGTGTGCACACGCTGTGGTGTTGCTTATATGTGAAGGCAGCATCCGCCTAATTCCGGGTGACTAGAGTGCAACCTAACCCAAAATGTCACCCCTAGTCGGCCATGGCCAGTAAAAATGGCCATCAAAAGTAACAATTCCCCACACAAAAAAGCCCCTGATGGTGTGTAGAAAGGAGTCCCTAACCCCACAGATTAAAACAAGCACTGCAATTTGTTTGGCAAAAATACAAGAAAGTGGAACAGTTTCAAATTAAAAACAGCCCAGACATAAAACTATGTAGCAAAAAACAATGTCAGAGAAGCTTACCATTAGGTGTGTCCACACTGTGGTGCTGCTTGTATGTGAATGCAGCATCTGCCTAATGATGGACAACTAGAACCCAGCCTTACCTAAACTGGCACCTCTTGCCAGCCCTAGCAGCTAAAAATGATAACGAAAGGTAAAAATTCCCCCCAACAAAGCCCCTGATGTCATACAGTAAGATCCTCCAACCCCACCAACTAAAATGCAGGGGGCCTATTGGCTTTATTAGTGGGTCGGTTGATCAACATACATAGAGCAGACATTGGATTTGTGAAAAAGCCACAAGTAACTATTATCAAATGCGTCTTTTACAAATTCACAGTTTCATAATAGTGATTATTACACCATGTTTTCAATAAAGCATTTTTTAAATAAGAACATCAAACATGTGTGAGTCTTTTTATAAAAATTTTCAGCCTATAAACTAAAGTCATAGAACCATCCAATATGGGATCTTACACTTCAGCTAAAGAGCCTACTGCTGCAGCTTGGAGTGCTTTAAAAATATGATAAGCACTCCTGGGATCAGGAATGAAATGACCCAAATGATTTACTGTTTATTTGTATTGTTGTTGGGGCGAGGGATGCTACATTCCCAGGAGCCCTCCAGAACAGTAAACAAATTAGGATTTTGAAAATATATTAAAAAGCCCTTTCAGGGCATTGAGGGGTCCAGCACCTAAGCCACTACTGTGGTGTGAGCTGTCCATTTTTTACTATTTTTTCAAATCTGGTTGCTCACCTGGCTCACCAACACTTTTGTTTATGTTAGGGTCACGAGGTGGCCCAAGGCCATAGTGGCCTCATCAACTTCAGCTGGCTCCCCAACCAGCAGCTTTTGTGGTGCTAGTGGAAGCAGGTTGCTACTTTGTTTCCACCAGGCAGGAGCAGCATTGTTCTCTGTTTCTGCCTGAGTGGGAGTAGAGTTGTGTTTCTTGCTAGAGAGTGAGGGCAGGGTATGCCTGCCCTCCCCTGAGCAGGAAACAGCAGTATCCCGGGGGACAGAGTCCCCATCACACTGCTTGGATCGGACACAAGGGATGGGGGCTGCATGCCCCCTCCCCTAAATGTTATACTAGGCCCTGGGAATGAGGTCTCAGTGAGGCATGAGGAAGGGGGCTGCATGCCCACCTCCCCAACAAAATGTATCAGAATCTATCCATGGGCCTTGGCCTATCCTGGGGGGGGGCAGGGCTCATAAGAAAAATGTGGTGCAGATCCCTAAAACACAAAAAAGATGTTTCATAGCCCAAGATCTAACTGCCTTCCAAATTTGTTAATTTCTGTTAATCAGTTTCAATGGTATCACTGTAGAATTTTCTTATAGAAAAATGAATGGAAAGTTAGTTTCTTGAAACACTATTTGTCTCAGCCCCCCCCCCCCCCTTGAAAGGGCTGAGAAGAAGGAGGGTTCACTCCGAAACTCCAGGAAGGAGCTGAAGTGGATGAGACTTTTTTTGTGAAGTTTTGTGAAGACTTGTCTAAAGGCTCCAAAGCAATTAGCAAATAAACACGTCCATTTTCAATGAAAACTGATCCTAACTAGGGGTGGGCAATACATTCCGCCCTGCCAAAAGAGTTTGTGGAGTTTTGGCCACTCTGTGTGATGCAATGGTAAGTTGGTGATTGAGATTTGGCATCCCCTTGTGCAATTTTGAGGCACTAGGAGGGCACCAGGCATGATTTTCCCAACGCAGGCAGTCGCTGATGGTCGCGACGGTTCGCTTTGGAAAAGCTGCAGCCCGAGTAGAAAATGTACTCGAGCAACAGCAAAACCAACTCATACAACAACGCCCTCTGGTGCACTGCGAGGTGCCATTCTCGCTGAGAAATCAGTACAGAACAAGCTCCTGGCACTAAAAAACAGCAAAGGCAGTGTAACTTACTGATTTCTGTCTGCTCTTTGAACTTTGCAGAATGTCTCAGAGTTCCTATGTAACTCTGTAGAATTCCACAGATTGAAACTTTACAAGTTCTGCCCAACCCTAGTCCTAGCTATTACTACCCAGTGGCAACCTCCACTGGGTGAAAAAAATAATATATCTCTCTCTATATATATCTATATAAATATCTATCTATATATATCGATCTACCTATATATATATATATATATATATATCTATACTGTATCTGTATCTATCTATATATATATATATATATATATGTATATATATATATATATACAAACCTAGTGGCGGTTGCCATTAAGTGGTTATAGTTAGGACCTAGCTTCTATAGAAAAAGCATTTTTTTCCTTGCCTATATCTTTGGCGCCAGTTGACGAAACTTCACAAAAATTGTTTTAAAATGTTTACGCTCAAGTGGGCTGCTGTCTGGAAAGTTTTGGGGTGATCTGTCAAGCGGGGGCTGAGAAAAAGGGGGGAGTCCCAAAAGGCTTTTTTTCCATTCATTTTTCTATAGGGATTTTGAACAGGCATAGTGCCTAAACCAGTCGACAGAATTACACCAAATTTGGCAGAAAGCTAGGGCCTTGTCCCAAAAGCAACTGAATTGGTGTGAAATAGAAAACCACTGAACCAATTCAGTGGTTTTCTATTTAAGTGGAAAACAAATTTGTATATATAGAGGCACAGACCCGTTGTGACTCCTGTGCAGAGTGCTGTGGCTGTACGTGACACAAGCAGTTGTGTGATTGGCTGGCCGCAACCTGTGTAGAAAGTTGAGGCCGCCATTTTATGAACCAGGGCATGGTCCTGGGTCATGGAATTAGAGACTGAAAACAATAGAAGGGGTCAAGTTAGAGGTACTCTGAACACATGAGGATTATTAAGGGGTGTCTTAGGGACCCCTTATTAGTTTAAAAAGGTTAAAAAAAGTTTTTGGTTAAGATCCTGAAGTCGTGACTCTTTCACAGTACTCAGTGTGTCCGTCTCGTGTAACGCTGCAACGGAGTCGCGAACCCTGGTGAAAAAAAATATACATTCACACACTCACTCACAGAATAATGCATGCACTGTCAGACCCACTCAGATATTCACATACTCACTCACAGACTCAGACAGACATTTGTACAACCACTCAGACACCCACTCTATCACTCATACACCCACTCTCAAACCCACTGACACAATCATGCACTCACTCACAGACACAGTGACACTCATACAACCACTCAAATCCCCATTGACAGTCATAAACCAACACAAAGACCAATCCAGCCACTCAGACACCCATTCACAGACCTACTCACACTCTCACACACCCAGTCACAGACCCACAGTCACTCATACACCCACTCACAGAGCCAATAACACTCATGCACCCACTCACAGACACAGTGGCAGTCATAAACTCAATCAAATACCAACTGAGACACTCAGACACCAAATCACAGATCCACTCACAATCTCATACACCCACTCACAGTCATGCAATCCAATGACAGATGTACTGACACTCATACACCCAATCAAACACCCATTCAGATAGTCAGACGCCCACTTGCAGACCCAGTGAGACACTTCTATACCCACTTAGAGAACTATTCAGACACTTATACACCCACTCACAGACCCACTGACACACACATGCACCCACTGAGAAACACAGTGACACTCATACACCCACTCAAAGGCCTTTTGGCACACTCATACACCTACTCAAAGACCCATTCAGGCACTCAGACACCCACTCACAGACCCACTTACACTCTCACACACTCACTCACAGTCCCACACAGACATCATACACCTACTGACAGTCATACACTCAGTCACAGACCCATCGAGACACTTACACACCCAATCCCATATCTACTCACAATCTCATACACCCACTCAAAAACCCATACAGACACGTGTGCACCAACTAATAGATCCACTGACACTCTTACACCCACTGCAAAATCCATTCAGACACTTATACACCTACTCAGAGACCCTCTCTGTCACTCATACACCTACTCACAGACCCACTGAGACATGCATGCACCCACTCACAGACACAATGACACTCATACACCCACTCAAATACTCATTAACACGCTCATACATTCATTCAAAGACCCATTCAGACACTCAAACACCCACTCACAAACCCACTTACAGTCTCACACACCCACTCACAGTCCCACACAGGCATGCACCCACTGACAGATGCACTGACACTCATATACTCACACAGAAATGCACTAACAGTCATACACTCAGTCAAAGACCGATTGAGACACTCAAACATCTAATCGCAGGTCCACTCACAGAAACACTCATGCACCTACTAATAAATCCACTGACACTCATGCACCCACTCGTGGACCCACTCAAACACCTATACACCCACTCAGAGACCCACTCTGTCATTCATAAACCCACTCACAGACCCACTGAGACATGCATGCACCCCTTAACAGAGCCACTGACACTCATACACTCAGTGGAAGCCACAATCAGGCTTTCACATATCCACACAGAGACCCACTCACAAACTCATGCACCCTCTCACAGACCCACTTAGACAGTCAAGCACGTACTCACAGATACACTGACACGCATCCACCCACTCATAGACCCACTCAGACTTTCTTAAACACGCTCATAGACACATTGACACTGATATATCTACTCACAGGTGTGCAAAGACACTGGTATACTCACTCAAAGACCCGCACAGACTCTCATGCAACCACTCACTGACCTAGTGACAGACTCATGGACTCACTGTAAGAAAGACGTATGAACAATATGTTGGGTGTTGTGCATTGAATTTGTGCCATTAGTTTGTGAATCCACTACGGAGTCGCAACTCTGAATTTTCTGTTAAAAAAATCAGATTTTAATTCAAAATTAAATAGTGTTTGGGATATAAGGTGGCTCAAAGAAGAGCCTTTGTGTTTATTATGTGCATATGATTAGTACACATAAGAGTGGATACCTTCATCTCTTCTATATATCCCATCCATGTCAAAGTGCAGATTATTATTGTAGATAGAGCCCATGTTATATTCTCTAAGGAATGCTGAAACAGTTTTATGAACATGTGTCCTGGCTTTGTCTATCTGTGGACAGAATTCAGTTGAGCATTCCCATTACTGCCTCTGGCATATGTTAGAGAACACAAAGGCAGTGTGAGGGAAACGTTTTATTAGTTGGACAAAGGTATCCTTCATTAGGATTTCCAGTCCCACTCCAGTTAATGTGCCTAGGTCACTACCACCACAGTGCACAATCATGAGGTAAGATGGTTAGCAATCTCTAATGCTTTCAACCAATGGAAGCAATTGCTAACACTTTAACCCTCTCTGACCAACCAAAGTAATATCCACATTAGGCAAAGCCAGGTCCCTGCCAATGTCACTTTTTTGAGTATACTCAGTAGCGCAAAAACATAGCTGTGCCCTGCAATCCATACTTTAACCATTTTAAAGGGAGAAGGCTACAGCAGAATGAGCGAGTTCTCAAAATGTGAGGTGGTTAAAATGGAGGGACCAGTGGATTTTAAAAAAACTATTTAGATTGAATATTGTCATACATTGGTAAATAAAAATAGGTTGTGATTAAAAATATGAAGTCAGACAATCACTGATTGTTTTTTTTTCATTATCAAGTAATCCCATTTTGGGTATGCATACATTCTGTAATGGTTCACCACACCTGCTACAGCACACATTGAAGCTAGTCTGCTGCTAACAAAAATATGCTTTGAACTTTTGAACTACTCGTACAGTAGTGTGTTCTAGAGGAGGCTGCTATGCAGCTGAGGAGAAAGAGTGTGGGGGGAAGGGGAGCTTTTAAAGCAAATATACAATTTTAAAATAAGAGAAGTTTTGGTACACAAGGAACTGTAGAAAAGAGATTTTTTGATTGAGCATCATGAATGAACATGAAATGTAGGTGAAACTGTACCAAAAATAATGGGAAATATGTTTTCAAGCCCCCGTATAGAGTAGCAAATCCATCATAAAATTACACAGGGGGGGCATGCAGAGCCCTGCATTGAGTAGGGACTCCAGCAGCACACAGTAGAAAATTGGGTTTCTTACCAAAAATACAAGAAAGGGTTAACAGATTGTAATCATTCAGATGTGGGATACCATAAATAAAACATGGAGCACAGTTTGTGATTTGCTAACTAGTATCACTGAGAGCAAAGGTAAACAGGTTGCTGTTAGAAATGGGGATTCTGGTTGGCATTCAGTTTGTACTATGTCCAAGCAGGGACCCTCACTCTAGTCAGGGTAATGGAGTTCCATTCCTCAGACAACCCCTGATCACCCACTTGGTAGCTTGGCACAAGCGATCAGGCTGATCTCAGAGGCAATGTGTAAAGTATTTGTACCAAGACACACAGTAATACAGTGAAAACACCACAAAATGGACACCACACCACTTTAGAAAAATAGCCAATATTTATCTAAATCAAACAAGACCAAAATTACAATAATCCAACATACACAAGAAATCTTATGAATTTTTAAATTAAAAGGAGTTTTGCTCCATAGAAAACAATGGATGTGTTGATGTTACAGACAGTACCTGGTTTGCATCAAAAATAAAGCCACGGGGTGAGCATGCATCAGAAAAGTCAGCGATGCATTGATTCCTTACTCGCAAGTGAGGCTGTGCATTGTATCTTCTCCAGTCGGGTTAGCCATGTGTTGTTTTCCTCTCCCACAAGACAGCAATGCGTTGACTTCCGGACGAGCAACCTCTGGCCTTGGCAGGTTCACAGTAATTTTGATGCCCAGTGATGATGTGTGCAAAATCCAGCCGCATGTTGATGAGGAACTGCGCTGCTTGGGGGGTGAATCGATTTTAGCAGTCGCAAGTGGGTGTTGCGATGTTTCTGCAGCCGTGATCCGTGGTCTTCCCAGCTGTGATGCAGGTGGTGCGTCCATTTCTCAGCCGTGAGACAGGTGGTGTGTCGTTTTTACAGCCGCCTTGCAGTTGGTGTATCAAACTTTTCCCTGCACGACTCCTTTGTGTGTATTTCGGTGTTGGTTCCACCAGCTTCACCTTTCAAGGGCATAGGGACTGGATTGGGCACCACTTGGCAGGGTAGGAGTCTCAGCAAGAGAGTCTTGGTGCTGACAGAGGAAGTCTTTGATGGCCCTGAGACTTCAAAACAGGGGGAAAGCTCAGTCCAAGCCCTTCAAGACACTTCACAAGTAGGAATATGCCACAAAGTCCAGTCTTTGTGCTCTTTCAGGCAGAAGCAGCAAATATAGGGCAACCCCGCAAAGCACAGGCAAGGCGCAGTACCCTCCTCCAGCTCTTTGCTCTTCTCCTTGGCAGAGGTTCCCCTTGATTCTAGAAGTAATCTAAAAATCTGTGGTTATGGGCCTACTCATTATACCCCTTTCTGCCTTTGAAGTAGGCAAACTTCAAAGGAAAGCCTCTGTTGTTCGCCAGATCCTGCCTTGCCCAGGCCTCACCCCAGACACATACCAGGGGGTTGGAGACTGCATTGTGTGACAAAAGGCACAACCCTTTCAGCTGTGTCAGTTCCTCCCTCCCACTCTAGACCAGGAGACTCATCAGGATATGCAGGCTATACTCCAGATCCCTTTGCGTCACAGTCTAGAGGGAATTCACCATAGCCTGTCAGTCTGACAGTCTGACCCAGATGTAGAATATACAAGCAGGCAGAGGCACAAAATGGTTTAAGCAAGACAATGTCCACTTTCTAAAGTGGCATTTTCAAACTGACAATCTAAAAACCAACTTTAGCAAAAGAGGTATTTTTAAATTGTGAGTTCAGATACCCCAAACTCCATATCTCTAGCTGCTCCATATGGGAAACCTCACTTAAAAGATTATTAAAGGAGGTCCCCATGTTAACCAATGAGAGAGATAGGTCTTGCAACAGTGAAAATTGAATTTGGCAGTATTTCACTGTTGGGGCATGTAAAACACATCAGTACATGTCCCACCTTTACCATAAAATACACCCTGCCCATGGGGCTATCTAGGGCCTACCTTAGGGGTACCTTACATGTAGCAAAAGTGCAGGTTTGAGCCTGGGAATAGGGTACACTTGCCAGGTCGAACTGGTGTTGCAGTACTGCATACAGGGACACTGCAGTGGCAGGTCTGAGACATGTTTAGAGGGTTACTCATGTGGGTCGCACAATCAGTGCTGCAGGCCCACTAGTAGCATTAGATTTACAGGCCCTTGGCACCTCTAGTGCACATTACTAGGGACTTACTAGTAAATCAGTTATGCCAATCAGGGATAAACCAATCACCAATACAATTTACAAAAAGAGCATATGCACTTTAGCACTGGTTGGTAGTGGTAAAGTTCTCAGAGTCCTAAAGCCAACAGAAACAGGTCAGAAAAAATAGGAGGAAGGAGGCAAAACGTTTGGGGATGACCCTCAACAAAGGGCCAGGTCCAACAGCTGCCATTACTGGTTCCTTGGTCTAAGAGTAGTATACCATTCTTATTCTGAGGTTTCATGGTTTCATTGTTATACAATGAAAGGAGTCAAAGTGATATTGTGACAGTATTTTATCTATCAATGAAAACTATTGACTAAGCATTTGTTTAAAAGCAAGTTGTGTTTGTAAAGTTAGTGATAAAAGTGTATATGTTATAGATAAAAATATATCAACTCAGCTGCAGTCAGAGAGGTATTGATACTTTTATTTATATATGTAGTAAGGTATTTATCATGTTAGAAAATTATTGAAAAGCATGGCTTTTGTGCAGTAGTATAGAATGCATGTGCACACTAATTTGCAAGTTCAGTTGTTATTTCTAAACACTTGGAAAGACTGATAGTTCTTTTTTTCCTAGATACAGGTTACATCTAAAGTAGGATGTATATTAGTTATAGGGAGGGTGCTCATATATAAATATATATATATATATATGTATTTGTCATATCCAAGAAATTTCAAGCAGTATCACGAGCAGGATATTAGCAAGTTGAAATGTGTAGCCCTAGATAGGATTGTCTTGAATGAGAGGGGGGAACAGAATTAAGAATGTTAGATCATTTACTGCAATAGATTTTGACTCTTGACAACTGATGCAGGAATACGTTGTTCTTCTAAATTGATTTTACTTATGTAAAGTTAACATGTTTTAATGTATGTTTTTTTTACAGCCGGAGTGCACTAATTTTGGATGGATTTCATATACTGATTTTATTGTATCATTGGACCAAAAAGATGAGACAGGAAGCAAAAGAGCAATTGCATCCTTTTATGCCTAATTGGGCAGTACGGGAGGGTTTTGAAAAAAATTAAAAAGTGTACTGTATAACATTATATAATGATAAGAAAAAATATGCATGATGTAAAACACAGAAACAAGGGATAAATGTAAGAAAGGAATGGCCTTCTCGAACCCACTATGTATAAAATCTGGTCATAAAATGCTGAGAAATAGGTAATTCAAAGATACAATGATAATGTATTAATTAGTGACGTGTTACTTCATTATGGCCAATTTTCTAGAGAGAATAGATACGATGTTTAGAAAAAATATGACATTAAAAAATACGATGTTTGATGTTTACATTTAAGTTAACAAAATGAAATTAGTATAACCCACTTGGGTCAAATTAGTTTTGAAATCAATTGGAAATTAATGAGCATTCAATATATGGCATTATTGTCCCGGCCGATCTCACAGCAGAAAGGTAATAAACCTTCTTTGTTGTTAGTTATGAAAAAAAAAGCTGAATTGGTATGATCCACTGTGGCTAGATAAATCTTGAATGTCAGGAGAAGAATATGAATGAGGTTTGAGTCATATGAATAAGTATTAATCCTGAGATGACCGGCTCGTTATGGTCAGAAATGGTATTGGGCACAGTTGTAATATTTGTTCAAAGATGGCTGACGTATCTCTGAACATTGGAGTAAGCTTTGTAAGTCCATGTTGTTTGTCATGCACAGAATCACAGTGATTTAAAAGAAGTGCACTATTGGTAATGTTGGGTATCCGTGAACAAGGATGTTGCCATATGAATAAATCATTTGTTTGATCCAAAGATGATTGTGGCTGCGGCAGTTTTCTTTCTTTGCGACTTGTGGCTATGCATGTTTCCAAGTGGAGAGGTAAAGTGAATGAATATATATATTCATTTGATATATATATATATATATATATATATATATATATATATATATATATATATATATATATATGTATATATATATACATAGATAAATACATATATATACATATACTGTATATCTATATAAATATCATTGTCACCTCCTGCTCCGTAAGGGGCCACAGACCCTGCAGGGTGGCCTGGGTTACTGGGGCGAAGCATCCCACAGAAAATATCTCCCAAACAAGAAAAGCCCAGGCACCAGTCCATGTTAAAATCCAAGCATTTAATAGCATTTCTGAGCAGCAAGACAAAAAATCCTGACGCGTTTCGGCAGCAGCATGCCTTGTTCACAGGTAAGTAAAAGCAGGTGTGAGTGAGCCAATGCTTTTTAAATACACAGTCATGTGACTTCAATAACCAACTCCAACTCCCATAATGCACAGTTCCAAATAAATAACCTCCTGAACTGGAGCGCTTAATTTCCATGTAGCTGCAATAGAATCACAGGCATTTCAGTTCACCATACACATGTTCTTATGTGCATTAGGTATCCATTACTTCATAGTCCACTTGCTTTTACAGTTGCTGGCCAGCATGATAACAGCAATACAAGGAACACATGAAAAGTAAGAGGAGAGGCACACTGTCTCCCTCCTATCCCTTGCTCACCTCCATCACAATATATTTCGCGGATAAATGCCTTGTTTGCATTAAGGTGAGCGGGTCGGGCCCCTTCCATAAAACTATCATTGTCACCTCCTGCTCCGTAAGGGGCCACAGACACTGCAGGGCGGCCTGGGTTACTGGGGCGAACCATCCCACAGAAAATATCTCCCAAACACGAAAAGCCCAGGCACCAGTCCATGTTAAAATCCAAGCATTTTATAGCATTTCTGAGCAGCAAGACAAAAAATCCTGACGCGTTTCAGCAACAGCATGCCTTGTTCACAGGTAAGTAAAAGCAGGTGTGAGTGAGCCAGTGCTTTTTAAATACACAGTCATGTGACTTCAATAACCAAACTCCAACTCCCATAATGCACAGTTACATTTAAATAACTTCCTGAACTGGAGCGCTTAATTTCCACGTAGCTGCAATAGTGTCACAGGCACTTCAGTTCACCATACACATGTTCTTATGTGCATTAGGTATCCATTACTTCATAGTCCACTTGCTTTTACAGTTGCTGCCCAGCATGATAACAGCAATACAAGGAATACATGATAAGTAAGAGGAGAGGCACACTGTCTCCCTCCTATCCCTTGCTCACCTCCATCACAATATATTTCTCGGATAAATGCCTTGTTTGCATGAAGGTGAGCGGGTCAGGCCCCTGCCATAAAACTATCATTGTCACCTCCTGCTCCGTAAGGGGCCACAGACCCTGCAGGGCAGCCTGGGTTACTACATATATATATAAACATGTATGTGTATATATTTCAGGCCCTCATTTACTGTGCCTTGCTGCACCAACCTGCACCACTGGGAAATGCCACAACTGCACCATATCTTCAAGACAGATTGCATTTCTGTCCTCTCCCCCTGTGCTGGGTCAGAAATTGCTGCACCCTTGCACCGTGGTGGAAGGCTGCCTGCATTGTTCAGGTGATTGTATTTTCTGCAGGAAGGGACACCTTCCTGCATAAAAGCAATCACAGGAGGTGTTTTCCACTTTCTCTGTGTGTTGCAGAATGCAGCACACATAGAAAGAGGAATAAATGGGGAGAAATAAAGATGCATTACTAAATCAATATGTAAAGGTGGCGTAGGAATCTGACACATTCCTAGACTTGTAAATGTGGGTATGCATCAGATTCCTTTGGGTTCTACACAATAAGACACCAATGAATAAACTGACATACTAAGGACAGATCTATGTATGCAATAGCAAACATAATGACACAGTTATACATTGACTGATTCACCTAGGCATATTGTAAACCATACAGTAACACAGGGAGGCACATAATTATACATACAATCACACACCCAGACATAGATAGACAAAAATGCTGACACACCCAGGGTCAGAGTTATATATAGACTAATTTATCTAGAGAAACCCTGATGCATCTGATAAGATATCCACCCACACACTGATACATACCATAATGTAGCTAAGCAAATATTCATGGATAAAGTGAAACTTTGAGCCAGGCACTAATGCCTATGATAGCAGGGAGAGGTGTACTCTTCTTTAAACATAAAAATAAAGCATGCAGAGTGTGAGAACATAGGGCCACATGTATGACCTTTTGTTTTGCAACATGCACTTTGTGATCTGTTTGTGAATTGCAAATTGCGAGTCCCAAAACAAAAAGTACAACAGTGTTAACCACACTGTTTAGCATTTCCAAATGGGTCGTAAAGGACCTGCCTCATGAATATTCATGAAAGGCAGGTTGCAATTTGTGCCCCGTTTGGGAATGGCCACACTCACATGGATGGTGACCTGCTGAGGTCAGCAGACCACCATGTCTGTGACTGTTTTTTTTTTTTTAAATGCAGCCTATTTCCTTAAAGGAAAACAGGATGTATTTCAAAAACTATAAATGAAAAGTTTTCTTTTCACATTTTCAGTGAGACCACTGCCTGTTCTGAAAAAACATTTTTGCTGCCATTCACAAAGGGGTCTTGTGGGGACCCCTTCCCATTTGCGAATGGGTTAACACCAATTTTAAATTGGTGTTAACTGTGATTGTTTTGCAACCGCATTCACAGTCACAAAAAAATCATATATCCCACGAAGAGTCGTAATTAGAAAGGGATGCCCTCAGGGTGCAAGTTAGTAACTGGACACCGACTCACAAAATAGGGATGGTACATTGTACAAGGCCATTTTGTGGTCGCAAACGGCGACCGCAAAATCGCTTCATACATCTGGCCCATAGTGATGCAATTGTTTGCATTATATTGAAATGCTTATGATATATATTTAATAGTATATAATGAGAATGCATACATTTAGCTATTTTTGTAGTCTCAGAGATCAATTCCAGCAGCATAAGAGATATAAAAAATGCACAAAAAAAACACAAACAAAAATTACATTTTGAAAAATATACTATCCAATTGCAACATAGAAACAAAAATAACATGTGGACAATGTCACTAAAGGCAAAGGAGCTGTCGGTTCGAAAACCAATTTTTTTTTAAAAACTCTATGTGAGAGACTGAAATGTTTGCAAAAAGAAGAACATCACAAGGAGACTTTTAAATCAGCCAAGCAAAGGAAAAAATATGTCAGATTACAATCAAGAAATCTGTGAAGAAAGCAGGCAGCTTAACCAGAAGACAGCAATAGTTCAAAGAAATTAGAGTGAGAATGCTTTGTGCCAGGGTAATTCAGAATCTTATTACAACTATGAAGCAATACAAAAAGAGAAGTATTGAAACAAAAAGACTGCAGTGGCTGCAGTGCTGGGTATGAAGCGATGCAGCCAAAGAAAAAAACTTGTTAATAAAAGTAATTTTTGTAAAATCTTTAGTGGTGAATGGAAGCATACCTCAACTACAGAACCTTTCATTAATTATGAAGGTTTTGTGAAAGAGAACACATAAGTACATGCAGTTCATTCAACTTGTTGATGTTATGAGATGACGGTTGGAAGTCCTGTAGAAGAAGAGGAGATTGTTCCTAGAAATATGAAAAAGGTGATAGCTAAAGAGGTTCAGGGAAGGCGTAGACAGGGCCATGTTTACAAATGGAACTGTAGCAGTATTTGTAGCATTTGGCAGCAATTTATTGATTGATTTTGAACTTTTGTATGTGACTTTGCATGTAGAAGTCTGAAGCTATGATTAAATCCATGCAAAATAAGAACGGACATAATTTACAAGGATATTCATGAGCATGTTTATCCAAGAAAGTGTGCCAAGGCACCTTTCATCACCTTAGAATGTTAGCAGTACACCACTTCAAAATACAAAGTTTAGTTAGAAGACTTCAGTGTTATGTTTAGGAGAAATGAATAGAGTACTTTTGCATGGTACTCTACGAGAAGTAGAAAAAGTTTGTGAGGATGTGTAGTTTTGGTTCTTTGGTTCTGAAGAGAATTCTAGGGAGAATTAGGAATTTGTAGCTACAGGTACCGGTGAAGGGGCACAGGTATTGCTGCTGAGAATTTTGAACAAGAGATTATAAAGTTTAACAGAGTCTTTTCTGAAAAAACAATTATGTATGCACTTGCTGTCTATGCACTCACTTCAAAAGTGAAACACGTAATGTAGATGCATTTTATAAAACTGATGGGGAAAACAGAAGTACCATGAATTTGCTGCTTCTTTATTTGTAGAAGAACGCTTTGACTTGTCTGTGCAGCAAGTTATCTGTGTGTATTGCTATAATAAGTTATCGCATCAGAAAACGCCAGCTAGAACACTATATAAAGGGTTAGAACGTGTGCAATCTGTACCTCCATTTCAAATGATCATACGAAATGGAACCAAAAACAGGTAAATTATATCCTACAGAGTTACTGAAAGGCCTTAAAGGAAGAGTACTGTATTTGTCATTAGACTCTAAGAACAATGTTGAAACAGTAGGAGTAGACAAGACAATGAAGAGTCACTTACTATTCTGGTGAATGGTGTGCCAACTAAGAATAAATAAAAAATTGGAAAGTGTTGGTTGATGTTAATAAAGTTAAACAAGCAATGTTACACCTGGTACAAAATAATATTTATTAAAAAATGTTGATGCTGAACCTGATGTACCAAATGTTGAAGATGACAGTTTGCCAGCAAGTGGACAAATAGAAAAAGTGGACTGATCCCGATCAGACCAAATTTATGAGCACTACAGCATCCATCCGTTACATTCCAAAGAAGTCATTGGTGATGGTATTGACCTTTTCCAAATGAAGAAGCTAAAGGAGCTCTCATGAGTGTGAGGGAAAAGCTTACTGTTTTCCCACTTGTTTCCCACTGGTCTAGGAGCTCAGTTTTTTAACCGACCAATACCAATACCAGCAGCTGAATAGTGATCAACACAGTTATATTCAGAGGATCCAAGATTCAGACAGTGTATCGCATAAATATTTAACCTTCTATTTGAGAGTGACTTGCCTGAATCTTTGTATGCAGTAAATCACATTCCAAAGACAGGAGTTAATATAAAAAATATCTCTGCAAGAGATTTTGTAAACAAACTACATGAAAAGGATGAGAACCAAAGGTGTACCATACCATAACACACTGCTGAAAAAGGTCTCAGAGAAAACCTTTTGCGTTTTCAAACACATAAATGTGGAAAGTACTATTTTTCATAGGTAAAGATCGAAAGGAAATTTTTACACGATATGTCAATTTGGATTTCCACAACCTGTCCTTTCAAATGGAAGAGTAAACAGCATCTTGTCTTCCGATCGACATATACTGACACGGAAATCACCCAAGAACACATAAAAACTAAAAAGAACTGAAGCTGCCAAATATACTAATGACTATAATCCTGTGATTGTAAAAATGTGGAATGCTAATATTGACATACAAGTTGTTACAGACAACTCCATTGTTGTGGCTCGGTATGTCACGTTGCGCATTACAAAATCTGAAAAAACAGGAGATCTGGGAGGAGATCTCTGCAGAAAAGACACTTAGCAAGAATTTGTATTCCGTCAGCTTGAAACTGCTTTCCCATACTGAAATGGGATCCTATGAAGCCTGTGACAGGTTGAGTTCTGCAGGTTTGTTCTCAAAATCAAAAGGATTTGTCTGGGTAAGTCTTGGACTAGCTAGTACAAGAAACAGAATGTTAAAGTCTTTCCCTGAAATTCAGTACCTAGCAGAGTTTGAACCAGAAAGTACAGACATTGTAAAATCAAATATGTTGAATGCATACTATCCAAGAAGAAGTTCACATTTAGAAGGCAAGTGCCTTTGTGAAATTCCTCAAAACTTCAGAGATAGAAGAAACATAAGTGAAAACATAGAGGAAGGGAAATATGGAGTACGTGGATGTGACGTTTTTTTTATGAAACATGGAAAACAAACTTTAATTAACCACCAAAAACTAAGCTTTTAAACTGCTGAGAAAAAGAAAAATGTTCTATTTAGCTCTTCTTCCACTATTCAAACCTTGGTGTACAGAGCTGGAATTACTTGGAGATTATAACTGCTACAAAGATTCTTTTAATGCTGTCAAAGATAGTACTTAGTGTTCCAGCTACAAAAATATGTAAAAATGTTAAATGATGAGATACAACAGGAAGAAAGGATTGCTGCTGAGGTAGCTAAAGATAGTTCTCAAAGCAGCCAAAGTTCAGCAGCTTAAAGTCAGGAGCCTCGTGGACAACCTATTATTGAAAATGAAGCTGCAATAGCTATGAATGAAGTGGAAACTGCAATGGAACAAGGTAGACAGGAATCTGTGGATCTGGAACAGTTAGACTACTCAACAATGAACAGAAAGATTGTTATATTGAAGTAAAAGACAAAATAGTACATAGATTTCTTCATGAGAATAAAGAATGCAATTGCTCATCATTCAAGCCAATATTATTATATACTGTTGGTCAAGCTGATACTGGGAAAATCTTTTCAATCAAATTTATCGCTACTTACCTGCTGAAAACTACACATTCTATCTCTTCGTGTGGTAACAGCACCTACTGAATTAGCTGCACACAATATCAAAGGAATACCCTTACATAGACTATTAATGCTACCGATTGCAAGCTTGTCATGAGGTGGGAAGAGTTTTTAAGAAAATGAAACTTTGAATTATTGATGAAATAAGCATGGTCTCAAATCTAATGCTTGCCTTTGTTCACTTGAGAATGCAACAGATGTTGAAAACTGAATATGACATCCTGTTTGGAGGAAAGCATTTGTTTTGGAGATCTAGTACAACTTACTCCTGTAACAGGACAGCTTGTTTTTAAAACTGTTTCACATGAAGAGACTCAAAACTCGTTCGGAAGTATTGGCAATGTAAACATTTGGCAATATTTCAAATACAAAGAACTTGTGAAAAATATGTATTAAGCTTCTGACATGGAGTACGGAAACATTCTAAAAACCTTAGAGTAGGAGTTCTGACAGAGAAGGGAAAATTGATGTGGGAAAGTTGACTTATTAAGAAACTGTTTTCCTCTAAGAAGAGGCCTGCAGAGCTAATGTATAACTTTTGTAAAGAAGGGAAACACATAGGCCCTCATTACAACCCTGGCGGTCGGTGTTAAAGCGGCGGTAATACCGCCAACAGGCCGCCGGAAGAAAAAATGGGATTATGACCATGGCGGAAACTGCCAACATAGACAGCCACTTTAACACTCTGACCGCCACGGCGGTACAAACAAACAGCGCGGCGGACACCGCCAATAGACTGGCGGGAGACAATGTACCGCCCACCCTATCACAACACGGCTATCAGCCACCTTTTCCGGGGTGGAACCAACGTGAATAAAAACATGGCGGAAACAGTACACAGAAGGGAAAACACTCACCTCTCCACACGCCACGAGGAACCAGGACGCCATGGAGCCTGAATTGCAGATCCTGCCGGTGATGGTCTTCCTGCTCCTCTATCAGGAGCTCCAAAAATGGCGGCAACGACCAAGGTGAGTACTGCACCTACAACACAATGGAGGGGGAGGGAAAAGAGAGTGATGCACACACGCAACACACAAGACCCACCCCCCACACTCAGCCACAACACCATACAAACAAATACATACTGCAACATTACATATACACCCCCCCTGCCCCACTGGAAGAACGCAAGGACAAAAGGAAATGATTGTCACGATTGTAATCAATAAAAATCCATTAGTCAAAAGTCAAAGTCCAGTATATATAAATATGTACACCAACTACACAAGTCCGGATAGTGCACCAATCATTGTCCGCGGACCACTGGGCCCAAAAAATGCATGGGCGAGGCCCACACATGATACCTGACTCGAAACGGAGAGAACACTGGAGGGGCATCACATAGAAAATATACAGGCACCTCAGGGGGAGGGGGGCACCTCAGCCTGATGAACGCATGACACCACTGCTCCACGAGGGGGTTCCATGCCCATTGATGTATCCTGGGGAGTGCAATGCCACAGACTCTCAAATCTTTTCAGTGGGTGGTTTGCTCACTGCTTTATCCTGGGAGTGCAAAGTCACAGTCTCTCAAGTCTTTTCAGTGGGTGGTTTGCCCACTGCTTTATCCTGGGGAGTGCAAAGCCACAGTCTCTCAAGTGGATAGCAGTCTCCACTGGTTCTGGAGGGGACTTTGTACCCAGAGTGCTTCATCCTGCCAAGGACTGAGGTAGTGGATGAGAAACTCCACTGGTTCTGGAGGGAGCTTTGTGCCCAGAGTGCTTCATCCTGCCAAGGACTGAGGTAGTGGATGCCTTTCTCCACTGGTTCTGGAGGGGGCATGGTGCCCAGAGTGCTTCATCCAGCCAAGGACTGAGATAGTGGATGCCTTTCTCCACTGGTTCTGGAGGGGGCCTGGTACCCAGAGTGCTCCACGTGCAGTGTGGCTGGTACAATTCCCTCACCTGGGTGTGTGTGCCACGAGATTGCCGAGGTACAGGTAGCATGATACGCCATGGAGGCAGCGACATATCCCACACTGCTGCGGCTTCGCATTCCATATGCAGGTGACAACTGTGATGACAGTGATGCTTCATGGAAGCTACCCAGGGTCCTGAAACTCACCACCAGCCTCGGACGACTGACCACTGGGGATGGTAGCCATCTCTGCGGTGGTGCCACTGGCTGAGAATGTCGCGGGGCCGCTGGCAGTGCTTGCGTCGGTGGCAGTTGCGGCGGTGCTTGCGGCGGTGGCAGTCGCGGCGGTGCTGACTGCGGGGTCTGTGGCGGCGGTGCTGGCTGCGGGGTCTGTGGCGGCGGTGCTGGCGGCGGGGTCTGTGGCGGTGCAGGTGGCGGTGTTCTCCGCCATACAGGTTGGCGTCGACCTGGACAGAAGGTGTGACACTGGTCCCTCAGTCGGTGCCACCATGCCCTCTCCTGACCTGCCCTTCAGTTTTTGGCCCTTCCCCACCTTTGATGGTGGCGCAGCTGTCTTGCCACTATCCCCTTTCGTTTTCCTTGACCCCTTGGTGGCAGGTGTTTTCAGCTTCTCCCTCTGGGATGTGGGCACCTTTTTCACCTTGGCAGGTGGCAGAATGTCCCTGTCCTCGCTCTGTGGCAGACTGGCAGCCCTGATGGTTGGCGCACTCCATGACCCCGCAGTTGCTGGCACCACTGTGTCTGGGGATGTGGTGGCTGAGGTGCTGGGCTGGGACCTGGAAAGCCTGGCCCTAGGGGAAGGACGGGGGGAGGTGTAGAGAAGAAGTCAATATTAACCAGGAAAAGTTTTTTAGACACACTGGGATGGGTAGATGGAGGGGTTTGGGAGTGGAGGTAGAGGTAGTGGTTGTAGGAGGTGCACATCTGCTGAATTTGGGTGAAGGTGCATGGGCTGGAGGCTGTTGTGAGGTGGATGACTGTTGGGTGGGTGTGTGCCTGCGTTTGTGTACTTTGGGAGGATGGCTCACAGACACACTGGGAGAGGACACAGGGGATGTGTTAATGGTAGTGGGGTGGTGAGTGCACGTGAGTGGTGTGTGGTGATGGGTATGCTGGTGATGGAGGTAGTGGCTGAGGATGTAGTGCATGCAGGTGTGAATGGAGACGAGACTGTGAGGGAGGAGGGAGACGTGGAGGAGGGGGACACAGTGGAGGCAGTGGATGTTGGTATGTGTGTATGGGTATGATGCTTGTGTGAGTGCCTGTGGGATGTGTGGTGCTTATGTTTGCCTGAGACACCCTTGTGTGGTGAGGTGTGTGCATGTTGGTCTGATGGTCTGCTTGGGATAAGCTAAGGTACAGGGGATTGGGTCTGGGTGGAGGAAGTTGGAGGGGGAGGCTGGACACAGGGACAATGGCTGCCATCAGTGCGGAGGCCAGATCCTGAAATGCTCTCTGTTGGGCCGCCTGGACAGAATGAATGCCCTCCAGGTATGCATTTGTTTGTTGCAAATGCCTCTAAACACCCTGGATGGCATTCAGAATGGTAGACTGCCCAACAGTGAGGGATCTCAGGAGGTCAACAGCTTCTTCACTGAGGGCAGCACAGCTGACTGGGGCAGGGCCTGAGGTGCCTGGGGCGAAGGAGATGCCCACCCTCCTGGGTGAGCGGGCACAGGACACACGTTGAGGGGCTGCTGGGAGGGCGGTGCTGGAAGGGGGGGTGGCGGCTGTACCTGTTGATGCGGGGGCCACTGAGGGGCCAGCCACCGCAAGGGAGCTCCCATCAGAGGAGTAGTCACTGCTGTCTGTTCCTGTTCCCACCGTGTAGCTCCCCTTGCCCTCCGTCCCACTGGTGGCTTCAGACTCCGTTGTTTCGCCCTCCAGGGCCAAGTGGGATGCAGCTCCCTTCTGCTCCAGTGCCAATGCTCTTCCGCCTGATGATGCTATTGCACACAAGAACAGGGAGACCACAAAAAGGGGGGGGAGACAGAAGAAATACATGTTAAGTGCATGCAACACTACTACCATTGGTGGACACTACAGACACAGCAGCCCTCTGCACTACGCCATGCACTTACAGTTCCTAGATGAATCACATGCCCATGGGGTACAAGGCCTAAGCCCAATTGCTGCACACATGGAAGTCACAGGAGCCAGACTAGGTGTAGATGGCACTAACCACTAGTTGGGTTGGGGTGCCACTGAGCCTGCCTCACAAGGGACCTTGCCTACCAAGACCTCCGTGGCCTAGGGGAACCCACTGCCCACCTCCCGCCCCAGACACTTCGTAATGCGTGCAGAGTCAGCTGAATGAGAGTGTACTCACCCCCTTGTAGCTGCTGTGATTCCCTCAAGCGCTCATCCAACTCCTGATATGCCACCGCCAGGATCCGGAACATCAGGGGGGTCATGGTGCGACGGGCACCCCTCCCACGTTGGGAGGCCATCCCCAGCTGGGCCTTCGCCGTCTTCTTGGTCCAGCGGCGCAGGTCCTCTCATCTTTTCCAGCAGTGGGTGCTCCATCTGTGGTGGACCCCCAGGGTCCGGATATCTTTGGTGATGGCACGCCAAATAGCCTTTTTCTGGTGGGCGCTGACCTAGAAGAATAGTACAGGGGAAAAGGAAAATCTTTACCCGTCCGGACCGTCATACTCATTGGCCCACGTTCCCACTCTTGCCCTGACACACATACACTCACCGTCCGCACATGCAGGCCTCAGTCCCCACCATTTCTCTTCCATCCACACCACTCCAAACAGGCATTGCCCATGCAGCATGCTCACAGTGTACTCACCTGTTTGTCTTGAGGACCGTACAGTTGTGTGTACTGGGGGAGGACCCCATCCACTAGTTTCTCCAACTCCTCCAAAAAGAAGGCAGGGGCCCTTTCCCCAGACACATGAGCCATCGTCGCTTCCAGACTAAGGTCACAGCAGCACTTGCAGTGTAGGTCCTCTCGTGTTGAAGGTCAGGTATCAAGTGAGTGAACAGACAGAAAATGGTGGTCACGTCGGCGGCGGTGCGTACTGTTGCCGCCCGCGTACATCGTCATTGGCTCCTCGGACCCATAGGGTCCAATGTTAACCAATGCAGGATTGCACTGCGGTCTTTGACCGCCTACCGCAATGGTGTACAACGCCAGTGCAGTTACCTCATATCCCCTTGTCCCACCTTACAGGTCAGGCAGCCGCCATTTCAGGGGGCCACATGGCATTAATATTAACTGTGTCACACCAATGTAGGCCTTGAATACAGACAGTAACAGGCACATTGCAGATTAACAAATGTGTGCAAATGACATGTTGTGATACCTCAGTGTTGGCTGACTCTCTGCTCGCTGTTCTCCTCCATAGGGCACGTCTGCTGGGGCAGGTGATGAGATGGCGGCATCCTCCGGTGTACAGACCGCTGGTGGACCTGTAGACAATGGTATAGAGACACGTAATAGTCACCTACAGACTTGATCGTGCAACAATCCATGAACTGTGTGCCCATTTGGAGCCAGACCTGATGTCAGCTATCCGCCAACCCACAGGATCCCCCCTCTAGTGCAGGTCCTGTCAGTACTCCATTTCCTGGCAAGTGGTTCCTTTCAAACTACAGTGGCCATTGCATCAGGGATGTTCCAGCCAATGTTCTCCAACGTGTTGTCCAGAGTGTTGTCTGCCCTGATGAAATACATGCACAGTTACATCGTGTTCCCTCATGTGGAGGATTTGCCCACAGTGAAAGGTGACTTCTAGGCCCTGGTACATATCCCCAACATCATAGGTGCCATGGATGGGACACATGTGGGCTTGGTACCCTCCTTCAGGAGTGAACAGGTGTACAGAAACCGGAAGAGCCACCATTCTATGAATGTGCAGATGGTGTGTTTGGCCGACCAGTACATCTCCCATGTGAATGCCAAATTTCCTGGCTCAGTGCATGACGCTTACATTCTGAGGAATAGCAACATCCCTTATGTGATGGGGCAACTACAGAGGCACAGTGTGTGGCTAATAGGTGAGGACAAGGACCCTATACAGTGTGAATAGTTGTCTGGGTATGGGGTTGTCCCTAGGGGTTAGTGTGTGTCTAACAGTTGTCCCTCGATATTTGCAGGTGACAATGGTTACCCCAACCTGTCATGGCTACTGACCCCAGTGAGATATCCCAGGACAAGGGCAGAGGAACGCTAAAATGAGGCACATGAGCGAACTAGTAGAGTGATTGAACGCACCTTCGGCCTCCTGAAGGCCAGGATCTGGTGCCTCCATATGACAGGTGGTTCTCTCTGCTACTCACCAAAGAAGGTATGCCAGATCATTGTGGCTTGCTGTATGCTGCACAACCTGGCTTTGCGACAGCAGGTGCCTTTTCTGCAGGAGGATGGTCCAGCTGGTGGTCTTGTGGTAGCTGTGGAGCCTGTGGACAGTGAAGAAGAGGAGGCAGAAGAAGAGAATATCGACAACAGAAACAACATAATCATGCAATACTTCCAGTGAGACACAGGTAAGAAGATGTCTCCTCCCACATCTCATACTATTGTTGGAGCTAGCATAAGTCTGTCATTTTCACTCAGTGTATGGACCCTGACTTGTCACTTTGCCTTTCCATTTCACAGATGTGGGTCCCATTTTGTGCCATCTGCTATATTTCCTCCAGCCCTACAGCTGTGTTACATCGGTATGTGAACAATTAAATTGACATTGCTATATTCCATGGTTATTGCAATTACACGTTTGTGAAAGCACAGACTGACTCCAGATTGTTTTGTGATTGAAGTGTGTTTATTTCTGGGCAAATAAGTGGAGGGGTTGTAAAATGGGCAGGGGTGATGGTGAAGGAATGTCCATGGCAGAGTCCAGTCTATTTGTTTCACAGGTACATTGTGCAAAGGGGCATAGGAAGTGGAGCAATGGCAGTTGAAGGATGGACAGGGTGAGAAAGTGGGACAGAAAGGTGACATTCAGGGGGGTCTCATTTCCTGGCGGGGGTCTTGGCAATGTTCTCTGTCTTGTTCCTGGATCGCAGGGACCGTTTGCGGGGTGGTTCTCCATCTGCAGGGAGTGGGGTGCTGGTGTTGTGTTCCTGTGGTGGTACCTCCTGTCCACTAGCGCCGGCAGAGGTGGAGGGCTGTTCATCGTTCAGGGTAGTGTCAGGGGCCCCTTGTTGTGCTACAGTGTCCCTCCTGGTGTTGACAAGGTCTTGCAGCACCCCTACAATGGTGACCAGGGTGTTGTTAATGGACTTCAGGTCCTCCCTGATCCCCAGATAGTGTTCCTCCTGCAGCCGCTGGGTCTCCTGAAACTTGGCCAGCACCGTTGCCATCATCTCCTGGAAATGATGGTAAGCTCCCATGATGTCGGAGAGGGCCTTGTGGTGAGTGAGTTCCCTGGGCCTGTCCTCCCCCTGTTGCACAGCAGTCCTCCCAGTGTCCCTGTTTTCCTAATCCTCTGTCCCCTGAAACGTGTGCCCACTGCCACTGCCCCCAGGTCCCTGATTGTCTTGGGTTAGTGGGTTTGCCTGGGGTCCCTGAAGTGGTGGACACACTGCTGATTGGTGTGTCCTGTGGACAGAGGGATGGGCCCGCTGGTTGGGTGCTGTGCTGATGTTTCCTGAGGGGGAGGCTCTGTGGTGGCTTGTGCCAGTGTCAGGGGAACCGACTGTCCCGAGGTCCCTGATGGGCCGGGCTGGTCATCTTGATCCAGTTGTGCAGAGCTGCTGTCATCAGTGTGGGTCTTTTCTGTGAGGGGACTGGACATGTCTGGTACCTCCTGTCTGGTGACGTTGGGTTGGGGTCCTGCAGGGGTGTAAAGGCATGAATATTGCATCTGTGTGTCAAATTTGGTTAAAAAATCATGGTAGTCTGACTTTGCAGTTCTTAGACCACAAATGTAGCCCCAAGTTTGAGACCTACATGGATAATGTAAATCCTCCCTACATTAAAACACTATTTATTAAGTTCAGACTAGGGACCCTTCCGCTCAAGACATTTACAGCACAATGGAGACCGGAGGACTGTAATTCAACATACTGCCATCATTGTCAAAAGACAAAAGAGTCACTTGCGCACTTTATGTTTTTCTGCCCTAGATATCTGGTACCTAGGAAAAAGTGGATTGCTCCACTATGTAGGGCAATCGGGATAAGGGAATGGAATACGGCATTACGACTCTTAACAACTGACACAAATGATAAAATAGTTTTTTCTGTTGTGGGATACCTGCGAAGTGCATGGACAATAAGAACAAAAGAATTATCATAAACGTGTAATCCCAACACATTGTTTTTAGCCTATATTCATTTAATATATCAGTTTTTAACCAGATGAAGTTAAAGCCTCAAGGGTCTGGATTTGTAGATTTAAAGAATAATGATGAACTGTATGATTTTATAATCCTGTGACCTCACTATTTATCTAGGGTTCTTAAAAAGTAAAATATGTAATTTTCTCTTTTTTATACCAGATAACTGAGATAAATGACAACATTGGTTCCCCAGTGGTGAGGTTCTTGTAAAATACATAGGAGACATGAACTAGAATTCTTATAATCGCGTGTTCTTAATAACTTGGTTTTAAGATTATATTTATTTAGTTTGATAAATTTTAATTGATTGAAGCCAAATTTTAACGATCTAATATTTTTATATGCCGTGAGATTTCGTAAAAACAAAAAATGTTTAAAAACAATGCTGTTTATATTCTTAGAATTTTTAAAGTGTTATGTTTCCTAATCATGTTATGTCTTGTATTGTCAACTTTTATGGCTTATAGCCGAAATAAAGTTATAAAAGAAAGAAGCATCTGTGTGTGCCATTGTGTGCAATGGGTGAGTGACCCTGTACTCCAGTGCTTGCATTCTTGTCTTGGTCCTTGTGTGATATTTGGCTTGGGGTCTGTGTGGGTATCTGTAGTGGACATGCTTTGGTGATAGGTGTCCATGCTTTGGTGTTGCATACAGGGCTTGGTATTGGGATGGGTGGGTTGTGATAGTGGGGCATATGTGAGGTGTTGGAGTGATAGGGATGAGGGTGAGGGTGGGAGTATGTGATGGCATGCAGGTAGGATGGGGGATATAATGGTAAAGCTTTGACTTACCAGAGTCGAGTCCTCCTGCTACTCCTGAGAGGCCCTCAGGATGCAGTATTGCCAAGACCTGCTCCTCCCATGTTGTCAGCTGTGGGGGCGGAGGTGGGGGTCTACTGCCAGTCCTCTGTACAGAAATCTGGTGTTTGGAGACCACGGAACACACCTTCCCCGTAGGTCGTTCCACCTCTTCCTGATGTCATCCCGTGTTCTTGGATGCTGTCCCACTCCGTTGACCCTGTCGACGATTCTGCGCCATAGCTCAATCTTCCTTGCAATGGAGGTGTGCTGCACCTGTGATCCGAATAGCTCTACCCGGACGATTTCCTCCACCATGACCCTGAGCTCCTCCTCAGAGAACCTGGGGTGCTGTTGAGTTGCCATGATGTGGTGTGGGTGATGTGTGAGGTGATGTGTGTTGTGATGTTTGAGGGGATGTGTTGTTGTGTGTTGTTTGAGGTGCATGGATGTTGTGTAAGTGATGGTGTTTTGTGTCTGTGGATGCTGGTGTTGTTTACGGTGGTGTCTCTCTCTGGCGTGTTATCAGAATTCTGGTAGTAAGGGTTTGTGGGTGATGTGGGTGTGTGTTTTATATTGGATTGGGTGTGAGGGTGTGGTGTGTGTATGTGTATCAGGTGTGTGTATTTCGAATTGTCCAATGTGGTTGTGTTTTGTAAATGTTTGTGTATTTTGAGCGCAGTGGTGTGTACCGCCAATGGAATACTGCCGTTAAAAGCCCGCTGCGTGGATTCGTGGGTCGTGATAGTGTGGGCATATCCCTGTTGGCTTGACGGTGGAGGTTTTGTTATTGCCAGTTTATCACTGACCTTTGGTGTGGCGGAATTGTGTGGGTGTCTGTATTATGTGGATTCCAAGCTGTGGGTCGTAATAGCTGTAGCGGAATTCTGCCGGTGCAGCGGTATGTTGGCGGTCTTCTGCACGGCGGTAAGCAGCATTTACCGCCAGGGTTGTAATGAGGGCCATAGATTCTTTAATGACTACATTTCAAGAACGTGCTGAATTTAATAAACAATTATTAAAACTGGGGAATGAGGACATTTTGAACATTACTGCTATCCGCAAAATGGAACACCATGGAGTAACTGTACTACTCAATGAAAAATTACAAGATAAATTTAACTCTTTGGCAAAATCAGTATCCAGGACTGCTGGACTAGAGAAATGTTTATGTGTGTGCAAAAACTTTAGAGTAATTTTAAGACGTAATTTAAGTGTTGATGAAGGATGGGTAAATAGTGCTCTGGGTAAAGTTGTTGATTTCATTACATGTTCTAACCACAAAGAGGTTGAATTCTTAGCTATAAAGTTTGATCGGATTGATGGTATTAAAGAAATTGGACAATGCGTTGTATGCTTTTTGCTTGAGAAAGATTTGCATGTCTGGAGATACCAGTTTCCAGTCTCTCTTGTGTATGCTGTAACTATTCACAAGTCTCAAGGTTAAAGTTTTGATGCTGAATATATTTAGATTGGAAGCATGTTTTTTAAAGAAGGAATGTAATATATATCATTGGCACGAGGTTGAACATTATCTGGTTTATTTCTGGTTGATTTTGATGAGAAGAAGCTTAGTGCAGATGCAGATTAAGGAGTAAGGGGCAGTACTCTGTTTAGGAAAATGGGTATTATTTCCTTAGAGGAAACTGGCAAAAGAATCAAGAAAAAATACAGATAAGACAGAAAGCAAGGCTAAAGAAGAAAGTGTCAAGAAAAGAAAACTGGAGAATGATGGAGATATTGCAGGTTACCAGTTAGATAACACTAATGGTGTAAAGTACTATGCTAATGGTGTTCTGTATGTTCTCTTTCATCTACCACATATTGTAAATGCGATCTAAGATAGACAACAGAACACACTGTGCACAGCACTATTTCATTGCCTTCAATGCTTATCTTATGACAGGACTGTAATACATTCAGTTTCAGGGATATCGAGACAGCTATAGTAGATCTGTAGTACTTACTCTAAACACACTACAAGATGCACAGGAATTTATTATCGTGATCCTTGAAGTTTTACAAGAAGAAGATGCAAATATTGATGAAATATTTGGATTCAGTTATATATGGAACGATGAGTGTGAAGATTGCTCTTTCTCACATAACACTGAAATCCAATCGACTTACCTCTGCCAGATTGCAAAACTGTATATTTTACTAAAGTAAAAAAAGAGTCACCAAAACATGACTTGTCCAACTTGTAAATTTAATCTATTGTCTACATTGGTTATACAGAGAAGTTGTAAATGCATTATAGCAATATCACAACACTGCAGAGCAGATGGATCAAAATTGGACACTGAGATTACAAATTGTAAAGCAGGATAAATATCTATTTCAGGGAGAACGTACTATACTTTGGCTATCAACTTCCATGAAGGCTTTAATATTACATCTGGACATTATACTGTATATTTAAAGGTTCAAACTGAATGGACGGAATGCAATGACAGTAGTCTGCAAATCAAACAAAAACAACCTTTTAATCTTCCTAATTCTTACCTATTATTTCTTCAGACAAAGTCATAAGAAGCATTTTTGGAAAACAATATAAGATGCCATCTTTCATCTGCAGTGCTCATTATTGCTTAATATATCATTCAGTTTCTAAGGGGTCACATATTCTAAAATATGTGAAAAAATGAACTGTGGATGAAAAGTGTTCCTAACTTTTTTGTGGTAAAGAACAAAGATACAGTTTTCTCTCTACATGGATCACCAAAAATGAACTGCTCATGAAATATTTTCAAAGTATTTCTGGAAGAAAACAAATATATGGTATTCTGACTATGCAGATTATCATTGTTTAAAACATAATTCGGCCTATCAGAGATGATGTGTACAGAACTATGTGGAAAATTCAAGAATGGATTATTTTTGTTCATAGTTTTGTACCAGCTATAATACTAAGAAAATAGTTTTTAACAAACAATCTTTTGGTTTGTGTAGGAAGTGTAGCTTAATAAAAGAATGTAAATATTGTAGTGAGTGCAATCCACAGTATCACTTACATGTAGTGAAATGCGCTGTAGCGGGAATTGCATACCGTCGTGATCAAAAGCACCTTTCTAAAAGTACATTTTTTATACAGAATTCTGTCTTCTAATACTTTATAAATGAATCTTTTTATGTAATCTAAACATATTAAATGCTTCTTTATGTATTTTAAAAGTATGAAAAAATAAGGTGCATTCATGGCTGAACCGCGACTATTCACGATGGGGATGCGACTCCACAATTTTTATTTTTTTAAAGTACATTTATATTTCCTGATTATTTTTATGTACACACTTTAGAACCACCATAGTTAAAAAATTTAACCATCACACATAAAATTACAAAAGGTTACAGCTAGCAGTTCTAAAACATATATAAAAAACATACAAATTGATTTAAAAAAAAGACTATAGGGTTATTATACTCAGGAAATACAATTAAATACAAAATAGAAATTCACTGAAAAAACAAAGGTTGCAGGCTCAGCCTAATTAGGAAATACAATTTAGATAACCATAGAAATTCACTGAAAAAATAAAGGTTTCAGGGATGGGATGGTTAGAAAAAAGAATTTAAAAAACCTTAGAAATTCACTGAAAAAAACAAAGATTACAGAGAGAACTAGAAAACCATCATGCATATCCTCCTCAGAAAGTGTAGTTTAATCAGATGTTAAAGAGAGAGGACTGCAAGTCTAATGGGTTAGGGGATAAAGTTCTCTGATAAGGATGGGATTGCTAGGGATTTAGGGATTTGTTGGAATAGCGTCCACAAGATTTGGTTGAGGGGATGAGTGAATACAAGGGCTGGGTAGGGGTTACATATAGTTTGGAGTAGAAATTCAGAATGCTAGTTTTAGGAGATAGGCAGAAACAGATTGTATCATCAGTGAAGATTGAGTGCAATTGGGAGGATGTGTGGGAGGGGGGATGCAGATCCATGATCTGAGTTGGTAGCCTGGGCTGGAGCGAAAGATATGTGTGATAGAATAATTAAAATGGGATCTATGAACACAGAAGGGTAGACTACTGGGAATTTGGAGAAGAGCCTCAGGTTTTGAACATAGAGCCACACGATTAGGAACTGGCAGTAAGGAAAGAGTAAAAACATTGATTCTGTATTTGATTAGCAGCCTTAGCATTCACAAACATGGATACATTTAGGTGTAATATACCTCAGGTCGGTGATCGGGGTTTTTAGAGGTAGAAATGCCTGCATTGAATTTTGAAGAAAGTGGTATCAAGAGTTTATGACCATTATGACCTAAGGGAATTCTGATTAAATGGTAGACATATAGGTGGTAAAGGAAGAAGCCTTTCAATGAAGTGTTGTCAGAGGAGAAAATCAGGTCATCTTTCAGTCATACATTTTTAATAGAAAAATATGGATCCGAGATAACAGTTTCAGTCAGTTTCAGTTTAAGGTTTTTGGAGGCATACTTGCAGAGCACGGAGGAGAGGGTGTAAAGATTTTGATATAGCAACCACGGTGAGTACTGCACCTAGCACACAGGGGAGGGGGGAAGGAAAAAGACAGTGACACACACACGCAACATGCAACACCCCCACCCCCACCCTCACCCTCACCCACAACACCATACACACAAAAACATGCATCAACATTACATTTACACCCCGTTACCCCCTGGAAGAACGCAAGGACAAAAGGAATTGAGTACAATCAGTGATATTTTAAAATATGCAGATATAGTTAATGATTAGAAAAACAGTACATACAAATATTTACAATATGTACAGAAGGCCGTACACTGTCATTTGCAAATGTCCATGGCCCACTGGCCCAAAAATCATGGGCGAAGCCCACACTTGACTCCTGCCTCAAAACGGAGAGAACATTGCAGGGGCATCAGGTCGTAAACACGCCCCTCAGAGGGAAGGGGGGCACCTCAGCTGGAAGATGGTACTACGCCACTGCTCCTGGAGGGGGCTACATGCCCACTGCTTAGTCCTGGGGAGTGCAAAGCCATGGTCTCTCAAGTCTCTCCAGTGTGTGGTTTGCCCACTGCTTGGTCATGGGGAGTGCAAAGCCACAGTCTCTCTAGTAGGTGGTTTTCCCACTGCTTGGTCCTCCGGAGTGCAAATCAACAGTCTCTCAAGTCTCTCAAGTGGGTGGTTTGCCCACTGCTTGCTCCTGGGGAGTGCAAAGCCATAGTCTCTCAAGTGGATGGCTTCTCCACTGGTTCTGGAGGGGGCCTTGTGTCCAGTGTGCTTCATCCTGGGGAGGATGGGGTGAGTGGATGGCCTCTTCCACTGGTTCTGGAGGGGGCATGGTGCGCAGTCTGCTTCATCCTGGGAAGGATAGGGATAGTGGATGCATTTCTCCACTGGTTCTGTAGGGGGCATGGTGCCTAGTGATGCTGCACTTGGGGGGTGGCAGTTCATATTCCCTCACCTGGGTGTCTGAGGCACGAGATTTGCAGGGAACAGGTAGCACGATACTCCCTGGAGGCAGGGCCAAATTCCATCCTGCGGCGACTAAGGCTTCAAACTGGTGGTAGTGCCAGTGCTGGTGGGGGTGCTTCAAGTAGTGGTGGGAGGCTCCAGGCCGTCTCCTGCAGCCTCGGATGGCTGCCCACTGGGGATGCTGCTGCTGACAGTTGTTGTGGCAGAGGATGGGCATGTGGTGGTGCAGGTGGCGGTGCTTGCGGTAGTGCATGCGGTGGTGCCTGCGGCGGGATGCTGCTGGTGCTGCCCGTGGTGCAGGTGCTGGTAGTGGTGGAGGGAAACACCAGGCCGTCTCTTGCAGCCTCGGACAGCTGCCCACTGGGGATGCTGCTCCTGACAGTTGTTGTGGCAGCAGCGGTGCAGGTGGCGGTGCAGGTGGTGGTGCCTGCGGCGGTGCTTGCCACGCTACGGGTTGCAGGGCTGTCGGTACTGATGGTGGGCACCAGGCCCTCACCTTGAGCCTCCGAGGCCTGAAGTGCCTTGCCTTGGGTTTTCTTCCCCTTCCTCACCTTGGCAGATGCTGCTGGGACCTTGGCACTGGCAGCTTGAGTTTTGGAAGAGGCCTTGCTGTGTGGGTCGGGCTCCTTGGCCGTGCTGCATGCTGGCCCCTTCTTCACCTTGGCAGGTGGCGGAATGGGTTGGTCCTTTGCAGGTCTTGGTGGCACACTGGCTGCCCTGACTGGGACCTCCTTTGATCCTCTAGGACTTGCAGGTACCACAGCATCCGCCGACTTGGTGGCTGAGGTGCTGGCCTAGGATCTGGACGCCCTGGCCCTAGGGGAAGGACGGAGGGGGGGAGGCGTAGGGAAGAGGTCAATGTTTGCCTGGAAATGTTTTTTAAACACACTTTGACGGAAGGATGGAGAGGGTTTGGGAGTGGAGGAAGAGGGAGTGGTTGTAGGATGTGTACGTCTGCTGAGTTTGGGTGAAGGTGCATGTGCTGGATGCTGTTGTGAGGTAGATGGCTGTTAGGTGGGTGGGGGCTTGCGTTTGTATACTTTGGGAGGAGGGGTCACAGACACACTGGGAGAGAACACAGGGGACGTGTCGACGGTTGTAGGGGTGGTGACTGCTCGTGAGGGCTGTGTTGTGATGGGCGTGCTGGTGATGGAGGTAGTGGATAAAGATGTAGTGCATGCAGGTGTGAGTGGAGACGCTACTGGGAGGGAGGTGGAGGACGAGGAGGAGGGGGACACAGTGGAGGCAGTGGATGTTGGTGTGTCTGCATGGGGATGGTGCTTGTGTGAGTGACTGTTAGATGAAGTGTGGTGCTGATGTTTGCCTGAGCCACTTTTGTGTGGTGATTTGGGTTCATGTTGGTCTGAAGATGTGCTTGGAATAGACTGAGGTTGAGGGGATTGGGTATGGGTAGTAGAAGTTGGAGGGGAGAGGCTGGACACAGGGACAATGGCTGCCATCAGTGCTGAGACCAGAGCCTAAAATGCTCTCTCTGGGGCGGCCCCGACAGAGTGAATGCCCTCCAGGTATGCATTTGTTTGCTGCAAATGCCTCTTGACACCCTGGATGGCAGTTAGAATGGTTGACTGACCAAAAGTGAGGGATCTCAGGAGGTCAATAGCCTCCTGCCTGAGGGCAGCAGGGCTGACTGGGGCAGGGCCAGAGGTGCCTGGGGCGAAGGAGATGCCCACCCTCCTGGGTGAGCGGGCATGGGAAACAAGCTGAGGGGCTGCTGGGAGGGCGGTGCTGGTAGGGGGGGTGGCGGCTGTACTTGTTGTTGGGGTGGGCACAGAGGTGTCCGCCACCATCAGGGAGCTTCCATCGGAGGATGAGTCGCTGTCAGTGGTCCCCCCTCCTGTCCCTGTCGTGGAGCTCCCCTCGCCCTCCGTCCCACTGGTGCCTTCACCCTCGGAGGATTCGGACTCCAGGCCCATGTGGGATTCAGCTCCCTCCATTGCTGGTGCCTCTGCTCCTCCGCCAGATGATGCTAATGCACACAAGGACAGGGCGACAAAACAAAAAAGGGGTGAAAGAGACAGAGGATACACTTGGTCAATGCCAGCAACACCACTACCGTTGGCGTATACAACACACAGCTGCCCTATGCACTAGGCCATGCCCAACCATTTACTGAGACAGTCACCAGCCCATGGGGTACAATGCCTAACGCCAGCATCTGCACACCTGAAACCCACAGGACCCTGCCCAGTACTAGATGTCCACTTACACCATTGGGGTAGGACTGCGCCAGAGCCTGCACAACAAGGGACCTACCCTGCCATGATTGCACTGGCCTAGGGGCACCCACAGCCCACAGCCCCCACCCAGCTACCTCCTAAAGCGCGCAAAGTCAGCTTTCATAATCTGTACTCACCCCCTTGTGGCTGCTGTAATGCCCTCAAGCGCCCATCAAACTCCAGATAGGCCACCGCCAGGATGTGGAACATCAGGGGGTTCATGGTGCAACGGGCACCCCTTCCACGTTGGGAGGCCTGCCCCAGCTGGGCCTCCGCCATTTTCTTGGTCCAGCGGCGCAGGTTCTCCCATCTCTTGCGGCAGTGGGTGCTCTGCCTGTGATAGATCACCAGGGTCCGCACCTCGTTGGCGATGGCACGCCAAATACCCTTTTTCTCGTGGGCTCTGACCTGGAGGGATGAGACAGCAGAAAAGGTCATTACTCACCTGTCCGGACCGTCATACTCATTGCCCACCAGTTCCCACTTATGCCCTGACACACGTACACTGACCACCTCTCATGCAGCACTCAGGACAGGACACCTCAGCACTTCCCAACATGTGGCTTACATCCACACCACTCCAAACATGTATTGCCCATGCATCATGCTCACAGTGTACTCACCTGTTTGTCTGGAAGAGCGTAGAGTAATGTGTACTGGGGTAGGACCACATCCACCAGTTTCTCCAACTCCTCCGCAGTGAAGGCAGGGGCCCTTTCCCCAGACATATGAACCATTGTCGCTTCCAGACACAGGTCACAGCAACACTTGCAGTGTAGGTCCTCTCCTGTTGATGGTCAGGTAGCAAGTGAGTGAATAGTTAGAAAATGGCGGTGACGTCTGCAGCGATGTGTATCGTCACCGCCAGCGTACATCGCCATTGGCTCCTGGAACCCATAGGGCCCAATGATAACCAATGCGTATCTGTGCGGCGGGCATCGACAGCCTACCGCGACGGAACACAACACCAGTGCACTTACCTCATTTCCACTTGTCCCTCCTCACAGGTCAGGCAGCTGCCATTTCAGGGGGACACAGGGCATGGCAACTAACTGCATCACAGCAGACATTGGCACATCAACTGACTCTCGACTTCATATACTGCTTCTGCAAAGTAAATTCAGCAAAATTAGTGCAATATATGTGGAAATATGACCCTCTGCTCACCGTTCTCTTCCATAGGCTACAACCGATGAGGCAGATTATGAGATGGCGGCATCCTCCGGTGTACAGACCCCTGGTGGACCTTGCGACAATGGAGGACAGACACATTATCATCACATACAGACTTGATCGTACCACAATCCAAGAACTGTGTGCCCAATTGGAGCAAGACCTGATGTCAGCTATCCGCCAGCCCCCAGGTATCCCCACCTCTAATTCAGGTCCTGTCAGTGCTCCATTTTCTGGCAAGTGGTTCCTTTCAAACTACAGTGACCATGGCATCAGGGATGTCTCAGCCCATGTTTTCCAATATGTTGACCAGAGTGTTGTCTGCCCTGCTGAAACAGATGCGCAGCTACATCGTGTTCCCCCAGGTGGAGAATTTGGCCACAGTGAAGGCTGACTTCTATGCCCTGGGAAATATCCCCAACATCATTGGTGCCACTGATGGTACACATGTAGCATTTGTCCCCCCAGGAGAAAAGAACAGGTTTACAGGAATAGGAAAAGCTATCACTCAATGAATGTGCAGATGGTGTGTTTGGCGGACCAGTACATCTCCCATGTGAATGCCAAATATTCTAGCTCTGTCCATGACGCATTTATATTGAGGAATAGCAGCATCCCATATGTGATGGGCCAACTCCGGAGGCACCGGGTGTGGTTAATAGCTGAGCCAAAGGTCCCCACCGATTATAATTTGGTGTCTGGGTATGGGATTGCCCCTAAGGGTTAATGTGCATCTAACAGTTGTCTCCCTATATTTGCAGGTGACTCTGGTTACCCCAGCCTCTCATGGCTACTGACCCCAGTGAGGAATGCCAGGACAAGGGCAGAGGAACATTACAATGAGGCACATGGGCGTGCAAGGAGGATAACTGAGAGAACCTTCGGCCTCCTGAAGGCCAGGTTCCGGTGTCTCCATCTGACAGGTGGCTCCCTGTACTACTCACCCAAGAAGGTGCGCCAGATCATCGTTGCATGTTGCACAACCTGGCCTTGAGACGTCAGGTGCCTTTTCTGCAGGAGGATGTGCCTGGAGATGGTCTTGTGGCAGCGATGGAGCCTGTGGACACTGATGAAGAGGAGGCAGAGGAAGAAGATGTTGGCAACAGAACAAATATAATACAGCAGTACTTCCAGTGACACATAGGTAAGACACTGTAACTTCACTTAACATTTCAGTAATCTGTTGGACATTGTACATGGCAGCCTCTTACCCTATGTCTATGACCACTGACTGTTCCCTTTGGATTCTCTATTTTCAGATCTCTGTGCCCCATTCTGGCTCCTGCTATATGTACTGGTGCCCACCAAAGGTCATCCTGTAGTATATTTCACTGAACATATACGTTGCAATGCTTTAAGAATGTTGTGCCAATACATTTGAGATTCATTACACTGACTCCAGTATGGTTTTTGTTTCAAGGGTGTTTATTTATGTGCCAATAAGTATAGGGGTATGTGCAAGGGGCTGGGGTGATGGTGGAGGAATGTCCAGTTAGAGTCCAGTCTCTTGGGATCACAGGTGCATTGTCCAAGGGAGCATAGGAAGGGGAGCAATGGCAGTTCAAGGAGGACAGGGTAACAGAGTGGAACAGAAGGGTGACTATCAGGAGAGTCCTATTTCCTGGTGGGGGTCTTGGCAATGTTCTCTGTCTTCTGCCTGGATCGCAGGGACCGTTTGCGGGGTGGTTCTCCTTCTGCAGGGGGTGGGGTGTTGATGGCCTGTTGTTCCTGTGGTGGGGCCTCCTGTCCACTAGCGCCGGCGGAGGTGGATGGCTGTTCCTCGGTTTGGCTAGTGTCAGGTGCCCTTTGTTGTGCCACTGCCTCCCCATGGTCTTGCCCATGACAGCCAGCACCCCTGCAATAGTGACCAGGACGGTGTAGATTTTTGTTAGTTCCTCCCTGATCCCCAGGTATTGTCCCTCCCACAGCCGATGGGTCTCCTGTAACTTGGCCAGTACCTGGCCCATGGTCTCCTGGGAATGTTGGCATGCTCCCAGGATGTTGGAGAGTGCCTCGTGGAGAGTGGGTTCCCTGGGCCTGTCCTCCCCCTGTCGCACAGCAGTCCTCCCAGCTTCCCTGTTGTCCTGTGTCTCTTTCCCCTAAAATGTGTGCCCACTGCCACTGACCCCAGGTCCCTGATTGTCCTGGGTTTGTGGGGTTGCCCTGGGTCCCTGTAGTGGTGGACACACTGCTGATCGAAGTGTCCTGGGGACAGTGGCATGGGCCCACTGGGTGAAGGCTGTGCTGGTGTTTCCTGAGGGAGGCGGCTCTGTGGTGGGTTGGGACAGTGGCAGGGGAGCCGACTGCCCAGAAGCCCCTGATGGGCCAGGTTGGTCATCCTGATCTAGGCGTGCAGAGCTGTTGTCATCACTGCGGGCCTCTTCTGTGGGGGGACTGGATGTAGCTGGCACCTCCTCTCTGGTGACGTTGAGTAGGGGTACTGTTGGGATGCAAATGCATTGTTAATGTATCTGTGTGTGCCATCTTGTACATGGGTGTGTTTCCCTGTATGATTGTGCTTTCCCTGTTAGTTTGGCCTTGTGTGGGTGGTGATTTTGTGGGCTTGGTGGGTCTCCTTCTTGGGCATGCTTAGGTGATGGGTGTCCATGCAGGTCTGTGAGTGGTGTCCATACACTGGTGTTGCATGCAGGGCTTGGTATTGGAATGGGAGGGTTGTGATGGTGGGGTATATGTGAGGTGATGGAGTGATGGGAGTGAGGGTAAGGGTGGGGATATGTGATGGCATGCAGGTAGGGGGGTGAGAGTAATAGAGAATTGACTTACCAGAGTCCAGTCCTCCTGCTACTCCTGCGAGGCTTTCAGGATGCATGATTGCCAAGACTTGCTCCTCCCAAGTTGTTAGTTGTGGGGGAGTAGGTGGGGGTCTACCCCCAGTTCTCTGTACAACAATCTGGTGTCTTGCAACCATGGAACGGACCTTCCCCCGTAGGTCGTTCCACCTCTTCCTGATGTCATCCCTCGTTCTGGGGTGCTGTCCCACGGCGTTGACCCTGTCCACAATTCTCTGCCATAGCTCCATCTTCCTTGCAATGGAGGTGTGCTGCACCTGTGATCCGAATAGCTGTGGCCCTACACAGATGATTTCCTCCACCATGACCCTTAGCGCCTCCTCTGAACACCTGGGGTGTCTTTGGGGTGCCATGGATGTGGTGTGAGTGATATGTGTGAGGATGTGTGAGGATGTGTGGGGTTATGTGTTGTGGTGTATGCTGTGATGTGCGTGAATGGGTGAGGGTGTTCTGTGCCTCTGACTGAGTGGGTGCTCCTTGCTTGTCTCTCTCTGCTTTTTTTTTGCTGTAAGGGGTTGTGGGTATTGTGAGTGTTTGTTTTATAGTGTAGTGTGGGTGTGGGTGTGGTGTGTGTATGTGTGTCAGGTGTGTGTAGTTTGAATTGTCCAATGTGGTGGTGTCTTGTAAGTGTGTGTGTATTTTGAGCGCGGCGGTGTGTACTGCCAATGGTTTACCGCGATTGAAAGACCATTGCGTTGATTCATGGGTTATGATACTGCGGGCGTATTCCTGTTGGCGTAATGGTGTGCGTTTTGCTATCGCCAGTTTATCAATGTCCTTTGGTCTGGAGGACTTGTGTGGGTGTCTGTATTGGGGCGGAATTCTATGTGTGGGTCATAATACCCGTGACGGATTACCGCCGTGGGCATGGTATGTTGGTGGGCGTCAGCACGTCGGTAGGCGGCATTTACTGCCAGGGTTGTAATGAGGGCCATAGTGCCTTGGTTCCTACTCCAAGATGTTCTACTTAACCATCAGAAAAAAATATGAGGCTATCATCGAGCTAAGTGTAGGGAAAGACGCCAACCCTGTGATATTATCTGCAATCAAAGGGAGTGTGATCTCCAACTAACCACAACATCTTCTGCAGTGATTTCTATGTGTGTTGCTGCCACAATCACATCAAGACCTTCGGTGCTTCTCCCCACCCCCACAACTACCATATGCAGTGGTGTGAATATTTGTCGTACTTGATCTGTAAGGCTGCTTTCCCCTCCGTATGCTCTGTAATGGCCATGTATGTTATGCCACATTATGTTAATATCATGCAACAACTCACTCCACATGAGTATCCTGGTGCTAATGCAGCATCCATAAGGATCTTGTTAGGCTAAGACTTTAAAATAACCATATATTTCGAGTTTTTTTAAAGGTTATGAAATTCTGACAGGTGCAAATTTGGAGTGGCAACACATTCCAATGGTTCAAAGACAAAAAATAAAAGGAGCGACCCCCGCTGTGAGTTGTTCAAATATGGTGGGGAGATGCCAATGCACTCTTAGAGGATCTAGGACTCATGGTCAGATGGGAAAACCTTATTACAAACTGAAGATAAGCCAGGTCTTCCCCATACAAGGCTAATGTAGGGATCTTAAAATTGGGCCTGAGGAGGAAATGGAAGGAAGACCACTGATCAGACTCCCTGCCACATTCTGAATCACCTGCAGTCTTGACAGAAGTGACTCACTGATGGCCAGCAAGAGTGCATTTCCATAATCTAGTCGGCTAGATATGAAGACTTGTGAGATGCACTTTATGAAAGCCAATGAAAAGGTTTCCTAAATCAATGAAAAATCCCAAAGCAGGATCCACAAATTAACTTAACCTGGCCAACCATAGAGAGCTCATTGTTCAGAAGAATGCCTAGCCTTTTAACCACTTTTTTAGGAAAGTGCCCCATTCCCATTTTAGCAGGCCACCAGTCCTACGAAAAAATCTCCTAGTCCTTCCCAAATAGCATAATCTCAGTCTTACCTCCATTAAATTGTAGACAATTATGATTTTTTCAGAAGGTTACTTTCTTCATACAGTCATAAAATCCTTCTTTACCTGAATGTCCTGCCCAACAGATATTCCTAATTTGGTGTTATCGGCACAAGACAGGATATGAAATCCAAAGTATTTCACTATCTTTGCCAAGAAGGTCATGTGGACATTTAAAAGCATGGAGCTCAGTGAGGATAGTTGAGTTGCCCCAGATGTGTAATTCATCTTCATTGACTTAAATGGTGAAGCAAAGACCACTTGGGCTCAGTCAGTTTAACACCTGTGTGTGCAACCCAATCTCATACATTCTATGAATGAGGACTGCACGTGATACCATAATGAATGCTTCAGAAAGGTCAAGCAAAATCAGCAGAGCCAATCCGCCTTCATCGAAGTTCATCCTCTAGCTACCGTAGCAGCTAGAAAAGCTATCTCTGTGCAATGAGATGCTCTAAGCACAGACTGAGAGGGATCCAATATATGATTGTGTTCTAGATATCCAGAGAGTCATCTATTGATTAGTTTCTCTGTGATCTAAATTGGAAAAGGAAGCTGTGAAATCGTGTAATAGTTAAAGAGGGTGTCTGTGTCTGAGGTACATTTCTTTAGGATAGGGGTGACCTACTCCAACCACCAATCGTTAGGTACTTTTGCCATATCCAAAGACAGATTGGACAAATCTGTCAAATGTGTCACCATTAGTGGTAAAAAGGAGGCAAATATATGTACAGGGCATGGATTTTCCAGAGATCCTAACTTAACTGTAATTGTTATTTCTTGAAACTCCTCCAGAGTAGTCAGATCGAACCTTCCCATTTTACCTGGGGCATCCAGATAAGGAGATTGATACTGTTCAGAGTTAAGTGAGTTCTCTGTTTGGAGGTCAAAACCCTCATACATTTTGCAGAATTTTTCATGGAAGTAACATAATCATGCATCTTTCTGAGGGGCAGGTATTGATGTCACACAAACTTCAGACTTTATAAATGTATTTAAGGTCTTAATAATCTCGTTAGTAGAGATGCTCGACTTCTGAATCCTGACTGCCAAAAAACTCCTGCACACCTCCTTTACATAATTATGGTAATTTTAAGAGTCCATTTGTACAGCCCTCTATCTCTATCCTGGAGGTTTTTAAACCTATGCCACACTTTTTGAGTTTCTTACAACTTGACTTCTCCCACCTAGGAACATCCTTATACCAATCCACCTGGATTTTATTCTGCCAGCTTCTAAATAATCTTAGTGGGGAAACAATGTCAAGTGCTTTATTAAAGGATTTGTGGTAGCTTGTAACTGCCATATGAATGTCAGAGACATTCTCCAAGCAACACACAAGGATGATGGATGGAGTGGTGAAACTTTTCAAATACTTACCCCCAGTCACAGATCTGGGTGAAATCCATCGTTCTTTTGCTCACCATGCCACCCAAGTTTGGACCCAGTCATATGCAAATCAGTCTCGACCCTCTTCCCCTTGGGAACAGTCCAGTCCAAACTGGCAGGCCAAGTCCTCCCTGGACTAGAAAAAGCATCCTGGGACCGTTTTTGAGGTATCACACCTATTCAGTCAGGATGCCTGAAACAAAGTGGCACAGTGAGCAAGGGTACCATGCCTGAGCATACCCGGCCACTTAGAGTTACTTTAGCAAAACAAAAGAGTGATGTACGGTGTGCTGAAACTTTTGTACCCCTGGAGTCAAGTTTACTTTCAACACTGCTACCATTCTCCTAAGGGACCCTTTTCCCCTTTGAGAATGGTGGGGAAAATATTTTTTAAGAGCAGGCAGTGGTCCCAGGGACCACTACCTACTCTTAAAAAATGAAACTCAAACGTTTCATTTTTTTCTTTTTAAATGCAGCCTGTTTTCCTTCCTTCTGCAGCACACATAGGAAGAGGAAACAAGCCTCTCAGGATTCATTCAAGGTGGCTTGCTATGCTGCCCTACACCAAGGTAAATACGGGCCTGTGTCTGTTGTACAATTTCTTGGGGATCAGAAGGTCAGGGAAGGTTTCACAACCTACCAGAGATGATACTCAGAAATACTATTTTGTCACTTTGATGAGTTAAAATGCAGTGAAACATTGTACTTCTTTAGGGGCTGTTGCTTCCTTTTCTAATTTTGTTCGACACAAAAGTAATATTAGGAGAAGAGACAAACCAAGTAGCATACAAGTTTTTGTTTTAGATGTGGTTCACGTTTTCATTTAGTAAGCCCTAGCAACTGTACAGCTTGCAATAGGATATGCAACAAATACAGAAAGATGTGGTATTATACGACAATGAGAGGAAATCGTTCGAAAGTTTGAGTTACAACAGTAAATCGTAAAACATTAAAAAGATACGTCATTTCAGATCATCGCTACACCACAAAAGGCCATCTTTAAAATGTATTCCTCTCACATAAACCCATAGGTAATGTTATAAGACAAGAGGCGTCTGTCATTATTATACTCATAATTTTCATATTTTGTTGCATCACTTCAATGTATTATGAAACAGTGCAAATGGATCATGTGTTGTCTATTTCTCTAGCCATTGTGTACGCTCATGCTTCAGTAGCACTCTAAAGTAACATGAAGCTTGTATTCATCCTATCATCTCATCTCTTTTGATTTCATTTGCCATACTGTCTCCATTCTCATACAAAGAAAGAACAAATAAAAGATGACTGGTTTGCATTGAAAACAACTGTATGAACATGTTTAGGCACTGCTACACATATTACTTCTTATAGCTAGAGTAGCTGAGCTGCCTCTTGTCCATCACAAAGGGTCACATAGCTTGGTAGCAGTCAACCATATTCAAACAGAAATTCAGCTCTGCTTTTACCTGTTGTAGTAGGTACATTGCTCCTGCAGTTTAGGAGTTTTACTTTCTCCAATCAAAGTATCCAAAAAATGTGTTCAGAAAGTCAAAACAAGAAAAGATATTATTCATTAAAACATGTAAACACTTCCAAGTTGTCATGCAGAAACAAAAACTTTTCTCAGATTCAATGACTACATTTCACAAGATAAATAAAAAAAAATAGAAAGATAACAGCAAATCTGTCATTACACTACAACCACTCAAATTATAACATAATTTAGGAAATTTTCCCTCATCCTTGTCGATACTTTATGAAATAAGATATTTTACCTTGCAAAATGTTTGGCCACTTGACCATGTGAGGCAGGTCTGTCTTTTGATTTACTGATGATCTGTTTTCTGTTTTAACCCTTTACGGCGATGACATTGCAAAACTTGTTTTTAAGGGAGATGGGACGCGAGTTGTTGTTTGGCTGTGACAAAGATCGTTGAGACCGAAACGGGTTGCAAAATAAAAACTTTTCACGGAACCCCTGTCCTGGAGTGCGTTCCTTTGATGTTCGTAGGATTAGTATGGCATTGTTTGGATTCATATTAGCAGGTTCCTCGCTTCCCACAGATGCGCACTGGTCTCACTAGGTGGAAGTGATCGGCTAGATGGACTGTGTGATATCTATATCTATATCTATATAAATATATATATATATATAGATATACATAGATATATAGATATATTTTTTTTTTTACAAGTCAAAGTTAGACCGGCCCAAACCTTCACATCTTTGCACTAGAGCTGAGCCAGGCCTGGAAGCATTCCTAGGAAATGGTAGCTTTCTCCGTCTTGCTTTTCATTGTAGCCCTGTCATCATGTGATTACGGTCATCTTGCAAATATTTACCCTTTGAAAATGAAAAATAAAAAATCTTCTAGGGAAGTAGGCAGTGGTCGTGAAATCACTGCATATCTCAAATAAACTTTAACAAAAAGAAAACTTTTTGTCTTGAAACACAAATCACCATACCTCACATACTAAAAGATCTAGCCACCATAACTTAAAAGGAGCTTGAATTTCTTCAACTGGTGATGAAACTTTCATATTTGAAATTTTGTCAAGTCCATAAGCATTGCCCAGCCATTAGCATGAATCTGTTAGAGTGCGTGTTCTGCAACAAGACAATGCCAGCCTGCGTACTTAATTGCTCTTTTGCTACACAGCATAACAGAGCACTTGCTAATGAGATCCTGCACATACCCTCACACAAAAAAAAACTTCTTGGCTCCTTCAGTGGGACCTGGATATCCACAAACTGTCCTCTTAGCATCACCTGAATGATTTTACAGAGATGCCAAACCCAATTCATAGAGAACAGTCATTGTTTCGGCTTTAATCTCTGATGCCATATCCTTTTAAACTTGTTATATACAACAGAGTTGTAGATCCCCACCACAACAGGAATTTCTTAGCTCTGATTTAATTGGTGTGCTTAAGGTAATGCGGGCGTGCCTTGATTCACATCACAGTCCATTCTCTGGTGTTAGTGTTCCAATCATCTTACTCTAGAAAAGCATGCTCCTTATCCATAAGAAAATGAAGGGTAAGGTAGTTGTACCTGATGCAGCTTTAGCAAGACCATGAAGTATGACCCATTGTTCAAGAACAACATCTCTTGATCAAAATCTATCATGAGTGTAAAGCTATATATTCAACATAAATGTAAGCCCTTCTCCCCTTATGAACCTTAACTGCAAAAAAGGTTTGTTCCTAGGGTTTTGTTCCCTTTTAGATGGACAGCCATCATTATGGAGAAAGACTGAAAATCAACTTTAAAAGCACATAAAAAAGTAATGTCACTCAAAGTCATCAGATTTGCCTTACTCGTTGTACCTCATAGGATCAAAGAATTAAGACCTGGTGTAACATATTAAGCAATGAGCAATGCCATTGTAAACAGCAATACCCATTAGTCTTGATTCCACTATTATTGGACCAATTCACTACTGACCATTGCTACCCGAAGCTGGATCTACACTTGGCCTACCATCTGGTCAGCATTAGTGAAAGCAGTGAGTGGAAATCTGCATTCAAAACGGTAATTGGCCCTTTGCTTAAGTGGTCATGCCTTTTGGTGTTTATAATATTGCAGATGTATTCCAATATTTTATCGCTGACATTTTGAGGGATTTAATTGGTCACTTTATGCTTTTCAATACAGATGTTTGTTTAGGTTGCATCTAATCTGAGTGCAATCGCGTTTGGCACATCAAGAAAGCTTTGGCTCATTTGCTAGAGCATGAGCTGCTTTGCAAAACCATGCAAGTACAGTTTCAAAGCCCTAAGAGTGAATTTCATGGGCCTTTCACTACACTGGGAAGCCTGTAAATGAATACCTAAAACAACCCAGCTAGTGGTAATAGCTCCTACTTACTTAAGTAAAATATGAGCAGAGTTTTGGGGGTTTTACCAATTTTTTCAGCGTTTCCTTGCAACTTTTTCAGAGGTAATTTCTCCCAGGTTCCTTTGCAAAAGAATGTCCTTCATCTGAAACAAGGAAACCTGTCATCTTTCAGTTTATTTCTGTATTGGATTGTTAGACAGGTACTAAAGAAGTGAAATCCTTGGCTAGCCAGTATTACCCAGTGCAAAAATGACAACATAATGAATAAATACAATAAAAAATGTGCTGTATTATGTAGCATAATTTGTCTTTTCTTGCTGCATACATTCCAGTGGCCCTACTGATAAATAATTACTATCCATAAAATCAACTTCCAAGGAATAGGGACACTACTTGTTAGGTTGCTTACCTAGGCCAATTTTATTTACAATACTTGTATTCACTTGTCAGCAATCGTGAACATTCCTTTTTCAGATTTTACCTTTTTAAAGAACATTTCAACTCAGTTTTTCCCCACAACGAAAGCAGAGTCACTGCTGGGACAAGAGGAACAGTCGTATCTTCCGCTCCATATCCAGTTCTGAAAAAGCAAGTGGATTAACATTACTAACACATCACACTTCAGAAAAAGGTAGGTTGAGAAAACATACATCAAGGTTAGACTGCAGGGTTCAAAGTTCAATTCAATAATGGTGGTTCATTCACTCTTTGGTGCTTGTTTCTATCAATCCCCATCTTACAAAAGAAAGTTCTTCAGCGGTGCCCTGATGTAACACTTGAACTCATCCAGGTGTTGAAACTGCAAAATCTACTTCATATTGTCCTTGAAGGCTGACCAAGACCACATCTTTCTCAATGAAAAGGGATGGTGAGCAATTTTGATGTGTTATGTCTAGATGATGTACACCAATACGCCTCTAGAAGAAATTCTCTGTTTTACTATCTTATTCTGAAAATCATAGAATTGTACATTTAGATAAAACTAAAATACTAGTTTTTTGTAAAAGTGGTAATTCCTAGTGATTTCTCCTGCTATCTAAGGGGGTACCTGTTTAAAGACAATGGAAATTTATAAATATTTTGGGTTAGCCTTTCACAGATCTTTGAGATGGTGCCGTCATTTTGTCCAGTTAATGGTGTGGGTTTAGGTAATCCTTGTGATTGGAGGGGGCTGGGGGTGGAGGGGAGGGGGTTACATAAACTTAACTCTGACGTTGAAGGGTATTTGATTAAAATAATAATAACAGTAAATTCTACCCAGATAGTATATGGGGGTAGAACCATTTGCCTTAAACACATTAATCAGGGTGCCTTGAAGAACTGCACGTGGAACTGAATAGGGAACTTACAGTCCAACACTGTGATTCAAGTGATTAGATTAGAGCGTGGGCTCACAGCTTGCCAGGACTTAGTAAATATGCATGCTTTAAAGTATCTTTATTCTGTTTTGCTTAAGACGTACAACAAAGTTTCAATACTGTGTTGGAGGGAGCTCTATTATAACTTGCGTAGTTCAGCTACCTCTATCCTTTGTAGACAAAAACGTCTTTTACTCAGTATATGAAGAATCACCATGACGCCTCATTTTGTCCTAATTCGGAAATAAATTTGTTAGGTTTCCAAAAGTGATGTACTAAGGATTTAGAATCTAAGCAGTCTATTTCTTTAACATTTCTGGGATTGGAGGACACCTTTCCCTATATCTCTCATTTATTTTATGTCATCAACTTTTAAAAACAGAGGGCCTGATTTAGAGTTTGGCAGAGATGTATATCTCATCCACAGTATTACGATTCCATTATAGCCAATAGAAATCATAATACAGCGGACAGGAGATCCATCTCATTTGTGACAGAGTGACCCCAATTGCTGTGAAGAGAATATGTGTTTTAAATAGATTTTTTACTTTTGGACAGGAAGCCAGTTTTAACTTGATTTTTTACATCTTTGTATTTTTATTGTATTTTATTGGATAATAGACTAAGGTCTCACTAATCATAATTACAATGTAACCGAAGTGAAAAATCTGCTCTTGAGCCAGAGATGGCCACCAAGCCTCCTCAGATCCATAAATGGCACTTCATACCCCCATCTGGTCACTGGGCAGCTATATTCATAGATGCAATTGTAGATCTGCCAATAACAGAGAGGTCACACGGATTCTCACAATAGTTAAATCTCTCCATCATGGCATACACTGTATCATTAGAAGGAATTCTCAGTGCCACAGAATTCTGAATTATTGGTGCTGTAGAGTTAGCTTGTTTCTCTTGCAACATGTAATTTGCTGACACAGGGCCTTATGGCCCATCTCTCTGCTCCTCTATCCAGCAAAAGTCCTTAAGAAAGTGATCAACTAGTTACTCACTCAACATCTAGAAGACCACAACCCCCTGGACCCCTCCCAATCAGGATTTCGATCTACCACAGCACGAGTCAGCCCTGATTGCAGCCACAGATGACATCAGAGCCCTCCTGGACCATGGGAAAACAGCAGCCCTCATCCTCCAGGACCTGCGACATTTGACACCGTCTCCAACCACATCCTGATCAATAGACTCCACCACATTGGGATTCAAGGAAACACCCTCAAATGGATTGCCTCGTACAACACTGGCAGAACCCAAAGGATCAGTCTCCCACCGTTCACCTCAGAGCCGAAGAAGATCCTCAGTCGAGTCCTCCAAGGAGTGTCCCTAAGCCCAACCCTCTTCAAAACCTACATGACCCTCCTGGCCATCACCATCAGATCATACGACTCAACATCCTCTCCTATACCAATGACACACAGCTAATCCTTTCACAGTCAGAAGATCCCTCCACCACAAAAACTAACTTCCACATATGCATGATGAACATAGCAGACTGGAAGAAGGACGACTATCTCAAACTCAACACTGAAAAAACTGAAGTCCTCATCTTTGGGAACAAAACCCCAGCATGGAATGACACATGGTGGCCTGCAGAGCTTTGCACACTACCTGACCCAATAGACCACGCTTGCAATCTCAGCATCATCCTGGATAGCAAGCTATCCATGAAGAAACAAGTTGACACAGTCGGATCCATCTGCTTCCACACCCTTCGCATTCTCCGTAAGACCTTCAAGTGGCTCTCAGCAGATACCAGAAGGACCATCACGCAAGCCCTCATCACGAGCAGACTGGACTATGGAAACACGCTCTAGGTAGAAATCACAGCATGCCTGCTGAAGAGACTCCAGACAATACAGAACTCAGCGGCAAGACTTGTACTTGACCTCTACCCAAAGGACCCACATCACACCCTATCCCAAAAAACCACACTGGCTCCCGATTCAGAAATGATGCCAGTCCAGGATGCTGACCCATACCTGCAATGTCTTGCAAAATGAAGGACCAGCATACATCGACAAATGCCTGACCTTCCACCAACCAACCAGAAACCTCCGATCAGCTTCCCTCTCCCTCGCAGACACCCCACAGATCCATCAAGCCAACAACGGAGAACATTCCTTCTCGCACCAGGCAACCAAGGTTTGGAACAACCTCCCCCTGCACCTCAGGACCGCACCGTCACTCCAGATATTCAGAAGAAAACTGAAGGCCTGGATATTCGAATGATCTTTCCTTCATTAAGCAGCTTACAGCTCCAGTCCCTCGAGACCCTCACAGGTTATTTGCTGCTCTCTACAAATGTTTGATTGATTGATTGATGAGCAAAAAATGCATAAAATAGTAGAATAGTCAACAAAGTTTAGGCACCCCATCAACAGTCCACAGCCTGTGTGTCCCAAATCAATTCTCATAATTTTGGATGAGTAAGAATTGGCTCAAATTAAACGGCGATAAGACAGAAATTATCTGTTTTGGACTAGATAGTAAACTGTGGAGTGCCAACTGGTGGCCGGAAGCCTGCAGTGAGTGTCCGGTCCCGCGCACCTCAGCTAGAAATCTGGGGATGATTTTTGACAGCTCCCTTTCCTTTGAGCAACAGGTTAATCAGACGATTAAAGGCTGCTTTTGGGCTTTGAAAACCCTGAAGAAAATTCTTCAATTTTTGCTTAAAAATCTGAAAGTTCCAGTAGTCCTGGCACTTGTTATATCTAGACTGGACTACTGCAACACTCTATTGCTTAATATCAGCAAATCCGCCCTTCAAAAATTGCAACTCATCCAAAATGCGGCGGCTCCCCTGATTTTGAATCTTCCCCGTTTTTCCTCCACCAGTAGCTGTCTTAAACAGCTTCACTGGTTATCTGTCGATAAAAGGATCAAGTTTAAATCTCTCTGCCTAACTTATGAGGCCTACCACCTAGAGGGCTGTGAATATTTGAGTTCAGTCCTCCAACCGTATTTACCATCTAGGACTCTTAGATCTTCAGCCAGTCATCTTATTTCGGTACCCCACTGTTACAGGGTCAAGTGGGGGGATAGAGCCTTCTCAGTGGAGGCGGACAGACTCTGGAATTCGCTACCACTGATGATTAGACAGACAGAGACGTATTTTGTTTTTAGAAAGAAAATAAAAACTTGCCTCTTTTCGCACTAGGTTGGATTTTTAGTTACCATTACCAGGGAGGGTTTCAGTCCACCTATAACTCATAAGGACTAGCGCTTCGATGCTTTTTACCGGAATGCGCTCTATAAAAACTGCACAATACAATAATGCACAGAGAATATAATTCTAATGCATGCTCGTCTGACTAATACATCTGCCCCACTAGTCCAGCAAATCATTTGATGTATTACTTTCATATATGTTGCCATTTTAACCATATTGTGTATGCATACATCAAGAGGGTATGTTGCTGATTTTCAATAACCTTAAAATCTGCAGTTTGCCAATTACCAGTAATGTTGGCATATCCTGTAAAAGTACAGTTTGACTGGGCAATTTATTTATTTATTTATTTATGTATTTGCTGAGTTTATGTAGCGGCATGGATCCATAAACTCACAATTCTCTTTCAGCATGTCCCAAATAATTGTCCAGTAATCCTTCAGTTTCTGGCACTTCCATAATAGGTGTACAATAGCAGTATTTCTCATCCTACATCTTCAGCATTGAGCCGTAGGCCAGCAGAAGCAGGGTCATGACTGATTTGCATAGTGCTAGGTCCAAACTGGGATGGCATGGTGGGCAAAAAAAATGACCCAAGCGATTGCCAGTGGTGGAGATTATTTCAAGCATTCCATCCATCATCTTGTTGTTTTTGCCATATAGCAATCGGGCGGTAAGAAGAGGGAAGGGTCAGGTCTCTATTGGGTTCCAGTAGCAATATGAGTAGGGAGTCTCGTAGGGATGGCAGCAGCTTCTTTGTACATAGGGCATTTTCATATGTTTTGACTAGGCGGCAAGCAAGAAGAGACCTGAAGGTATTATAGTATTCAATTTGGAGACCATCCATGCCAGGGGTATTATTTCTGGGCCAGGGTTTAAATGGCTTGTTTGAACTCACGAACAGTGAGGGGTTCATCCTATGCCTGCTCCTCCAGTGTCTGCACTCAGACCTGGAGTTCTGCAAGTACTCATTGGGCATCCAACATCTGGGACTGCAGTGCAGACAGCTAATTTTCACCTTCTGCAACACAATCCAACAGTTTCCAGTGATTGTCTCAGAGAAACCCAAGTTCAGCCATTTGGGTGCCTACCTTCATCTCCAAGGAGAGGCAGAAGCTTTTGATGGTGGCGAGGACCTAATCAAGTTTGTTGTCTTGAGGTTGCGGGTTTTTCATAGAGTTTTCAATAAGGGGAGTCTCTGGCACACTTGTCTGCTGTCCAGTGGCCTGTTGCATCAGTGAGGCTGCTGTTGTCTGATGCTGGCCCATCGCGGCAGTTGAGGGGGGCCTCAACAAGGCCAAGTGAGAAAAGAAGAGAGGTGGTTGATTTCCCCTGGCCTAGTGCATATGCTGCTGAAAGGCAATGTGTCATGGCCAGGGCTGTAGGAAGGATGTGCAGCTGAGCAAGGCTCCTTGAAGCAACAGGTCACAGTCGAGCCTGCAACAACACAGGGGGTGATTAGGTATGCAGGTCAGTGAAGGTCTGTGGCAGGAGGAGGCAGACCGAGGCACCACAAAGTGGGGCTATAGGATAGAGCCCCCCAGTATTTGGGTGTGTAATAATGTCCAACTGTTGGAGTTAATTAATGTCTCAGGGTGTGAGCAAAGTGAGGGGTGAAAGTTGGGGGCCCAAGCAGGGGACCGTCGAGGAATGAGTGATCTCTTCTCCCTTCCACTGTATTAGAGGTCTCCCACCTCGACTGCTGCTCGTTGGTCATGTGGGGGCATCACGCTCCCCTCCCTGCAGCAGCTCGCCCCAGTGAGAATTTAGGGCCAAGGGGAGCAGATAACATCTGATGTGACCACTGAGGGGAGAGGGCCCAGGAGGTGCACCGCTAGCGGACTCAGTTATGAGCGTTATTGGGCCCCCTAACTTCATACCCCTCCATCAGTACAGCTGCCGTTGCCCTCTGTGGGGTGGTGACAGAATGCTTCTCGCTTGCTGAGGAAGTCCCCTGGGGGTATCGTGATGGCCACATGAGTCTGTGTCTCAACCCAGATGGGCCTGCTGATGTCTGTGGGCATGGGCTTCACTCCAGGCCCCCTTGCCTGATTGCTGTAGGTGTGGCCGGGGAGTATTTGACCACATCCTGCCCTTGCATCATCTATTGGCCCAAGAAGATTAGATGGGACCGCCAGGAAGCGCCGCTAGGCCTAGATTGCTGAGGGTGGCTTACGCAAGCTGTTAGCCCTGCTCACCTCATCCCCAGGCTGGGCCGCCACCCGCTGGTCCACTAATCCTGCTAGCTGGCCTGTGCCAAATTCTGCTGGGTTGCATGGTCCCAGGGCCGACCGGGAGCAGAGGAGGTGGTAGGTTCCAATTGGCAGGAGGGCTGCCGCTACGCTCTGACCATAGCTATTGCCCCTCTCTCTCTGTCGGGTCGGCACTCTGTTGGCTGCCACTGCTCTCCTGATCCTTACCCACCAGTGAGCAGCTGGGTGAAGGGCGATGGAAGGCCCTGAGGAAGAAATGCGTAGGCCGATGGTGGGGAGCTCTAGAGGAGAGTGACCACTACGTTGGCAGACCAAGTCATGCCCCCCAAGTTAGGGTTGTCTGTTACGTCTAAGATGTGGCTATGGTTACAACGTCCCATCCTTAAAGTCGTGTGTATATTTAAGGGCATGTTCAGCTGTCCATTTGATTGCAACAGGGTGTTTTTTACACTTATCAACAGGTATGTAGATGCCATGATGTGTGGGAACCCAGGGACCTGATTGCTCAATCTGTTCACCTATATACTTAGCCTGTTAGCCTCTATACTTTAGTCAAGTATGAGTTTGCCACAATATAAGCAGACCACCTGCAAAGTAACACCATCCTCAGTTTTAGAAAAACGAATGTAGTTGGGAAAACCATGTCTACTGTAGGGTGTTCTTAGTGGCCTGGGGGGGACTGAGAGCACTTATGTGGGTGAAACACCTTGTGGCAGAAAAAGGGAGGTGTGAGAAACAGTGAGCACCAGAACAAGACTGTGTTAGGGCTGAATATACCAGTTGCAATAATATGGGCTTAGCAGGTTTTTGTTAGGTGACAAACTTAGCATACGTTTTACATAAGGCGGGTGATCAATTTAATATGAGGCACCCAATTCAACAGTCTAATTATGAGCTATGACCATTATCTAGGGATGCCCTAATCATTAGCAATTTATAATCTTCTTGAACAGGGGACAACAGTATTTTGTGAGAACTGCACTGGTTTCTTGCCATTAGTACACCTTCAGAAGTAAGTAATAATGCTCCAAAATCTCATTCGGCCTTTCAAGGGGTTTGTCTCTATATGGATTGTGTCTCCTTATTTCGGACTTCTCTCCCACTGACCAGCATTTCACCACCTCTCTCAGTCTGTCTCACCCTTCTGACTTGTTCCGTGATGTGCCAGGGTCTGGTGTTGCTGAAGAGCTTCCAGTATCCAATAATCTGTCCATTCCATTTCTTTTAGAACCTCAAATCCCTTTGTTGGTCCATTTCATGTAATAATCATGTTTGCAGGTCCCCAGAGGCTGTATCTTAAGTCCAATTTGTTTACCCGCAGTGGCAGTCCCTGAAATGTATTCCTTCTAAATTGTCTTGCACAACAAACACTGTAAGATTTATAATGGGTGAACTCTCCGTTAAAGCTGGCTTTAATCCTTCACACGGGTAATTAGTTATGTTGGCTTATTCAAAAGGCGAGGGCACTCGTATGAAATAAGATAAGAGTCTGTGCAGTTAGCTTCTTGGTCTTCGGAGAATAAATATATAATCCTAACAGAGTTAAAGTTCAGTGTCTCTATTCTTGTGCGAGGTTTTCATACATGTTAATCACATCAGAAAGAGTCCATATGTGGTCATCACAACAACATCCAACAGCCAACACGTGTTTCGTCTCAGAGAAATTAATCTCATTGACATCCTCAGGGCTATAAGAAACATAATAATGAGCTTGGTCATAATCTGTATTTATACATGATTATGGAAAATTAATACCTGGCACTAAAATCGTGGCCAAGTCCTTCACCAGTATTGCGTGAGTGTCTAAAATCATCAAGTGACATTACCAAATGGAACCACAGAGAAAAAACTGTGATTACATTCTACCACAAGTGATAAACTTGTTATTATTATAAATATCACCAAAAGTTTGATGTGCACGTGAAACGAAGTAGAAATTGAGAATTAGAAATAGGGATAAAGACTCCAACTAGATATGTGGCGATGAGAAACGGAAACTAAGGTTCAGAAATTTACTCTTAATGACAGGGTGTCATTAGGAAAAAAGGAAACAGAAAGGCGTCATAACACCTAGGAAATTGGTGAGTGAGTGTGCTAAATTAAGCATTCGCAAGTGTGTCTGAATAAAGAAAAACGTATCAAAGTATAAGTAAGGTGTTAACATGAATAAATGGCTTATCCTAATCAAGTAAAACTCTTTAAGATAATGTACGATCTGAAATAAAATGATTGTAAGTCATTAGGAGGAAGATAATGAGTAAGCTGAATTTAAAAGGAATTAACAAAAGGACTATCACGCACCAACAGAGAAAGAGTAGGGGGAATCATGTGACGGGGCAAAACACTATTATCCCCGAGTCTTCGTGAGGGAGTACTCATAAGTCAGCACGTATGGTTACTAAATCTTTTACGGTGCGATCTAGAAGAGAAGATCGCTATACTAAGGAAGTAGTGACAAGCGTAAGCAATATGGCATAATTCTAAAAGTAAAAGGTCACGTACCTATAAACAAAAGAGTTCTTCTGGGTAAATTCTTGTGTTGGGGGTGCTGTGTCTTGCTCCCCGATAATTAAGCTGGCGTGTATGTAGAGAAAAAGGAGGTGTAAGCCCTCAGTCTCATCTAAAACCGATGTAACAAAGATTATAATCATATGTTGCTTCTAAGTTGAGCAACCAGACTCAGCCCCCTCAAAATAAAGTGCAAAATACATAAGTTAACATTAATGTCACCTACCTAGAAGTATAAGGTATAGAAGAGACACAGAGTAAGGTCTCAGGAGTGTGTGTGAAACTCCTCGGCATGACGGGCAGTATGTTTGTTTGGTCCTTCTTTTATTCAATGATGAGAATCATCGGCTGGTCCAACTGGGTGGATGAAATTGCTAAGCATTATCTAATGCGAATAATCTTAGGCGCTTAAACAAATTGATAGAAAGATACCGAATAAGGTCTTACACGACACAGAGTAAGGTCTCAGGAGTGTGTATAAAATTCTTCGGCATGACGGGCAGTATGTTTGTTTGGTCCTTCTTTTAATCGATGAGGAGAATAATGTAATGATGTCAATTTTGTAAGCGCCTAAGGCTGTTCGCATTAACTAATGCACAGCAATTTCAAAATGGCGCCCATTTTTACTTTTAACACTCTGTCCTTTTTCTGTTTCGGGCCAGCCGATGATTCTCATCATCGATTAAAAGATGGACCAAACAAACATACTGCCCGGCAGAAACCACTAAAACACCAGGGATTGTTTTGTATGTGTTTATTGATGTGGGGGGTGTCCCCTTGGGCAAAGGGTGCCCCCCCAATGGGGGCATTGAACTGTTGGCCAATTCTGACCCCTTGGGGGCAGATCGGCCTATTATTTTTAGGCTGATCTGCCCCCAAGGGGGGCAGAAACCCCTAGAATGCCAGGGATTTTTTTAATATGTTTATTGATGTGGGGGGGCGTCCCCTTGGACAAGGGGCGACCCCCCAAGGGGGGCATTGAACTGTTGGCCATGGGCCTATTTTTTTTAGGCCCATCTGCCCCCAATGGGGGCAGAAGCCACTTAGACACCAGGGATAGTGTGTGTGTGTTAGTGGATGGGGGATGACCCCTTGGGCAAGGGTCACCCCCCATTGGGGGCACGTGTACCAAGACCATTTCTGCCCCCCTTGAGGGCAGATCGGCCTATTATTTTTAGGCTGATCTGCCCCCAAGGGGTGCAGAAACCACTAGAACGCTACGGATTTTTTAAATATGTTTATTTATGCAAGGGGGCGCCCCCCCAAAGGGGGCATTGAACTGTTGCCCATTTCTGCCCCCTTTTTTTTTTAGGCCCATTGCCCCAAGGGGGGCAGAAGCCACTTAGGCACCAGATATAGTGTGCGTGTGTGTTTTTTTGTTTTGTTTGGGTGGTGGCCCCTTGGGCAAGGGTCGCTCCCCTTTGGGACACACTACTAAAGGTATTTTCTTCCCTGCTTGGGGCAGATAGGCATATTTTTTAGTAGGCCCATCTGCCCCTATGGCAGAATCCACTTAGACACTAATTTCTAATTGCTTTAAGGTGGGGTGTTTGTCAACTGACGAAGTATTTGTATTTGTGATCAAAAAATTCTCATTTTTGTTCTACTTCAAAGCTTTTGCTTTCTTTGCTGTGGCTCCTTGCGGTTTTGGTGGTAGTTGACCTGCGGTTTGCATAGTTGCATGTTTTAGGTAAGTAAAAACAATTTACTCCAAAGGAATATTGTTGCCATGCATGAATGACCTGTTTGTAGGTGGTATACTAAATGCAGGATTGTGTGTGAAATTGTCCTTAGATTTGTACACAATGATATTTGTGTTGTCTTATTTCTAATTTGCTTTTCTTTCTTTCTTTTTAGTGGGATATCATTGGTGATTGCTGTGTCTGTGCAGAGTAGTTGCTGGCGAGTCAAGCTTTTTCAGGCAAGTGAGTGGTATAGTTTTTGAGTTTATAACTCTTACTGATAAAGCTACACTTTATTACTTATCTTACACAGTGCTGGTTGTTGGTAGTGCATTTGTCCAGTTAATTTTCGTAGGAAAGATCATGGCTAGCAGCAGGATGACCGCTCAGGAGGTGGTTGGTATGCTTTTTGAGTCATTTTTTGATCATGATTATGAGACGGACTCTGCATCTGAGGCAGAGGAGGAAGTGAGAGATTCTGGCAGTGAAGTTTCTGTCAGAGAGGAATCTTCTGATGAGGAAGCCACACTCAGTACAGATGAAGGGCTTGTTTTAGAGGAGGACACTGATGTGCCATTAGTGCAGCAACCTGGGGCTGAAGGGTTTCCCGTTAGAAGACCTTAACTCTGGGTTGCCCCAAACATGGAGCAGCCAGAGTTGCCTGCCTTTACTGGTCTCCCGGGGTGTAGAGTCAATACAGAGAACTTTTTGCCTGTCAATTTCTTTGAGTTATTTGTGGATGATGTGTTTTTGGAAGAGATTGTTGAGCAGACTAATTTGTATGCAGAGCAACGTTTGACGGGACAACGCTGCTAGACTTAGGCCACATTCCAGAGCTACCCAGTGGATTCCCACAAATTTGGAGGAGATGAAAAGGTTTTTGGGTTTGACTTTCTTGATCGGGTTGATAAGGAAGCAGTCACTGGCTTCTTATTGGTCTACTAGTCCCTTGATGGCAACAGCTATATTTCCTGCAACCCTGAGTCATAATCGGTATTTGCTTCTTCTTAGGATGCTGCATTTTGTTGACAATGCATTAGCCTTGCCACAAGATCACCCTGAATCTGACCGTCTTTTTAAGATTAGGCCTGTACTTGATCATTTTGTAGATCGTTTTTCAGAGGTCTATGTTCCAGGCAAAGAAGTAGCTGTGGACGAGTCTTTGGTCCTCTTCAAGGGTCATTTGGATTTTAGGCAGTACATTCCTAGCAAGAGGGCACGATATGGAAATAAATTGTATATGCTGTCTGAAAGTAGTACAGGATATGTGTATAGTTTCCATGTCTACACTGGTAGGGATTCTAGTATTGACCCCCCTGGTTGTCCTGCCACTTTTGGAGTTACTGAGAAAATTGTGTGGGAACTTGGTAGACGACTGTTCAACAAAGGTCACCATTTGTATTTAGATAACTTTTACACTGGAGTGCAGTTGTACAAGGAATTGTTTAGAGTGGACACTGTTGCTTGTGGCACAATTTGTTGTAACCGGAGAGGCTATCCAAGGGAGCTTGTCTGTAAAAAACTGGAGAGGGGACAGTGCAGTGCCTTGCGGAATGATGAGCTGCTAGCTTTGAAATTTTCAGACAAGGGGGATGTCTACATGCTAAATACCATCCATAATGAGAGTACTTCCCCCATGACTGTTTGGGGCCAGGTTGCTGAAGTGCGCAAACCTGTGTGCATTTTAGATTATAATAAGCACATGGGAGGTGTAGATAGAGTTGATCAGAGGTTGGAACCTTATACTGCTATTTGTAAGTCTTACATTTGGTATAAGAAGTTAGCAATTCACCTTTTCCACTTAGCAACTTTTAATGCTTTTATTGTGTTTAAGGATAGGTCTCCAGAGTCAAAGATGACATTTGTGAAATTTCAGGAGTCAATGATAGAGAGCCTTATTGTGGTGGAACAGGCAAGAGTTCCAAGAGAAGCAGCATTGGAGGATATGGCTAGATTGAAAGATCGCCACTTTGCTGAGCACACTCCTCTCACGCCCAAAAAAGACTTTCCAGCTAAGAAATGTAGAGTGTGTGCTCAAAGAGGTATCTGGAGGGAGACTCGAATGTGCTGCCCAGATTGTCCTTCAAAGCCTGGGCTGTGTGTGGGTAGTTGTTTCAAGAATTACCACACCCAGAAGAATTACTAGGAACTACCGTGAGTTTAAACTGCCTGTTTTATATTTTCATGTGTTCAGTTTCATGGTTGGCATTTCTGTCATGTACTTAGAGCTTTTGTGTTTGTAGTTTTGTAATTATTTCTTATTAGTTAGTGGTTTCTTTGTTTTTAAAACAAAAAATAGTAATGTCATTGTGTGTGGAGTGGCACTTGGCTGACTGTGTACATATTGACTTGGTGTTGGCTACTGCAACACACTGCCAGCCAAACGCCAGTCCACATACTCCCATCATCTGGTGTGATTGCTGTATCGGGCATGTGGGCGTATGTAAGTGATGTGCCCTTGAGTGGCGCTGTCTGCCGATGCGAGTGTTGTAATGTGCTGGGCCCGGGGCTGGCGGCGTGAATGGTCTTGTGCATGTCATGTATGAAAGATGTGTGAATGGACTGTAGAGCGGTTGGTGCTTTGCCGTGGCTTTACAGCTTACGAGCTGTGAGTCATTGGTTCTATTTTTTGGCCTGTCAGTTATTAACAGTGCATTTCATTTTTGTGAAATCTCTTGTTAATAAAATTTGATCCACTGAACCATCACTCACCCTCGTGCCAAATCCAACCAGTATGTGTGGTAAAAATGACAAAACCTACTCTGCTGTAGTCAGGCGTCGCAGCACACCTGTGACACGCTGGGTGTCTCGGGTGGGACCCCGATGATGAAGCATGCTACCAACTTGGTTGATGGGTGAGGGGGTCTTTGTAACATTACCTAAGTGTTTCTTTTCACAGTTTTAGTGTTTGGAACATCACATAAGTATGTGGACACACCAAAATGATCTATTACAAAAATACCTGTGTTTGGGGGGGCACCTATGTTTTGGTCCGGGGTGCGGCCTTCATCTAGGGAAATCTACCAAACACAGACATGTTGAAAAAATAGACACCCCAAGGAGTCCAAGGAGGTCTGGCTTGCCTGGATCCCCCAACATTTTCTTACCCAGGCTCCTAGGCAAACCACAAAATTTGCTTAAAAAAATCATATTTTCCTCCCTTTTCTTTGTAGGATCACCGCTACGGCACAAATTTCCTACCACCCAGCGTTCCCCTCAGTCTCCCAAGTAAAATGATGCCTCACTTGCATGGGTCCCCAAAGCAGAGTCAGCCTAAAAGATGTATAAAAGAAAAATATGTGCTTATCAAGTCGCTGTGCTATCCCTTCAATCTCTACAGGTTGTTGCCATTTTTCTGTTGCAGGCACCTGGGCCACCCACACAAGTGAGGTACTATTTTTATCGGGAGACTTGGGGGAATGCTGGGTGAAAGGAAATTTGTGGTTCCTCTCAGATTCCAGAACTTTCTGTCACCGAAATGTGAGGAAAATGTGTTTTTTTAGCCAAATTTTGAGGTTTGCAAAGGATTCTGGGTAACAGAACCTGGTCAGAGCCCCACAAGTCACCCCATCTTGGATTCCCCTAGGTGTCTAGTTTTAAAAAATGTGCAGGTTTGGTAGGTTTCCCCAGGTGCCGACTGAGCTAGAGGCCAAAATCCACAGCTAGGCACTTTGTTAAAAACAGCTCTGTTTTCTTTCTGAAAATGTGGTGTGTCCACGTAGTATTTTGGGGCATTTCCTGTTGCGGGCGCTAGGCTTACCCACACAAGCGAGGTACCATTTTTATCGGGAGAATTGGGGGAACACTTTTTGCAAGGAAATTTGTGGCTCCTCTCAGATTCCAGAACTTTCTGTCACCGAAATGCGGGGAAAGTGTTTTTTTGGCCAAATTTTGAGGTTTGCAGAGGATTCTGGGTAACAGAACCTGGTCAGAGCCCCACAAGTCACCCCATCTTGGATTACCTAAGTGTCTAGTTTTAAAAAATGTGCAGGTTTGCTAGGTTTCCCCAGGTGCCGGCTGAGCTAGAGGTTAAAATCCACAGCTAGGCACTTTGTAAAAAAACAGCTCTGTTTTCTTTCTGAAAAGGTGGTGTGTCCACATTGTGTTTTGGGGCATTTCCTTTCGCGGGCGCTAGGCCTACCCACACAAGTGAGGTACCATTTTTATCGAGACACTTGGGGGAATGCTGGTTGCAAGGAAATGTGTGGCTCCTCTCAGATTCCAGAACTTTCTGTCACCGAAATGAGAGGAAAATTAGTTTTTTTGGCCAACTTTTGAGGTTTGCGAAGGATTATGGGTAACAGAACCTGGTCAAAGCCCCACAAGTCAGCCCATCTTGGATTCCCCTAGGTGTCTAGTTTTAAAAATTTGCAGGTTTGGTAGGTTTCCCAGGTGCCGTCTGAGCTAGAGGCCAAAATCCACAGCTAGGCACTTTGCACAAAACAGCTCTGTTTTCTTTCTGAAAATGTGGTGTGTCCACATTGTGTTTTGGGGCATTTTCTGTCACGTGTGCTAGTCCTACCCACACAAGTGAGGTACCATTTCTATCAGGAGACATGGGGAACGCTGGATGGAAGGAAATTTGTGGCTTCTCTTAGATTCCAACACTTTCTGTCACTGAAATGAGGAAAAAGTATTTTTTTTGGCCAAATTTTGAGGTTTGCAGAGGATTCTACATAACAGAACCTGGTCAGAGCCCCACAAGTCACTCCATCTTGGATTCCCCTAGGTGTATAGTTTTCAAAAATGCACAGATTTCCTAGGTTTTCCCAGGTGCCGGCTGAGCTAGAGGCCAAAATCCACAGCTAGGCTCTTTGTAAAAAACAGCTCTGTTTTCTTTCTGAAAATGTGGTGTGTCCACGTTGTGTTTTGGGGAATTTTCTTTCAAGGGCGCTAAGCCTACCCACACAAGTGAGGTACCATTTTTATCAGGAGACTTCAGGCAACGCTGTTTGCAAGGAAATTTGTGGCTCCTCTCAGATCCCAGAACTTTCTGTCACTTAAATGAGAGGAAAAAGTGTTTTTTTTAACCAAATTTTGAGGTTTGCAAAGGATTCTAGGTACCAGAACATGGTCAGAGCATCACAAGTCACCCCATCTTGGATTCCATTAGTTTTAAAAAATGTGCATGTTTGCTAGGTTTCTCCAGGTGCCGGCTGAGCTAGAGGCCAAAATCCACAGCTAGGCACTTTGTAAAAAACAGCTCTGTTTTCCTTCTGAAAATGTGGTGTGTCCACGTTGTGTTTTGGGGTATTTCCTGTCGCGGGCGCTAGGCCTACCCACACAAGTGAGGTACTATTTTTATCGGAAGACTTGGGGGAACGCTGGTTGCAAGGAAATTAGTGGCTCCTCTCAGATTCCAGAACTTTCTGTCACTGAAATGAGAGGAAAAAGTGTTTGTTTGGCCAAATGTGAGGTTTGCAGAGGATTCTGGGTAACAAAACCTGATCAGAGACCCACAAGTCTCCCCATCTTGGATTCCCCTAGGTGTCTAGTTTGCAAAAATGTGCAGGTTTGCTATGTTTCCCCAGGTTCCGGCTGAGCTAGAGGCCAAAATCCACAGCTAGGGACTTTGTAAAAAACAGCTCTGTTTTCTTTCTGAAAATGTGGTGTGTCCACGTTGTGTTTTGGGGCATTTCCTGTCACAGATGCTAGGCCTACCCACACAAGTGAGGTACCATTTTTATTGGGACACTTGGGGGAATGCTGGTTGCAAGGAAACTTGTGGCTCCTCTCAGATTCCAGAACTTTCTGTCATCTAAATGAGAGGAAAAAGTGTTTTTTTAACCACATTTTGAGGTTTGCCAAGGATTCTGGGTTACAAAACCTGGTCAGAGCCCCACAAGTCACCCTATCTTGGATTCCCCTAGGTGTCTGGTTTTAAAAAAAGTGCAGGTTTCCTAGGTTTCCCAAGGTGCCGGCTGAGCTAGAGGCCAAAATCCACAGCTAAGCACTTTGCAAAAAAACAGCTCTGTTTGTTTTGTGAAAATGTGATGTGTCCAATTTGTGTTTCCTTTCGCGGGCGCTAGGCCTATCCACGCAAGTGAGGTAACATTTTTATCGGGAGACTTGGGGGAACACAGAATAGCAAAACAACTGTTATTGTCCCTTATCTTTCTCTACCTTTTTTCCTTCCAAATTTAAGACAGTGTGTAAAAAAGACGTCCTTTTGAGAAATGCCTTGTAATTCACATGCTGGTGTGGGCAGCCCGGAATTCAGAGATGTTCAAATAACCACTGCTTTTTAACACCTTATCTTGTGGCCATTTTGGAAATACAAAGGTTTTCTTGATACCTATTTTTCACTTTTTATATTTTAGCAAATGAATTGCTGTATGCCCGGTATAGGATGAAAATCCATTGCAAGGTGCAGCTCATTTATTGGATCTGGGTCCCTAGGGTTCTTGATGAACCTACAAACCCTATATATCCCCGCAACCAGAAGAGTCCAGCTGGCGTAGTGGTATATTGATTTTAAACATCTGACATTGCAGGAAAAAGTTACAGAGTAAAACGTGGAGAGAAATGGCTGTTTTTTTACCTCAATTTTAATATTCTTTTATTTCATCTGTTATTTTCTGTAGGAAACACTTGTAGGATCTACACAAATTACCCCTTGCTGAATTCTGAATTTTGTCTACTTTTCAAAAATGTTTAGCTTTCTGGGTTCTCACCCATTTCTGTCACTAACTGGAAGGAGGCTGAAAGCACAAAAAATAGTAAAAATGGGGTATGTCCCAGTAAAATGTCAACATTGTGTTGAAAAATGGGGTTTTCTAATTCAACTCTGCCTGTTCCTGAAAGCAGGAAGATGGTGATTTTACCACCGCAAACCCTTTGTTGATGCCTTTTTCAGGGAAAGAACCACAAGCATTCTTCTGCAGCCCATTTTTCCTTTTTTTTTTTTTTTTAACCAAATGTTTTCTGTATTTTGGCTAGTTTCTTGGTCTCCTTCAGGGGAACCCACAAAGTCTGGGTACCTCTAGAATCATTAGGATGTTGGAAAAAAAGGACGCAAATTTGGCGTGGGTAGCTTATGTGAACAAAAAGTTATGAGGGCCTAAGGGTGAACTGCCCCAAATAGCCAAAAAAAGGCTCAGCACAGGAGGGGAAAAGACCTGGCAGCGAAGGGGTTAAACACTAAAGGTGTCCTGTTGCTAACCCACATGCTTGACATAGCAGCTTTAGGACTCCGAGAAGTGAACCTGGGGGTGTCCATGAAAGGCTCTTAATGTTTTATCTGTACCTTGTGATAACTGCAGGGTAGATTGGTTTCATTTGTTTTATATTTGAGACTCTTTCACCAATTTAACCTCACTCTCTTCACTCACTTAGACCCTTCTCAAAAGGAGTGTCTTGTGACTCTCTCCTGGGAACAATACTATTTTCTCTTTACACTAATCTAAGGATAATATATCCTCATATGGCTTCTCTTAACTATCAGCAGATACCATTAAAATCATCACTTTTTTTGGTGCCTTCATGACACACCTCCATTGCAAAACCTGCAACAACCTCACAGACATCACACATTTAATGACACTGCAATTCTAATGGTAAGTTTCTCAAAAACTGAAATCTCTTACTTCCCAGTTTCAACTGAACCACCACCCTACCTCTCCCTCATTACCTTTCCTCCAACATGTCTTGTAACTTTCATACTCTGCAAATGGCAGCACCTGCCTGCTACCAGCCAGAAAATGCATGTAAAACCTGCCAATATCTCCAATATGAGTGGGCCAATTCCCTGCTTTTCACTCAAATAAAATGATTTATTTAATTGCTTGCTACTGAAAGTTTATAAAAGACCATTCAACACAAGCAACACATTGTTGTATATTGTTACTAGACAATAACTTGAAAATCAAGACAGATGGAGCAGCAATGTTGAAACTTCATGGAGCGCACATTGGTGTGAAGGTCTTCATAGACATGTTTTTGGAATACAATATATCTCTTATCAGTCATGTACTTAAGTAGATTGCTCACCTCTTTCCAAAATGTCTGGAGTGTGGTGTATTGTCATGTCATCTGAAAATAAATCTACTTGCTCAGTATCACATATAGGGTATTTGTGGGAGACCGTTAAAAAACCAATGTAGCCTACCCAGAGTCAAGTAGGCCCGGTGGACATTATTAAATTGCAGCAACTTCACACAGGCATTCTTGGAAGCTTTAGGATGAGGCTTAAGATTGTAGCCCAATCACTGCTGTAAAGGTCAATCGGTGGCACTGGCACCTTAGAGTCTTATGGGCTCTGAAAGGGAGCACATGTCCCTTCCTCAATGCATGGTATATATGTTTGCGATCCAATGATGTTGCGGGCTGCACATCAGTAATGTATGTTGCATCCTGTCTGCTTATGGTTCAGCATCCAAATCTGAGACAAACATTTGCCCTATCTTCAATATGGATGCCTGTGCCCAATGTAGCTTGTTGGCAGTCAATCTCATCCTCGTGAAGTGGGGCAAGCACCAAATTGGGAGGTCCCTCAAGAACACACTTGTGTGCCACATTCAACAAAGGTAACAAGACCAGCAGTGGTGGGCCTCCTGGACAAGAAACTGATGTTTAGCCACAAATGCCCTGGAGGATGGACAATCTGGTTACGCGTCACCAGCGGTACCCCTTCTTGTGGGATGACGCCAGTGAGATCCAAATTATAGTCCACTGCAGCCAAATGATATGTTTTGTAGTCCTGTGTGCCTAAGCCTCTAGCATCTGGAGGGATAAACTATTTGTCTAATGCTATGCAATGCATATCCATTGACGAGTTCAGCTGAGTGAGCCAACTGTTCAGTTCATGAAAAATAGGCTGGAGCAATATTAGGGTTATTGTAGCAAAAAGATATAAAAGGCATGTCAGAACCACCATTTTGGATAGTGCTATGCATTCCAGTGGAAAGAGCTGGAGTCTTCCCCAGAAAACAGTGGATTACCAGAGGGATGCCAGCATTTACCAAGGTTTGCCTCATAAGCATTGTCTGATTGCCTGTAAATATGAATGCCTAAATATTTGAAAGTTTGTAAGGCAGTTGAAATTGCAAAAGGGGTTGTCCCAGTCAGCAAGTTAGCACACATGTCCGCCAATGGAAAGATGCAGTACTTAGTTTTATTGATAAGTAGCCCTAAATGAGTCCAAAAGAGATTAATATACCCAGGGTCTGGTCACAGCCAGAGGTAACATTGCCCAGGTAGATTAAGATGTCATCCGCACACAGGGAAATTAAATAGTTCTATCCTGCAAACAATCCATTTCTGATGCCACCCTGTTGCCGAATGTTGCATGCCAAGGATTCCACCACACTTGCAAAAAGAAGTGACAATGGGCAGCCTGGTCTGGTGCATCTGTTTATATGTAGTAAGTTAGAGAATTCCTGACCAGTCTTAACCATTGCCATTGGATCGGCATATAGGACCTTGATCCAAGACAGTGTTTCATTGCCAAAACCCATCCGCTACAGCACTGCAAACAAGAACTTCCAAGAAAGGCTATCAAATGCCTTCTCCATGTCAAAAGAGCACCACCTCCAGTGACTGAACATTCAGCAACCCACCCATGACATGGAAAAGGCATTTGAAGTTTGAGGATGTGATCCTCCTGGGCACAAAGCCATACTGGTCAGGATGGTCAGGGATGGTAGATGCAACTGAATGAAGTTTACTATTATCTGGCCCAGGGTTTTGCCGTCGAAGTTAAGAATGGACAATGGCCTCTAAGGCCCTCTAAGCCTTAGTGAGCATGATGATAAAAGCCTTCCAGGAAGACATTGGCAGCTACCTTCCCCCCTTGTCATCTTATATATAGTACTGCAGATGATTGTTAAGGTCAGACTTAAAACCTTTGAAAAATTCCCCCAGGGGTTTTGGCCGATGGTAAATGTTTGATTGCAATGGCTATCTTGTGCACTGTGATCTGGCATTCCATCTCGAGTCTATGCTCCGAGGAGAGCGATCCAAGATGTGGTGCATTCAGAAATTCTCTATTTGACAATTCTCTACATCTTTGGTGCAATTTACAATTGTTGGTAGTATGCAGTGAAGTCCACATTGATATCTGCCTGCTTGTATACACAATGTCAGTTCGACTGACAGATTGCTGTCATCATAGAACTAAGTTATTCTGCTTTCTATAGCCCTGCAAGGAGACAACCAGCTTTGCCTCCCTCTGCATGGTGTTGCACTATGTATTTCCTATATATATGTTGGGCTAACCAGGCATTAAGGTCCACATTCTGGTGTGTTCTAGGACCAGGTTTCAGCATGCATCAGTTACTGTCACTGCCTGAAATTCAAATGGATGCAGATCACATTACACCTGGGCCAGTTGGGTGCACAAGGTTGAATGACACAGGTGGATGTCTTGGTGCAGATGTTATTTATATACACTTTGAAGGCTTCCCATTCGACCAGGAGTCAGACGCCATGCTAGTATTGGTTTCAAAGTAGTGTTTGACTTCATCACTAGCTTCCTTCAGTAGAGGCCGTGAAGAGCGTCAAGTGTTGAGCACCCATTGGCAGCCAGCTGGTTGTTTGTTTCTTGTATAAGCCAAGTATTTGTGCTCACAAGAGCACAGTAGTTGTCAAAGCAGTTCATCTGGAGTTTGGAGTGTGCTTTTATGTCTTCACTGCAGCTAGTGAGTATCCCCTAAGTTTAATTTTCGCTACTAGATTCTGATGCAAGAAGCTTGAATCTGTCCTCGATGGCTGTCACTGCTGCAACACCGACATCCATTCCACATCTGTTTCACTTTTGCCAGTGTTGTTGCATTGGGATTGCCAGCTCTCTGATGGTCATTCTTCCGCTTGTATCAAGACCAGCAGTGTTGTTGTGACCATGCTCCTAGGACTCCTTCTTGTGAGGAGATACCCTGGGCCTCTGCCCAGTCCTAGGCCTCCTTCAGATCCATGAAGAAGAAAGACATGCATGACTTTCAGGCTAGCAGAAAATAGTAGTGTGTATTTAAGCCCAATGTCTCTGAGCTTGTGTTACACGCTGGTTAATGAGGTTCGATGCCTTTTGATTGCAAAGGTGCAGTCCAGATATATGAGAACCCTTCTGTCACCCACAATGGAGTGTCCCACGCCTCTAGCTGGCCTCAGGGTGGTGTTGCAGTCTCACAAATGTAGGAATTTGGCCACCACTGCTCTGGGTGGTGCACTGTGGGGCAATTGCCTTGCAAGAATATGGTATGCCTTTTCGAGTAAGAAGGACAAGGTCAGTCCACGGGGAAACACTACGGTGGTCATCTAGGACTCCAGGAAGACCAGCATGTCTTGCTTCTTTACACTTTTGAGAGGACCACCAGGCATATGTTGCTGCACTGTACACAACCATTTGCATCTTCTTTACTTTCCTTCAGGAAGCAGTGAATCAATTCCTTGACCTTGTAAGGGAAGTCCGCAGTGTGCAGCTCTTGTAATGAGAATCCACCAGGGCAACTCTCTGACCTTCTTCTGGTCTTGTGGAGAGGCTCCACATCCACCACTGCTGTGTTGATCTTGGCTTTGAAAGAAATATTAAGGGAGTGGACTTTCTCCAAGATATGGTCAAATTTATCTGGGTATCATGAACTGTGTGATGATGAGGCTATGGATGTGGAAAGGGTAGTGTGCTCTCCATCAGTGTATGTGGTAGGCTGTGGTGGAGGGATGGTGGGCAGCGTGTTTGCCCTCAGTTTCTTCTAATGTTCAACAGAAAGCCAGGGTTCTGTATTGTTCTTGATCGGCTGCGAGAGTCTCATCCCCAGTCCCTGGTAAAGATGTCCTCCACTTATGCCTTGACTTTGTTGATGTGTTAGGGCAATCAGCCTACCTATGCAGGAAATCCTTAGCCATGACCAGGCTTTGTATCATTGACAGCCCACTCATAGGCCCCTGTGTGATAACTCCTCTTTAGTGGGCAAACCGGCAGGCCAGTAATGTAACTACGTTCTAGTAGAAGACAATGCTGCATTTGGCGTGAGGTCTAGTCTATCCCTCACACCTCTCACCTCTGATCCTTCAAGTCCTAATATTCCCACTACCTTTGCAGTGTTGGGGGAGAATAGTGAGTCTTGTTGGCATGTGGCAGTTTCCTCAGAATGTGGATTTAGAAGGGGGAGCCCTCTTATCCACTAGCTGCCATCTCAGGCTCTTCCCAGTCCTCACACACATGAGGGCTTCATCACCCCAGAAGGACAATGTGACCCCCAACAAGCTGTTTTCTGGGGTCCTCTCATCAATTCATCATGACCCCACCAAATGGCTGGTGTTACTCCACGCCACTGCCTTAACATGAATGTGGCTGTCATCGTTAGGGACCCGCCTCTGCTCGCCCAACCAATGAGAGGCTATTGCCCTCGTGAGGTGGAACTGGACATCAGCTATCATTTGCTGTTGCAGCATGCAATTTTCACAGAAAATCATTCACCTTTGCACTGTTTTTCTTAAAGTAAGATAACAGCTAATGAAAATCATTGAACAGCACTTCACACGCCACCACACAACACCTCACCTTGTAAGGCCTTCTATCATTCAACAACATGCTATAAATAGTAACTCATGCAGTGCTTCAGCTACCACAAAGCACTGTTATCAGAAGTAATTGTTACTTTTATCAACCTAGAAAGAACTCAATTTATTGACCTTGGAAGGATGCAAGGTTGAGGCTGCTTTGCCGAGATCTTAAGTGTGGCCTATATATCACTGCAAATGACGGCTGAGAGCATTAACTCACTATGGCATCTTCCTGTACTCTTTCACATCCTGTAAACACATATAACATTTTATCACAACACTCTCCACCCCACCGCCCATCATAATTAACCATATCACATTATAGGACACTGTTTAAGACTGCACAAAACCACATACCACTATGCAAGACCATACATCAAACATCACATGACAACACACAGCAAACTCCACATCGAACTCTAATAACTGTCACAGATCTGCACATGCAAGACCCTCACTATCCATTTTTCACACACATATAGGACTACAAGAATTTTATGACAAAAAGTAAAGCTAGAGAGCAAGACTCAGAAGGCCAATATGACAAAGACCAAGGTCAATTCAAGATGAGGACACAGACACAGGAGGACCTAAAGCAGAGAACCAGAACTACATGTAATGTGTTGCAACTGTGGTTCAGGTCTCTTCATATACTTTTCAGAAAAGTGACATCAATCTATCTTGTCAACTAGAATGCTATTTTACCACCCTTAACATATGTTGGTCCCTTGACTTTGGCTTGGTATACCTCTGGATTTTTCATGGGGAATGATGTTCCGTCCAATAAGCCATGGTACTTCAGGAAACTACCACTAAATTATTGATCGTACACCTTTACAGTAATGGACAGGAATTTGTAGGAACATTAGTAACATAGAGTTAGGAGTCCGGGGAAAATGTAGCCTTGATGAACATGCACTATTGAGGGTCAGATGGCCTCTGAGAGAGGGAATCTTAGAAACAATAAGTCTGGCTATAAGGAATCCTAGGAACAAGGAAACAACTGCAACTGGGGCATTGTGAGTTAGAGGAAGCTCTATTTTGCCAACTAGACGTTATTGACTTAATGGGAAGGCAGCCAAATTGAAACTGTATATAGGGCTTTCTATCGCTCAGATCAGTAATACAGTTAAGGTAGGGCTCCAGAAACCTGGTGAATTTGAAGTCCAGAAACTCACTAGTTAACCGCCCTAAAGAGGAAAGGTAAGACATAGTCCGTGACACCCTCTCCCAGTAGCATGACTTCACCTTTCTTTAGAGGGTTGAGGCCCAGTAGGAGGGCAAGTTCATGCCTCTTCCAACCCAATAGGGGACAGTAAAGTCTTCAAGGAGCTTATTAAAAAGATCTTTTTGGAGCTCTCTAGACAACAAACTTCCCTAAAAGCGTTGGCATACGAGGACAGTTCTGGTGTTGCCATAATTCTCCTCCAGAACAGCAGTGGTCTTAGGTTGGCTGTATCAGCTATTGGTTTTCAGGCCATATCAAAATGCAGTGGGAGAAGTGGAGTACTTGGTGGCAGAGACACAAGTTTCTTCAGGAACATATGTTCGATGAGGACAAGATCCTCCAGATTCTCAAACCCCATAATTCCGGCCCTTAGAGTGCCGCGCTAATTGGTTTCGCATCATAGATCTGAAGGGCTGTGGCTATACGTCTACTTGTGGATAAATTGTGCTCCCTCAATAAAACACCAACCAATTGTCTAAACTTCAAAGACATAGAATTGATATGTGTTTTCCAGGACATTCTATCTGACAGGTTGATGCCAAGATATTCAAAAGTGTTAACTTGTTCTAATTTCATTCCACCCAAGGAAGGGTTCTCCCTAAATGACTTATGTGGCTTAATCACCATGGACATAGTTTTTGCGGTATTGATTTCTAACTCTATTGATGTACAAAATTCTTCAAAATGATTCAGGAACAATTGGAGTCCCGTTGGAGTTTTGGACACTAACATGGTATCATCTGCGAATAGGAGTGTCACAATTCTATCCTTGCCTAGAACTGGAGCATCCAAAGGCTGGAAGGAAAGGAATTGAATGACATGGTTTAGGTACAGGGAAAAAAGAGTTGGGGGGCAGTACACACCCCTGCCATATGTCCCTGATAACTTTAAAGGGATCAGTGAGCTGGCCTTGCTCCCCCCAAAGTACTCTAGCAAACTTGGCTTTGTGAAGGAGGACAACTAAAGCCAAAATCACTGAAGGCATTCCCATATCACATAGCACTTCCCAGAGTTTGCTTCTCGGAACCAGATGAAAAGCATACTTTAGGTCTATAAATGCTACGTAGAGACTCCTCTTCCCAATCACAATTACTTTCCAATACAGAAGCAAAAACCTGATCAATGGTACTTGTTTTATTCTTAAAGCCAGCCTGATATGGAGACAAAATATTGTTATCATTTATCTAATCATGGATTTTTTATAAGAAAGCACAGTAAAACACCTTCTGGATTGAGTCTATAAGTCTTATGGGCCTATAGTTGCCAGGTGAAGACCTATTGCCTTTCTTGTAAAGGGGTATTACCTCTGCTCCCTTACAGGACTCAGGAATCGTTGCTCTCCTAGCAATTACATTAGATAACAATAAGATGTACTGGGTCCATTTTTCTTTCTCATGCAGGAAAAGATTACCCAGGATGCCATCAAAGCCAGCGGCTTTAGAGCGTACTGTGGAATAAATAGCATTGCATATATCGTCCAGATTGAACAAACCACCACAGCTACTACTACCCAACTGGGTGTGAGAAAGTGGGTCAGGGCTATTCGTTGGTAGACTATCCACCCTGTATAGGGAATTAAAGTGGTGGAAACATTCTGATGGTTGTATATTGTTGCCTGAGGGGGCTTATCCCCTATGGCTTCCATTGCTAACCCAAGACCAGAAAAGTTTAGAGTCTTTGCTCTCAAATTTTTCCTAATTGACCGCCATCTCTCCTCTTCCCAATCCCACTTAGCCTTGATCTGTGTCTGTTTATACCTTCTCTGCAGGATGCTAATACGGGGAACATATTTCAACTTAATTGCCCTAACTAATCGTGCTGGGGCCAGCCTACATTCCCGATTTAACAACTAGGCTTATTGGTTTAGAGAAGGTTTGAGGTACTGGCATAGTAAAAGACAATTCTAACCTGAAAACATAGAGAAACCCTCAACTTCCTCATCCAGCTTGTCGATTAATGACACACATGATGCCAGATCTTGACTGATACGGCAGAGGGTGTCATCTTGTAGGACAACCTTACTCCACCGTAAGCTTCGTCTGTAGTTAGAGGACTGGATGTCCCCAGTGCCTTGAGACCCTCACGGGTGAGTAGCCCCACTTTACAAACACTGATTGATTGGTAATTTAAAGGGGATGGAACACACCTTGCATCCTTTCCCAGGGGGAACACTAATCTAAGGCAGAGGGGGTTATAGTCACTAACAGTTGTATTCCCTACCACCCTATCACCGACCAAGAACCAGTATTTGAGGTGAATCAAGATGCAACCAATGCAGCTCTTCCTCTGTGGGTAAATAGAAGAACAAGTGGTTGGCTTATCGGACTTTGTCCTTCCATTAACTGCCCTTAAGCCTAGGCCAAGTGACATAGCCTTCAGCTGGAGACCAGCATGTGACCACTTCTTCACAGGGGAGAGCTCAAGCCTGGGTATATACCAAAAATCGTATTCTTCTTCCAAACAATCACCCATGTCACTCATACCAAGGGGTTCAAACGTAACATTGAAGTCCCCTGCTACGATGAGGATGTAGCTGCTAGGTCTCTTACCCAGCAAGTTCTTAAGGAATTGCAAGGTAGGGGAATGTTTAGCCCGCTTTGTACCTCTAGCATAGATATTTAAAATATCAGTAGTAGTTTTGTCAGTCCCCATAAAGCTAATGCCTAAGAAATCAGGACTATCCCTATGTAACCATTTCACTGAGCACTGAATGGTGATCTTCACCCAAATTAACAGTCCCCCAGATGGGCAACCCACTTTATTAGGGATGGCTGGAAGATGATAAGTTGCATAACCAAGTTTATAGGCTGGTTCGATAAGCTAGGTTTCCTGCATGATACAGATATTGTAGATGTCCATAAAGACATTCCAATGGGGCAGCGGTAGCTTGGACTTCAGCCCACCACATTCCATGAAACAATATTTGCTCTTGAGCGGACACTCAAAGACTGCAAGGATTTAATTGGAAGGAAGAATTGTCTGGGTGGTCAGGCCATGCTACCGGAGAGCTGCAAGCAACATTAGTGGCAAATGTAACTTCTTGGGGTGAAACAATGAAGAACTTCATTCCACATAAAAAAAAAACTTGCCATCTGAACATTTCTTATCACATCAGCTGCTGATAAATCCCACAGGACCACTAAAGCTATCTGAGGGAACCTGTGCATCCATCGCCTTAGCTCAATCTATCTTATTAAGAACAGAACCATCATCTTGAGGAGGAGAAAGGGGGGAGCTCGAAAAACATGTCAGAGCTTAAATTGGATGGAGGAACTTCCAGGTGGATTGGTTCTTTGATCCAAGGCCACTAGCCTTCAACTAACTGCCCATTAGCTAGGAGGAGTTCTGTACAATCAAATGGAGAACACAGGGAATTATGCCATCTAGCCCTCAGGATATCTTTTTGAATTCCTGAATGGCACCCTCTATTGCCTTGTTTATCAATGTAACCTCCCCTTCTGACCCCCACCTGTGAATTAAGCTTTGGTACATTGATCATAAAGATTTTACAAGGAAAAGAAGCGATGTTACTGTTGTCATATGGACGGCGAAAGTGCCAACCATCTCTAGATGCAGGAAGCGAGGGGCTAAGACCTCTACTAGGTAGATAACTGGGGGCAATTTTGAATGGCGCACCCAAAGATGTAAAGTGTCCCTCAGAGCAAGTTCTAACTACATTATTTGAGTTTATGTTTTCAAAAGTGAGACCTGTATGTGCTGCGAAGGGTCCTGTGGGAAGGGATTGGTAGTAGTGGTAGCTTGAATCTTAACCGTGGAGGATTTAGAAGTGCCCTCCCAGCGATTCATCCCTTTCTTCGTGGATAGTGGACTTAAGGGCTGCTATTTCTGACCTTAGTGCATGAATGCAGCTGGGCAATTCGGTAGTTGTAGATGAAAGGTTAGCCGTATGAAAAGGTGAATGCCACTCCCCATCTTGAGCATAGACATCCGAAGAACACTGTAATGTGGAATTATCAGGAAGGTTTTGAAGTGGTAAGAAGCGATTATTGCAGAGAATATGATGATCAGGAGACAATACCGTCATACCATTTGAAGAGTCTTGACCAGAAGATGGAATTATAGAACTACAACGTGTTAGATTGCCTTTGCACTGAGCCCGATCCCTAGCTTTGTTAAAGATATACTTTCCTGTTTACTTATCTCCATGTGAGGCTCCAGGTAAGACTCTTAGAGACTCAGTAACAGCAGACGGATCTAAAACTTTTTCGCAGTCCACCAAAAGATTATCAATATGGGCAAGCACATCATTATCCCCCAACTTCTTTGTATTTTTCCTGCACTTCTTCCACCCAAGCCCAGATCCTCCTCCGGTCGCCTTTCTTTTGCCCATCACTTTCCCTGGATACATCCTAAATCAGGGGGACCAGCATGCAAAGGCACTGAGTCAATAGTCTGTAGAGAGTTATAGGCAGCACAAAACCAGGAGTCACAGAGTACCTGTGGATAAACATTGGAGGGGGGGCCAGCCTGCTCCAGGCTCTGACGGGCGCAGATGGGCATGCCCTTGGTCTGGGCTTTGCCCGGGCACGGCCCGTCTGTGGCCCGCGCAGTGGGAGGGCGGCTGAAATATATGTGCCCAATGGTGCAAAGACTCCTGCAAACGGCTTCTGGCGCGAGGCCCCCTGGAGCTGGGAGTCCTGACCTGGCTGGGGCCTCTAGAGGCAGTAAGGATAATCCTGCGCAGCGGGAGGGTGACTGAAGTTTATGCTCCCTACGGTGCGAAGACTCCTGTGAGCTGCTACTGCCGTTAGGCCCCCTGGCGTTGGGAGTCCTGATCTGGCTGGGGCCAGTGGAGGCAACAACAATAATCCCATGCAATAGGAGGGGCACTGAAATGTATGCCCCCGATGGTGCGAAGACTCCTGTGATTAGCTCCTGCCACAAGGCTTCCTGGAGCTGGGAGTCTTGATCTGGCTGGGACCAGTGGACGCAACAACGATAATCCCTCGCAGCGGGAGGGGGACTGAAATTTATGCATCAGATGAACGAAGACTCCTGTAAGTGGCTCCTGCCACGAGGCCCCCTGGAGCTTGGAGTCCTGATCTGGCTGGGGCCAGTAGAGACAACAACGATAATCCCATGCAGCAGGAGGGAGACTGAAATTTATGCGCCCGATGACACAAGGGCCAGGATTTATACTTTTTGACGCTAAACTGCGCTAACGCAGTTTAGCGTCAAAAAGTTTTGCGCCGGCTAACGCCATTCTGAAGCACCATGCGGGCGCCGTATTTATTGAATGGCGTTAGCCGGCGCTAGCAGACCGGCGCTGCCTGGTGTGCGTGGAAAAAAAACACGTACACCAGGCAGCGCCGGCGTTGGGGAAAATGGCGTTAGGGCGTCTTAAAAATGGTGCAAGTCAGGTTGACGCTAAAAAATCGCCTCCACCCGATTTGCGCCATTTTTAACGACGCCCAGACGCCATTTACATGACTCCTGTCTTAGTAAAGACAGGAGTCATGCCCCCTTGCCCAATGGCCATGCCCAGGGGACTTATGTCCCCTGGGCATGGTCATTGGGCATTGAGGCATGTAGGGGGGCACAAATCAGGCCCCCCTATGCCAAAAAAATATATAAAAAAAATAAAATGTATACTTACCTGAACTTACCTGAATGTCCCTGGGATGGGTCCCTCCATCCTTGGGTGTCCTCCTGGGGTGGGCAAGGGTGGCAGGGGTGGTCCCTGGGGGCATGGGAGGGCAGCTGTGGGCTCATTTTGAGCCCACAGGTCCCTTAACGCCTGCCCTGACCCAGGCGTTAAAAAGAGGCGCAAATGCGGGGGTTTTTGCCCCGCCTACTCCCGGGCGTGATTTTTGCCCGGGAGTATAAATACGACGCATTTGTGTCGCAGTCATTTTTTTGGACGGGAACGCCTACCTTGCATCTCATTAACGCAAGGAAGGCGTTCACGCAAAAAAATGACGCTCTTTCCTCATACTTTGGCGCTAGACGCGTCTAACGCCAAAGTATAAATATGGCGTTAGTTTTGCGCCGAATTTGCGTCGAAAAAAACGACGCTAATTCGGCGCAAACGGAGTATAAATATGCCCCAAAGACTCTTGTGAGCAGCTCCCGCCATGAAGCCCCCTGGAGCTGGGAGTCCTGATCTGGCTGGGGCTAGTGGAGGCAACAACGATAATCCCATGGAGCTGAAAGGTGACTGAAATGTATGTGCCCAATGACGCAGATACTCCTGTGAGTGGCTCCTGTCTTGAAGCCCCCTGGAGCTGGGAGTTCTGATCCGGCTGGGGCTAGTGGAGGCAACAACAAAAATCTAGCACAGAGGGAGGGCGACTGAAATTCATGCGCCTAATGGGGCGAAGACTCCTGTGAGCGCTCCTGCCATGGGCCCCCCTGGAGCTGGGAATCCTGATCTGGCTGGGGCCAGTGGAGGCATCAACAATATTCCCACCCAGCAGGAGGGTGACTGAAATTCATGCTCCCAATGGGACGAAGACTCCTATAAGTGGCTCGTGCCGCAAGGCCTTCTGGAGCTGGGAGTCTTGATCTGGCTGGGGCCAGTGGAGGCAACAACGGTAATCCAGCACAGTGGGAGAGCCACTGAAATTGATGTGCCCGTTGGCATGAAGACTTCTGTGAGCGGCGCCAGCCACGAGGCCCCCTGGAACTGAGAATCCTGATCTGGCTGAGGCCAGTGGAGGCAACAACAATAATTAATACCTAGTGAGTAGCATTTTGAACAGTCTATTCTTAATGTGTACGTTTTTCCCTCTTATGAAGCCTATGCATTTTCGACAGCCTGTATAAAATGTTACATGTATCTCTTAATTCGTCTTCAATCACAGAATACTGCATAACTAACCTTTTGTTTCCTTACAATTTACCTTCCGGCTACATAATTTAATAACACTTCCTTTAACACATAATTTTACAAAACAGATTGTGCTTTACTCTTTCACTACTTAGCTCACGTATTATTGGTGTACACGTGAGAGTGCCAAACACTTCCCCACTATAAACCACTTGGGCCCAAGTTAACCAAAAAAAGACAAGAGTATTTATAAGAAAATGTGTCACCTACACGTCTCTAGTGTGAGACACTGAATCAAGTTATAGTCAACTTTTGTAACTCCTTCCCACTCATCTTCTAAGACAATTTCAAACGCCTTTCCAGAATTAATTTTGTAGACACGTTCACAAGTAATATGGAATCATTTTTTAAAGCTGCAGTCACAGCTCCAAAATTATGTTAAATATCCACAAAATTACAAATTGAGGGACTTGCATCCTTTTTGATCCAGCTTTCTTTAGGCTGCCCCAATGGGAACCCACAGGTAACTTCCCAATGGGGAGATTTCTCACTCAGAATTTCCACCATAATAGTGGAATGTATGTGTTTTTGTTAATCCTGTTTGCAGAGGGACAATTACACTACTTTTGATTCTGTGAACCAGTAACAATATTTTGATCTCACAAAAACTATTACTTGTTCTCCTATCTTCTACTTAAATCCATATGTAGATTTGAGAACTGGTTCCTTAAAGGATTTATATATATTTTGTATAAGTATATTCTCTCCTCTCTGATGATGAAACCAAACTCTCCTTCTTCATCAAATCAAACTCACATCCTGCTCATTCTACCAACTGATCAACTTTCATCTACTTGTAGGGACACATGGTGCCTATGACTGAACACTACCAAGACAAAAGTCATTGGGTCTAATTGTTGTTGGGGAATGGAAATGGTCAACCTGCCTTAACAAACATTTTCATTGAAAATGTACACACAACAATACTTAAGATTTTAGTGTGAAATCTATTTGAATACATTATTTGAAATTTTAGCAATCTATTTGAAAACATTATTTGAACTTTTAGTAACCTTTCCACAACAATTTTCAGAGAATACATGGTTTACAATGTTTCATTTAGCCCTAGAATATGTGAGGAAATATACTTACCACAGTTCCTGTGCCAAGCAAACTTTGCCCCAACACAATGGAAGATAAAATATATTTATATTACTTTTGTTCATACATTTTTGACAAACTTTTTTCAATTAAATATTTTTGTTAAGTTTTCATTTTCTCTGAATAGTTTTGTACCAAATTTCCTAATAAAAAGTCATATAATTCCTTGTTTACGTTGCACCCTAAATCATTCTAAGTCTCCCACATTTGCACCTGAATCCAGATGTGGCTGGTGAACTTTGAAAGTGGTGGGAGGTAATCCTGGCCAGGAGTTGACCCCATTTTTTTTTAAATAGGCCCCATTCATACTCACCCTCTATCCCGCTAAGTCTCTCTTTCTTCTCACTTACTCTAACTCACATTCTCTCATGTGCCCATTCTCGTGCATACTCATTCCCACTCACTGTATCACACAAACTTATTCAAACTCACTGGTTCTCCTTTTCACTTACTAAAAAACTTACACACAGTCACTGATTTTGGGAACTGCACCTGCTGCATCAATTGATAGCTACACCCCTGATTCACTTCTACTTCCTCTCACAACCTCCAATCAGTCACTCCTTCTAACACACTTCTACTCCTTCACCTTCGTACTCATTTTTACTTATGTATACACTCTCTTACTCAGATTCTTCCTCACTTTCACTTTCATTGGCAAACACAAGTGTATACTTTCACTCAATGTGGATTAGTAGCACTGCGAAGATGATTGAAAAGAGGCAAACACACCTCAGTCCCTCTCCCAGATTCTTTATAGGACTTGAAGGGCTGCCCTATAACAATGTGGGATAGTGATGGGGATCCAGCCTCTGCTGATCTGTTTGGGTTTTCACTGGCTTCAGGGATGCACTGATGTGCACCCTGACACCCACATTTCAGCAGGTGGCCAGTGCTGCCTGAGGCATGTGCAGTATGTCTGCTAAATAAAATGGATTATGCTTATGTGAGATGGCCATAGTTGAAATACATCCCACAGAAATATGCAATCCAGACATCCAGTTACAGAGGTTTTTTTTTTTTTCAACAACACTTTGTAGCAGTATCATGTTTCAGCCCCTTCCGCCTCCTCCTGTCATCAGGAGTCTGGAGATAAGGCAGGCAGAACTGACCTGTGCACTGGAAGCTTTCATGTAAACACAAAACTTGTGTTTTCATGGACACTGATAAATAAAAAAATGCACAGGGGCATCACAGGAGTCAGGAGAGCTGTGACCTGGAAAGATGCTGATAAGAAGCTGCTTCTGCCTGAATCAATGATTCCGTCACTCTCACGCAGAGCCTTAGGGTCCTTTTAAGAAATTATAGAGGGTTTTACCCTCTCATCCCCTTTACCTCAACTACTGTCTTCTAGCACCTGTTTAACACTGACAGAAATTGCTTCTAAATTACCTGCACTGTTCCCAGCTCCTCATAAATGCCCTGATCCTCAGAAATACAGACCACAGCTGAAGGTTTCTCTTTGTACTTTGCAACAACTAATAATAAATACATGATGCACATTACCAGTTTGTATTCATGAGCAGTAAGGTGAAGTCCAACCAGTCTCTTTATACTGGTACAGCACTTGATGCTTTGAGTGAAAACTATTGGGTTTAGGTTTAGCTTTCTCAGGTGCAGATCAAATGCTAGTGAACACAATTTCTATAATAATCTCAGTGTTTCTAAGTAAATAGTTATGGCAGACAGACCATACTACCACTGGGGAATGTCTATGACTCTCTGACAGTCCTTCAACTATTTAAGGACTATTGATTGTCTTCAACTCTGTTTTCACAGCTCACCACAGAGGATGGGGATGGGAAAGCATCACATCCCTTTAGGTCAGGTGATAGCAGTAGCAATATCTTTGCCCACAGTCAATATCAAGGTTTTGCTTCTTTGAATGACTTACAGAGAGAGCCCTATCCAAAATAATCTAATGGTCATTTCCCTGATACTTTGATCTCTTCACTGATTGAGACCAGACACCAAGCTACATGGATATAAGAGGGTGCGTAACAATAAGGAAAGGACAAAGAAACACAAGCACATTCTGGAAGGGACAGAGAAGAGATCTATCTCAAAAGCTCATATTGTTTAACAAGGCAACTCACCATCTTGAGGTTACAAATACACTGGGGAAAGCCCCAGTCAGACATAACTTAAACTTTCATGTGCCACACAACATGCTACGTGCACACATCTGCTAAGCTGAAGAGAGTGACAGTAGCTGGTTCTGAAAAGCTACACAGAGTTACTGGGTAGAGAGAAGGCAGAATTCCCATCTGAGAAGCAGGAAAAAAGGGTCAGTGCCGTACAACAATTATTCAGCTGCCACAAACGGCAAGTCATGTCATGGTTTGGTATAGGAATGGCAGGCATGCATGCTGAAAGCAACTGCACTTTAGGGGAACACCATATTAGGAAGAGTAAGAGTGCAATACTCTGATGGTAAGCAACCATTTCCAAAACACGTTGATCACTCACAAAGTGACTGAGGACTTGAGTATATTATACATGAAAATATACTGGGTCAGTCAAAAATGTTGAAATGGGTTATGGTGAAAAAGGGGAGCTATGCTATGGACTTTGAACACTAATTTGGTCTATTGATGAGAAATTCTGCATGAATCATTTATTATTTTGTTTATAGTACCAAACCTCATTAAGAATGTTCTGCTAGTTACCTCCAGTAGCATGTAATCCACTATTTTCCAAAATATAGTGGCTGTTTACATATTCAATCTGTGCCAATCCAATTATATTTTGGTGCTTTATGTGATACATCCCATTTTGTTAAAAAATAAGGATACATGCACAATCAGTGTGTTCCCTTCGAAAAAGTGCATAAAATGCCCCAGAGCATTAAGTGCTTTCTGATGATCACTGCATATAAACTGCAGGTTACAGGATCAGATTTTGTTAGGGCCTACATTTGTCATTTTGAGCTTTAAAAAATACCTAACAGTGTTGGGTATTCAGAGATTTCAGAGCATGGACTACACGTTGAAACATGCAGGCATTTTAATATGAGCAAGAGGGCATTAAATAGAGTGAGTCAGCTTGCTTGGTGCAGGTTTGATGCTAGTAGGATTGCACCCTGTTCTCTTGCTAATCGCCCCCAGCATAATGTGACACCTTGGGTTTAATAAAGAATAACAGATTATACTTTGGGGTGTACAAATACTCTAAAAGTAGTCCTTCAGGTTTACTCTGTCCTAAACCCTTCCCCAGGATTGGACCTTTGAAATAGTTACTTCAAAAGGAAGGGAGGATAGAAAAGAGGAAATCAAACTCCTAAATAAAAAATGATCATGGTTAGTAAATGGTAATCTGAATGGAAATGAACAGGGCACTTTGCAGAAGATTGCATGTAAAAAATAAATTCAATTTCAAACCTGTGCAGAAAAATAGCATTCATAGGAATAACTGAAAGTAAGATCCAAAAAAGTGTAGGGGAAAAAACATAAAATTGACTGTGTTTAGTCAACACAATTATCGATACTGAATAGGACACATAGAATGTCGTTGATTCAGGTAACTTCATTAAAGATGCCTTTGTTGAAGAATGTAAGTCTTTGTGAGAAAATTCACTTACCAAGAGTATTTCTGATAATAAATGCCCACAAAGTAATGCAGTGAGAATTTAAAGAATGCTGCCAGATGAAGACCGCAAGCTCAAATTAATTAAAGCAGCATATGGGGGGTAGCATCTGCCCATGCCAGTGTGGTGGCTGTAGTCTCTCTGCTGCAAAAACACAATTGGTGGCATAGTTTGTAATACAGAATGTCCTTAGCTGTGACATCTGCCAACAAACTAAAAGCTCCACAATTGCACGCCCACTGCAGATACCTCTCCAAGTCTCCAACAAATCACTTCAATGTGCATTTCTAGACCATTGCGGCCCCCTAAATTCTGATGGTACATTCAAATATATTTTAGTTGCTGTAGATTCTTGCTCCAGATTCCTCTGCGTCAGGCCATGGTAATTGGATGATGCTTGCACTATTATTAAAGATTTGCAAGTCTTTGTCGTGCTATATAAAATAGCTGCATACCACTTGTACCAGGGCCCTTCATTTGCCTCTAAGGCTTTCAGGGACACCATGAGAACCCTGAGTGTAGCGGTGCATTATTCCTCACTATATCATCCTAAGGGAAAATTTTATTGTGGAGAGGAAAAACCAAGACTTATTGCAATCCTTAACAGCTAGAGTACTAGGTATACGTCATAGTTGGAATCATCACCTATATAAAGTCCAGAGAGCACTAAATACCCTGCAGAGATGGTCTTTGATTGGCTGGACCCCATATGAAGTCCTGTTTGGCATCCAGATGTGCATCCCAGATCTTGATGGTACTGGTGCAGAGGTGGCAGATACACATTTTGACATAATTGAACATTTTGCTGTCTTACAGGAACTCCAAAACATCTAGGATGAGCACTCACACAAACATTCTGCCAATGAAGGAGTGAAGGTGCAACCAGCACCTTCTGGCTGGATTCCAAAGGTTGGGGATCTGGTTCGAGAAAATCTTGTGGTGAAGAAGGAGTTTGGCCCATCATACCATGCACCAGTGCCAGTCCTTAGCATTCTGGGTACCAGAACTGTGATTTTGCCACCTCTTGCTGGTTGTAAAGACAAACTCTTTGTCTCCATTGATCAAGTAAAATTGCATCATGTGGCCAATCCTTCACAGAAAGCCATGAGAACTCCTGGGTAGTTCCCTAACCATCTCACTACCCTACCGGAAATGCCTCTTCAGGTACTGAATAACCCCAATATTGCATCCACCATGCAAGGGAGGTCAGAAAATTAACTTTTTTTATTCTAGTTACCGCTGCAAATGTAAGAAAGGCATCAGATGTAAGTCTACAGTTTCTTACTCCCCAATTCAAAGTAACAGAGTTGCTTATGATGAACCACCTTTGGTGGTGTCTGCCAGTTTTCTTTCACCTGTTGAGGCTCCGGTCTTCACACAGACTACTTCTTGTAATTTTGTCCACATTGACAACTTCTTTACTGATTCTTCCCAAACTTCGCTTCATGGTGTACATGGTTTTCTTCATGGGTTGAAACACACTTATCTGATCCAGCCATAGCCCTATTTGTGGATCACACTTGCATTTCCTTTCTCTATTCCTGTGGTTTGGATTTGTGCTCTGCTGTAGAACTGATAACTGAGGTGTTGAAGCCTCATTTGTCTTCTCGAAAGGTGTGAAGAGGCTTGTCCTTTGTGAACATTTCTGCCATTCCAGTTCTTGATGGCATTGTTTGGGATAAGGTCTCCTATAATATTTGTGGTCCTTCAGAGACTATAGAAATACCTTGTGTTTGTAAAGTTGCTATGAATGGTGTGTTACCCCCAGATGTTAAAAATGATGAATGGGACATTAAAACTGTGTCTTCAATGCTCTTAGAGCTTGACTATTAGACTGTATCCGAAAGTGAGGATATGCACATGAATTCAGCAAATTATGGAGAAATGTTTTGTTATCATCACTATGCACACCATTACCTACATAGTGCTAGCACTCCACATATAGTTTTTAACTACACACAATGGGAACAATGCCCTACTCCACCAGTGGGAAGTCCCAAAACACATTCACATACATTTCTGGGAATTATACTTTAGATCCTGTTTCCTATTACTTTAAATTAACTCCTTCAAAGGCAAGGAAACATATGATGACCCACACAAAATTAATTTACTCGAATTTGTTTCCCAACTTGCAATTAAAGGATATGGGGCCAGATGTAGCAAACGAATTGCGACTTGCAAACAGTGAAAATCGCCGTTTGCGAGTCGCAAACGTGGGTTTGCTATGCAGAAATGCATATTGCGAGTCGTTACCGACTCGCAATATGCATTTCCGACTCGCAAATAGGAAGGGGTGTTCCCTTCCTATTTGCGAGTCGCAGTGGGATGCAATACCATTTGCGACCGCGTACGCGGTCGCAAATGGCATCGCAGTTACCATCCACTTCAAGTGGATGGTAACCCACTCGCAAATTGGAAGGGGTCCCCATGGGACCCCTTCCAGTTTGTGACTGGACCCAAAAATATTTTTTCAGGGCAGAGAGTGGTCCAAAGGACCACTCCCTGCCCTGAAAAAATACCGAAACTAAAGGTTTCGGTTTTTTTTTAAGTGCAGCTCGTTTTCCTGTAAGGAAAACAGGCTACACTTAAAAAAAAAAAAACTGCTTTATTTAAAAGCAGGTCACGAACATGGAGATCTGCTGACGTCAGCAGGCCTCCATGTTAGCGAGTGCCTATACTCGCTATGGGGCTGCAATTTGCGACCCACCTCATGAATATTCATGAGGTGGGTCATTGCGACCCCATAGCAAGTCGCAGTCGGTGTCTGAGACACCGTACTGCATTGCAAATTGCGACTTGCAATTTGCGAGTCGGATGGACTCGCAAATTGCAAGTTGCAATTTGCAATATTGCTTCATCTGGCCCATGATTATTGAAAAATCCCAATTGATTTAAAATCAGTTTGAGGAATAAAACATTGGCAAATGCAGGGCATAGTTGCCTTAATTAAAGCACATCTTATTCCAATTCTGATTATTTTTCTGAATGAGACAGTACAGAAGACCACTTGTTTGCTCCTAGCAAACATTAAAGAAATAAATGTGCCCAGTATCCCCTTAATTGCATGATTTGAAAATAGGAAAACACTTAGTAAATTGAACCGAAGAACAGTTCAATTGCATGGTACAGAATGGCACATGTAACTCTACACTTTCAATTCCTAGTGGGTGGTTATTGTGGCCAGCGACACAAATGGTTGTGATGCATATTTTTAAACTTTTCACAAAGTTTTAAAGCAAGCAGACTGGACCCTCATTATCTTCAGTTCCAACACTCAGGGGTGGTCACTACTTAACGAGTGGGGAAGTTATACCAGCAACATTCCACTCTATGGCCCTCATTCCAACCCTGGCGGTCTATGACCGCCAGGGAGGAGGGCAACGGAAGCACCGCCAACAGGCTGGCGGTGCTTCCAGGGCCATTCTGACCGCGGCGGTAAAGCCGCGGTCAGAAAAGGGGAACCAGCGGTTTCCCGCCGGTTTTCCCCTGGCCCAGGGAATCCTCCATGGCGGCGCTGCAAGCAGCGCCGCCATGGGGATTCCGACCCCCTTCCCGCCAGCCTGTTTCTGGCGGTTTACACCGCCAGAACCAGGATGGCGGGAACGGGTGTCGTGGGGCCCCTGGGGAGTTTTAGTTACAAGGTGTGGGAATTACCCTTCGATTATAGGTGTGTAAGCAGGGCCAAAACGGTTCTTCTTAGTGGAAATGAATGCAAAATGTCTCAAAACCACTCCATGATTTGTAAACAGGTGACATTGCATGGAATGTGTAATGAGTCTGTGGGCAATCAGGTGTGCTTCAGTAAATTTCAAATGAAAGTTACTTGATACTGAATGATCAAGGTTGTTGTGGGATGAGAGCAGGTGTCCCTTAAGTGGTTTCTGTTTCTCAAATAGTGACCCACAGTAATAATGTGCTATTTCTTCCCGTGTATGAGATTAGGGTAGCTAGTTTGTAGCCTTCCATTCGGACCTTTAATGTTAATTAAGACACACTGAGCAAACTAAAAACAATATTGAGTCAGAAAAAAAGTGGTGCTTACATCTGCCTGTGAAACGTTCGAACTGCAAGTTTCAAGGTCGTCCTCTGAAATACAATTGCTATCAAACACCAACTTTCCCCAACATTTTGATGAACTTGTGAGTCGCATCTTTAATGCTTCAAACACCTCTGGTGTTGTTCACTTTTTTAAGGCGGTTGGGTCTGGCTTTGTCAGCACATTCCAGACTGTTTTTGGAGGTATACCATCTTTTATAAACTCAGGCACAGATTTAAAAGCAGCCTGTGACGCTGATGCATCCCTTTTGTGGACACATTAGTGATGCAGGCTGCTGTCCCATATCTACAAGGCCACGCAAAGCCACTTTAGCATGGCTTTACATGGCCTTGTAGATATGGAGTAAGGCGATTAAGCATTAAGCATTGGGGAGGCGTTTCCATGGGTGTTGCGTAGGTGTTCCCATGCAGCACCCTTGGATTTTGATGAATTTCCAGATTTACAAGGTTTTACAAACCTGGGAATGCATCAAAACGCTCTGTTCCCCCTGGGGTGGCGTAGAAGTGATGCAGTGGGGAGAAATATCTTTATTTCTCCCCGTTTTTTCCTCTTTCTCTGTGTGCTGCATTTTGCAGCACACATAGAAAAAAGGAAAACTCCTTTTGGGATTGTTTTTGTGCAGGATGGTGCCCCTTCCTTCACAAAAGCAATCATCCCCGCAATGCAGGCATGCTTGCACCATGGTGCCTGGTGTTGGCGCACAGCAGCAATATGTATGCCAGTGCAGGGAATAAGGACAGGCATGTGCTGTTTCTCGTAGATACAGGGCATTCCTGCCCTTTTGTTTTGACACAGGGCAGCGCAGCAAGAAGCCTAGCGAAGCTGCCCTGCGCCAAAACATTGCAAATCTGGCCCTCTTTGTTTTTGTGTGTATTTAGAAGCATACCGCTTGTGTTATTCCTGACTGGTGGTATTTTGATTCTATTTTTGCTGCTCTGTAATGGTTGTACCGCTTCAAGGCCTAATGGTGATTAAACTATTGGACATCCAACTGTGTCATGAATGCCTGACACAGTACTTTGGTGTACCGTTATTGGAGGAAGTAAATGACAACTGGTCCTTGTCTCTTCAGTCAGTATAATTCTATTGTGTGCAGTCTATGTTCTGTTGTCTTTGGTGTCCTTTCGAGTGTGCACTGAATATTTGTTCATTTTCATTCTTGTCCCATGAGACTGCCATGGCTTCAGGATGTCTTCTATGAGCCATTCTATTCTTTGGATTTGGATGCTGCAGCTCACAGCTTCCTTGAAACTGGCTCTTCTACTGTTGGCATTTACAGGGTGCTATTGAATGCAACAAAACTTCTGGGTCGAGGTCAAAAGACAGGAGGTGTTTGTGTACAGAATAAACTGGCTGAGAAAAAGTACTCCTTTAAAAGAACTGTTTCCCTCACCCACCACAGGTGGCATGCTTTATCATAGGGAACCTCCTCACACCACGATACCTAGTCACGGTGCGGGCTACAACCACCTCACTAAGAGGAGGAGCACAGCAGATGTTTTCTAGAGGCATGGTAAGTACCCTATGAAGAGCTATAGGTAAAAAGGGTAAGCAGAGCAAGAAGAGAGAAGAAAAAAGTGGGGTGATTAAAACTGGCTACAGAGATCACAAGCAACTCTTTATTCAGATGTCCCTGGGTCAGGATTAAAAAGAGGGTACTGCAGGAAAGATCAAACCTGCTAAAGTGTGTCAACAAAGTTGGTAAACATGTTTCAGCCTGTAACCCTCAAAAGAGGTGTTGCAGCATTCATTAGGACCTATATTGATAGTGCTTCTCCTCAATACATTGACTCAAAATAAAATATAAAATGTTTGAAATAATCATACAAAACCACCCATTGGTCCTTTGGAGATTCAAGGGAGGGATCCACTGGTGGACTGCAAAACCATACATATGAATGCATATGGACAAAAAAATCGCTGGGTTACAGGTAACAAAACACAGGGGTAGAACATGCCGACCACCACATAGCCACACACCATAGAAGATACCACATTGCTCATGGACTCCTTTAAGTGAAAGCCATTAGCATAGTGATGTGTCACAGCCAGATCAGTTAAGTGTGAAGGAAGGCTCATAAATGGTGACTAGCAAAAACCTCTTGCAGTATGCACAGACAGCAGTGAATATTTATGTTAAAGAGGCAGAGCGTCACATCTGTAGACATTGTTTTACATCAAAAGGCGCTGAATAGTGTTATACCTGCCCATGTATGATCCCTTCTGCTGAGTGTTTTCAGTTCATTTACATGCATGTTTATATCACTCTTTCCTTCATAATTCACCAATGACCGGCAATGAATAGGTTTTCTCCTTGTAATATGTGGCAACTCGACTGATATAGCTATTTTCAAGTTCAGTCCACCCTATAATTTCTTTTTAGTACTCTCCTTAATGGGTCACCTATGTACAATGAAATAACTGCCCTGACATTTAATAGAGAAACAGCAACATAGGACAAATGGAGTGCTATGGCGGGTACAGAGTGAATATTTACTTCCAATACAGTGTTAATTGACTCTGGTATTTGTCATGTTTTGTCTAGAATTGACTATTTTTTCTGTTGCTTCATTGATCCTTTGTTAATTATGTTAGTTGTATGTTTGTTTTTATGAAAGGCAGTTCTCCTCGTTAATGGACACATGTCTGTGCTACCTGCCTTGAAAATCTCTTTCTTGGCAGTTCCCGTCTTTCTGTGCCAAAAGCACCTGAACATCTCTCTCTTCTTGTCTCCACTACTGGCTGACAAAAAACGACTTTGAAACTTGTGTTAAGGAAGAGAAATGTAGAAATCGATAAGAGGCACATCATTGTAGGTGTTGGAATGCAGGTAAACTATTGCCAGTGGTCAAAAAGTTATCATTACTGATTCATATAGCATACTTTTGGAACAAAATAGAACCTCATAGTGTTGAATGTTTCAAAAGTTGAGTTTTAACATTTTCAGGACTTCTCCACTTTAACAAATAGTTATCGCAGACTTGCACTGTCCTTCTGTCATATTTACATTGCCAAATGGTGGCAGTTGTCTTTCTTGTGGCCCTGTCCTCTGTAGGCATGAGTGACTCATGTTGCCCTTAGAGGGTGAAAAACGACTTTCCTTAAAAGGCAAATTTTCATTAAAAAAAATATGCCAAAGTTGATTGCGTTTCCTGGTCGACGTTTAGTGACTTCCTTAGTTGGACACCTAGGATTCTGATTGTTTACCCTCCCAGTCTCGTTCAGCAAAACTGTCTGAAGAATTTGACCTGATTTGCTTGATCTGAGGTTGTAATTGGGCATCCAGGATGTAGCGTGGTGTGAATTAGCAATGACAAAACCCTTTTAGCTCCTGATGAACACTGTAGAACTGTGACATAAATATGAGAGTGCAGTGAAGAGGAGGCAGGTTTAGAATGTTGAATTTGCAGTTACATGCCAACGAATAAAGATGTGTAATACACAGCTCTATGTGTGGTATGGTCATTGGCGGGTACCCAGGCTGGGGAAGACACTACAACTAGTGATGAGATAGGGGATAAGTAACCCAAAAATCAACAGTGCTCTTCCAAAGAGTTTACCGTGGTCCTAGCAAAACTGCTTGTGTGTGCGACGTGTGCCTCATTCAAAGTGTAGAATCGATATTTGGCATATGTGGAGTCAAAGCACAACTCAAGCCTGTGTAAATTATTTGAAAATAATGACAGCTTCACTGAAAAGTCTACACATCGTTGACCAAGAGCCTGTTGGAAAGGCCGTAAAAAGAGGTACTGTGTACTTCGCAATCTAAAGCTGTACATCATATGGAGTGATAAATCTAAAGGCGGATAAAACCAGGTTTTGAAAGATCAGCAAACAGCGACAGCAAATTGCAAGATAATGCTGCAATCAGAAGTGCTACAAGGCAGTGACCAACCAGGTGTCAGACAATAGAAAGAGACAACTAAAAGCAAAGTGATTCAGATACAAGAAAGGATAATCTGTTTACCAGAACCAACTAAAAAGAGTCATCATACCACAGTGTGGCTGAGGTTCCCGAGAAGCAGTCCCCTGGGTGGTACTTACGGAACTGTCCTGAAGTGGCACACCACCAAAGCGAGTGGCAGCTCAGAACAACTACAGAAGTCTCCAGAAAAGTGAAGGGCTCCAATGGAGACCGAGAAGAAGTCACAGTTCCACAGGCTGTCCAAGTTGACCCAGAGGCCAGCCAGCACACAGCCTTAGAGATGGCACGAATGAAGCAGGTACTAGCACACAGAATCAGAGAGAACTCCATTTTCAATGTCAGTCAACTCCGTAAACAGTTATAATGCCTCAGACTTCCTGAAATCACCACCATCATTCAAAACTACCAAAAAGCAGAATATTGGTGACAGATAGACTGCTTGGATAAAGATATTTTATTACTTCATTGATGCAGTAGAAGGAACAGATAGCAAGAAAATCATCAAATACCTTAAGAATCTTGCTGAGAAAGGTGTAAAAGAAGTCAGAAAGAAAATGCTGCGATCTGACGACATCACATACGGTCAAACCAAAGATGTTTTGAATCTCAAATTCAATCCAATGCCAAATGTAGATTATGAATGGTAAATTTTCAGTCAAGAATGAGAGCTGGTGAAACAGAAGACAGATTTGTTGAGAGACTTGATACATTCATCAGACTCTGTAAGTTCAATGAGTTCAATGATGAGGAAGCTATAAGTCTACCAGTAATTGACAGATACCTGTCAGATTTATTCAATCAATGCTGAGAGAAACGCTTAGGGGGTCATTACGACCCTGGCGGTCGGCGGAGAAGCGGCGGTCTTACCGCCAACAGGCTGGCGGTAAAAATTTTGAAATTATGACCATGCCGGTTACCGCCATGGTCATCCGCCACTTCTCCGTTCTGCCCGCTAGGGCGGAGATGACCACTGGGCTGGAGACCTGGGTCTCCAGCCCGGCAGTCGTCACAATACCGCCGGTGGTATTATTACCCGGCTAATCGCCATGGATTTCATGAGGTTTGGAACCACCATGAAATCCATGGCGGTAAGCACTATCAGTGCCAGGGAATTCCTTCCCTGGCACAGATAGATGTCTCCCCCACCCCCCAACCCCACCCCGAGTCCTTCCCCTACACCCCCCACCACCCCTGCCACCCCCCAAAGGTAGCAGGACCCCCCTCCCCACCCCTATCCCCAACATTACCTTACACATACACACCTGACACGCACGCAGGCACCACCAACACACATACCCGCACACACATCAACATACATGCCAACAGCCACACACACAGTCATACACGCACACCCACATTCAGACATACACGCACACATCCATACAGACATCCATACAGACATACACGCACTCATTTACAAACACACAACACCCCCGCATGCATACACGCACTCACACACCTCCTCTACATACACACACGCACCCCCCCATGCACCCACACAACACACAACACTCCCCCACCCCCTCCCCTAACGGACGATCAACTTACCTGGTCCGTTGATTCTCTGGGAGGGGACGGGATCCATGGGGGCTGCTCCGCCGCCACCACACCGTCAACAGAACACCGCCACACCGAATCACAGGACGTGATTCGGTGGGCGGTGTTCTGTTGACGTGGTGGTGGAGGTGGAGCAACCTCCACTTCCCCGCCGCCCGCCAGTATGGCTGCTGGCGGCTCTTCATCTGAAAAAGGATGGAGGGCTGCCAGCAGTCATAATACGCCGAGCGGAAAACCGCCACCACTGGCGGTCTTCAGCACGGCGGTCCCTCAGCAGTCTTGGCAAAAGACCGCCGAGGTCAAAATGACCCCCTTAGTCTGGAGCAAGTTCTCATGGCTGCCAGAGCTGAAGAGTGTGCTGATCAACAAGCTGTTGACATGAAGGCTGGAGGTGGCCAAAAGGAGTCAGTCATGAACATGAATAGTAAGAAGAAAAACAAGGTTGATGGACACTAAGGGGGTCATTATGACCCTGTCATGGTCACGGTCGGACCGCCGCCAAAGTGGCGGTCCGGCTGCAACATTATGACTGTGGCAGAGCCGCCATGGTCAAACCGCTGATACAACCAGGCTGCCACCAGCCTGCAGCCTGACGGTCCCGGCGGTTGTAATCCACCAGGGCAGCACTGCAAGCAGCGCTGCCCTGGGGATTACGAGTCCCCATCCGCCAGCCTGTCCATGGTGGTAAACCCTGCCATAGAAAGGCTGGCGGAATGGGGGACTTGTGGGGCCTCTGCCGGCCCAGCAGGGAAGCCATAATAGGGCCAGCGAGATTCAGGCCGCACAAGCGGCCTGATGGTGGGATGGCCACCCGCCAATGTCATAATGACGGCCTAACTGATGTCTCCACTGAAAAAGAAGTTGTGTTTCAGGTGTGGATTTTTGTTTCCATCTGAAGGTAAATGCCCCACCATTGGACAGATTTGCAAAGGCTGTCATGTTGTAATGGTTTGCAAGTTAGGATATGATGGGATTGTAATATGGCGGAGAGGATATCGTCATGTTTGTGACAGAGTTACCCCGTCTGCCAAACTCTAAACCAGGCCCTAGGTTTCAATGTGTCATCAGCTGCCGGGCTTTTTCAAGATGTCATTCAACGTATCATACAGCCTAGCATGAATGCTTTCAATTATAGTGAGGACATATTGGGGGTTATTCTAACTTTGGAGGAGTGTTAATCCGTCCCAAAAGTGACGGTAAAGTGACGGATATACCACCAGCCATATTACGAGTTCCATAGGATATAATGGACTCGTAATACGGCTGGTGGTAAATCCGTCACTTTTCCGTCACTTTTGGGACGGATTAACACCTCCTCCAAAGTTAGAATAACCCCCATTGTTTTTTAGAGGTAGGCAGAAGGTGTATGATAAAGCTCTCACACAAGTTTGTTGTTCACTAGCTGATGCATGCTTAATTTTGAATCCAGAGAAGTGTGAGTTCCATAAGACAAAGGTAGAATTCTTTGGCCATGTCTTTTCTGATGGGGGCATGACATCTGATCCAGCGAAAGTACAAGTGCTGTCAACTGCCAGTCCCCCACATTATGTTTTCATGTCACGTTCATTCCTTGGCATGGCCAGCTATTGTTATAGATACATACAACACTTTGCCACCATAAGAACTCCATTGCGAGAATTGATGAAAAATAATGTTTCATTTCATTTGTTACATGAATGCTTTTAAATTTTAAAGCTTCAAGAAAATCTAAAAAGCTATTGAAAACGCTACTGAAATGGCATGCCTTGATCCAAAGCTTCATACTGAGGTTGTTGTTGATGATAGCCCAGTCGAGTTAGGCGCAGTTCTTGCACAGCACAGCGGACACCAAAATGCTCAATGGCATATAGTGGCACATGCAAGCAGAAGTTTGTCCCAAACTGAAGATGCGTATTTCCAACCTGAGAAAGAAAGTTTAGCAGTAGTGGGAGCTTCTGAACATTTCCACTTGTTCTTATATGGAAAGCCTTTCATGCTTGTGATGGATGATCAAGCATTGTTGACCATCTTTGGCAATCTAATGGCCAAGATGCCGCCTCGCTTGATCGCTACACAGTTATACACCATCCATGGAAACATCAGATCCTGCTTGCTACTTCTCAAGAGTACACCTACAGTGCTTTGATACCCCTTCCAAGAATGCTGAAACCTACATACATTTCATAGTGAAATCAAGCACCCCAGCTGCCATTTTGTTGGAATAAATTGTCACTGCCATGAGTCAAGATTGTGACATGTTAAAATTATTACACATCAGTTTTGGAACCAGCACACTTGATCAGTGACTATGAATACCAGAAGTTCATAAATGTCAATGATAGACTGTCCATAACTCCAGAAGGCTTTATCTTAAGAGGTTTGAGAATTGGTATTCAGGAGAGTCTGCAACTTCAGATAATTGAAGTGGCCAATTAAGGACATTGTGGGATCATTGCCACAAAACGAGTTCTCTGAGATCAAGTCTAGTTTCCTCATCCCAAGGAGAGAGTTGAAACAGAGTTGAAGGCCTGTCATCTATGCAACTGCTTTACACATGTCAGAGTTGCCAAAGCATGTATGGTAAAAAATTGTAATTGATTTCTTCGGTCCTCTTGACAACGGACATCACCTAATGGTGAATTTTGATGAATACTTCCATTTTTCATTGATAGAAGATCTTTCATCAACCTCTCAAAACAGAGACATCAAGAGATTAGATGGCATCCTCATGACATTGGGTGTTCCTTCAATCTTAAAATATGAAACCCACTTTTCAACAGTTGAGAATTCAGAGACTTTCTCAGGCAACTTAATGTGAAGTATCAGAAGAGCACACCTTTTTGGCCACAGGCCAAGGGACTTCTCAAACATTTCATGAATACTCATAAGAAAGCTGTTCAGCATGCTGTATTGGAGAAACTCAACCTTAAGACTGCCTTTAATTCATCTCTTTAAGCTTATCGTTTGACCCTCACTCGACCACAGGTGAAAGTCTTACACTCTTGTTGTTAGGGAGAGCCATGACAGCCAAGTTACCTCAATGGACCAACAGAAGATTGAATAACAAGGAAGAAACCTGTCTAAAAGATTCAGATTGTAAAAGAAAGGATTATACAGACAAGTGCCGAAATCCAAAAGACATTACTTTCACCACAGGAAATTGAGTGGATGTTTGTCAGTCTTGAATGCAAAAACCTGATGCTGAACCATTTCATGTTGTGACCAGCAAAGGACACATGGTGACTGCCCAGCGTCCTGGGTAGCCCATTACACAGAATTCCTTGCATTTTCGACATGTGCCTCATTGCTCGTTTGGCATTGATGTAAATGTAGAGACCAGACAAGTGAATACCTCCTGACTGCTTTTGTTCCTACATCTACAATGCAGATCATGAACACTAGTACTGCTTGACCACAGTTTCAGAAGACATGATCAGGACGTGGCCTCAGAGCACCACGAAGACTCATTGAAGAGCTATAATTTTGTATATAGTTGTAAAAAAGAATAATATTTTTTTTATTTAACAGAGGGAGAGATGTAGTGCCATCTGAATTATCAATGACGGAATGGTTTTGGCGCCTGATGGACTCTGTGAACTGTGACGTAAGTGTTAGAGTGTAGTGAAGTGAATGCAAATTTAGAATGTTGAGTTCACAGTTACACACTGATGAATAAAGACGTGTAATACACAAGTCAGTGTGAGTGTGTGGTCATTGGCGGGTAGACAGGGTGGGGAAGACTCTATACAGAGCAGCTATTTTAGGTCCATGGAGCAGCTATTTTAGGCTTATGCTCATATTTTCAAAATTGTACAAGTAATTTGAACATAATTTCTCTTGCCCATTATGAGCCACTGAAGTTCTTTGAGAACTGGTGTGAAATCATCAAAGCTCTTAATGTGTAGTCTATCCACCTTGTTTTGAATCCTCTATTGACTCAAATATCTTGTTATTTGCTTACAAGTAAATGTCTCTTTGGTGGTCAAACACAATAGCACCAGGGTTCTGGTGAGTTAGATCTGATCCCTTAAGTGGAGGAGGGAGGAAAGTTCTCTTCAGCACCAAAAGTTTATGAATGGGACTTTTAACACCTGACAAAGTTTGGTGCGGAAAGGAGAGATCTATGGTGAACCGAATACCGAATGCTTTAGGTGTGAAGTTAGCCAAGACCTTTCGGTTTAACCAAGTATATATATGTAATACACTTACTATTAGGAGCTTACGGCCATCACTTGTCATCCATTGGTCTGTTGTTGTGCCATTCACATTTTTCATCCATTCAAAACATCATATAGCATGACACAGTGGGTTAACCACCTTCAACCAAAGTTTTACAAAACAAACATTACAAAACAAAATCGTAAATAAGAAAATAAGAAGGAACCAATAATTAGCAGTATACCAATATGAACAATTGTGGAATTTAAAACTACTATGCTATTTAAGGTATATCTTATAGAGGGTATATCAGTTATACTTAGTGAAACTTACAAAGCCTTTCCTGTGACAACAATCAGCAACAAGATCTCTGTGTTGCAAAATTGGTGTTGTCTCATCTTTATTCCTTTAAATAGTGAGGTCCACCTCCCGACAGTTCTTCCTTTTGCACTTTAATGTCTCCTTCTATTACCTCTACCAACTGGGTAAACTAATTCTATTTCTCATTATTCATGATTTGTGCAGGCAATCACAATTGTTGTTCATGGGAACTTTCAGCTCTTTCTTTCTGGAAGAGCTGACTGGAGGCAGCTGATATTACTTCTAGATCTCCTCTTTGGGTTTGGTATTCCATTTCCTCCTCCATGATTTGGGTACATTTGGCATTTCCTTAATGTCCCCTTTTCTTAATTTTTGGGATTGTGTTTCTGCATTTTGTCTTACTGAGGGGGTTTGTTGCTGAAAATGAATGACATTTGCCAGCTTATTTATTAGATTACTTTGATTGCAAGCATTCAATGCTTCTCCTCTTTCATGTAGAGTTTTTGTCACTAAAACCTATTAAGCAATTTCACATCTTGCTGAAGGACAACCTCTTTCCAATTGTTTCATCTAAGCCACTTTTTAGATTTTGCATGCAGTATGCATGTGCTGTCCCTGAAATAGATTGTTAACCAAAAAGCTTAAAAATTGGCTTCTAGCCTGTCCATTACTTAGCAATGGCTGGCCTCCTCATCACTCTTACTTTCTTGCTTCTCATTGGTCAGTGGTTCCTAGTTGTCCTGTGTTGGCACTTCCAGAGGGGCATTAACCAAGTACTGTTTCCCATTTGTGGCCAGTGTCCTTCCACTGGCTGCTGCACCTGCAGAGATACTTTATTTTTATTTTTGGGCAAGCACTCTATAAGAATGCATGGCCTCTCAACCCCTCCCTGCTCCTCACACTTTGTTGTGCTTGCCTACCACAGTAACCACCCCCTCCTATGCTCTCCCTTCTACAGCTTCACAAGGCACTCCTCGTTGCTTACCTGCAGGTGGAACTGGGCATTGTTAACAACCAGGGGCTATGCGGCAGCAGCCATGGGCTGAGCTGCCATGTCTGTCAATTGTCACCTAATTTATGGCACTGCAGTCTCATAAAGCAGAGGATTACCTTCAAGTTTGGAATGTCACTCAAAATGTGTTTCTGTACTTTGCCTTCAGTGGGGCTGCCAGGTGAGACAACTTGTTTTCAATGTGTCCCCTAATTCACTTTCCTTACACACCGAAGCCTTGTTGGATGCTTGGTTGACCTGTAGACTTAGACATGGCTTTACAAATTCTGGCAATTGCCCCTCCTCGCAGGCTACATTTCAGATCCTTCGGACGACACAGAAATGTTTTCATATGTACACTGTCTTTCTACAGACTTCATTCTAAGGATTGTGAATTATTGTTTCATAAACATGTGCTTGTTCCTGCCTCAGTAGATAGTGTGTGACTAGTTGCTCATAAAGAACAATCTATGGTATAATCACTATGGCATGTTATTCAACTGGTCACAATGTCAGGGCTATTGATTTCTGCTTCTGTTTTTTTTTCTGCTTCTCATAAGGGAAAAAATCAGAGTCATGGCATTTATGGTGACCTACAGTCATCCCTGCAGCAGGGCTTGCCCTAGCACTTGTGCACTTCTTAAACCAATTTGTTTATCTGAACATTGTTTCTTTGAAGTGGCTGCAAACGTAAACTCTACTTTCCAATCAAGAACATAGCAAGGGGACCATATCCTTGGCCTGACAAGGACCTCTTCCCAACAGACCGCATATACTACAACACTGCACAGCATCCTTATATTCATCATCATTTGCAGAATTTTGCGCAATTAGTTTTTTTTTCTGATGAGTGATAGTGTGAAAAGGTTACAGTCTTCCCAAGCTGAAATGTTCTAAAAATGTCAGTAGCATGACTTGCCATATGAGGGATGCCTTATATGATGTCAATAACTTTGAAACAATTAACCACTACAGTCTAACTAATTTAATCATTTTGCTGGTTAAAAGACATTGGCAAAGCCAAAAGGTTTCGCATATGCAAAATCTATTGCTTTTGCCAATGTTTGTATAGACATGTTGCTATGCAACATGGCTTAAAGTAAAGAAAATAATAGTGCTATGATGTGGACAGTTTTGACCAAGTTGTAACACTATGATTTTCTTTACTTTCACCCATGTTGCACTGCAGCATGACCACTGCTGTGCAACAAGACTAAAACATTGACAAAGCCAATAGGCATAGGCAAAACCCATTGGCTTTGCTGATGCTTGTATATAATGGTTTTACTGTTATACAGTTCCTACTAAGATACTAGGACTGGGTATTAGGACAACAGAATGTGGGGATTGAGTCCTTCTACACCAAAGATGCTGTCCACCTAATTCCTGGCTAGCTCACAGTGCCTCACTGAACCCTTACACTTACTGGGGTGTAAGGTGATTATGGCAACCTGAACATGACACACTAATACTCAAGGGAAAATTTATTACTCATACGTGCCCAGGCAAAAACACAAGAGACATACAAGATAAGTTTTCAATACATTTATTTAAACAATTGTAGTCTTGCATAGAGAGAATGAACTGCGACGACTAGGCATATGAGACAAAGCAATGTTATCAGCATTATGAACATAGTAAAAGGAATAAATATTCTAACCATGGTAAATGATTTCTAGATATTCCTACATAACCCTAAGCCTATAGTGAGAGCATAGTGGGTGTAACCTCTGCCTTTGCCGTATCTAAGAAGATCGCCTTAGCCCATACCTGAAGAACTGAATTGGGATTCTGCCTGTAGTGTGAATGGTATTTTTTCTGCAAACAGGAAGATAAGTGCTAGCACGAATGCATGTTGAACACAGCGACTGGAGTTCCCCTCTTCCCCTTCCAGGTTAGTGCATCATTTATATAATCGAAGCAACACCGTGCTAGAGACACAGCCCTGATGTAATGATATGTCTAGGTGTTAGAAGCTGTCTCCAAATGAGCAATGCAAGCACTAAGATATCTTGTACTGTGTTCCTAGCCTTGGACAGAATGTATTGGTTATATGGCAAGAAAGGCTAACTAAACAAGCAACACATACAACATATTCTTAAAATAAATCGTACAAGATTAAGTGTGTGAAATGTCACTGCTAAAAGCGGTTGTCTAATATGTGTAAAGTGTAAAATAAAAAATGAAGCTAAATGGAGAACCAATCTAGGTCCAATATAGCCTCACTATATCCTCCCTTTGGCCATGAAAAGGCAGATTCTAAGAAGAGTATAATAAAAGGAATAAAAAGTGTTCTCTCCAACAAGCAAAGCAAACAAGTCATGAAAATATGCCAATTAAAAATGAAAAATAATCAAAACTATTTGATTAGAAACAAGGGCCAAATGTAAACATTAGTGGAGGCTACCAAGATGTCATCCATATTGTCAGTGTCAATAGAATCCTGAATGGAGCCTGCTTCTCCAGGTGACAGAACCACAATAGCCTTTGTGAGCAAATCAAAGGAACACACATGGTCAGTACCCTCAGCTGTTGCTGAGGTTGATGCATCCTGTTCATTACTCAAAACACAAACGGAAGGCCAGAGGAGACTTGACAACCTGAAAGAGTTAACTCTTGCTAGCGCTGCTCTCATGCTAAGTTTAGCAAGAGAGCAGTGCCAGGATTGCTGGGGAACCTGTGCTGGTGTCCCAGGAAATGCTGGGACAGCAGAAGAGAAGAGGAGCAAGGCAGCATCAGGAACAGATGCGTTTTTTAAATTATTTATTTCCTCCCTCCCTGCCACCCCAGACCACCTCTTGAGTTTTGCGGTGGCCACCGCTGAAGTTAGAAGCAAAATGCAGTGTAATGGGATAATCGTGAAAGTAACAAAAATCAAGTCCTAAATGAAAGTTGGAGCAGGCACTCTGCAAGTAGGAGGTGATGTGTGAGACAACTACAAAATTAAACATGATCATGCAGATACTAACCTCAGCCCAACCTGTGGAGTTCCAGGTGCTGCAGTGCGACTTCTAAACAACTTAAGTGCTGAGCACTTTGGCATGTTTATATCCTGTGTGCAGGGTTGGACTGGGGCAGAAATGGGCCCTTACACCAAAATAAAAGTGGCCACCATTAGTGAATGAGAAAAGCTAAAAAATTGGCCCTCGTTTCCAAACTTGTCAGTTTTTAACTAGCAATGTTTGTTTTAATATCAGATATATCAACTGTGAAAACCAGCCCATGAGACCATAAAACAGGCCGACAACCAGCCAAAACAATGGTCCACACACTGCCCTGTAACACCAGCCCATTGGGCACTGCCTGATTAACATATAAGCCAGTTTGACCTTGCTTGTGTGTTGCCTTAAAGAAGTTGCTCCTATCGTCTGACACAAAAATGAAGAAAAGAAACACGCATTACCATAGAGGCCCTGGCACTGACCAAATTTGTATGCAAAAGTGCTCATTGAGAGGTAACTACCCAAGATACTGTGAAAAAAATATCGTGATACAACAATATTGTGTTAAAAATATTGTCAGATTAAAAATGTTGTGGGACAAAACATAGAAGGTAAAATTATTGTGTTTTTAGGTATGTAATATTGTTTTGAAAATATAGTTGCTCATGATATAGTTTACTTTAATATAGTTGTATTATTTTCTTTATTTAATATATGTAAGAAATTGGGTTACTAGTTGAGGGAGTGAAACCCTGCTCAAGCCGGAACCACAATCCTTGTCAGGGTTAAGTCACAAGCAAACCCAAAATTAACCTGTGCGCCATCCTCCAGTACCTTGACTTAGAGCAGTCAGGCTAAACTCAGAGTCAATGTGTCAATTATTTGTGCAACATTTTAAACAGTAACACAGTAAAAAAAAATGCCAGAAAAGGATCCCACAGTAGCTTAGAAAAATTGAGTATTTTAATAAATAAAACAAGACCAAAGCAACCAAAATCCAACAGTAGAACCAGAGACATACAGGTTTAAAGATTTTAGTGAAAATAGCGACAAAAAGCACAAACTCCAGACTGTGGATTTCTGGTCATGACGGATTGGGACAAAGTCAAATGTTCAGGCCAACCGCGATGGAGCATGGACCAGCTGCAGGGACCCAGTTAGATCCGCTATACAAAGTATCCTAGATCCTAGTTTCGGAGAGTTGCGAGGTTCTGCTTTGAGGATGTGTCGCATGGACAAAGAGATGCATCGGTTCTGAGAAGCTGCAGAACTGCAATGCATTGTCATCGAGGATCCCACCAATGAGGTTTGTGATGCAAATTCTGGTGTCGGGGATGCATCACGCAGTGTAGGCGATGCCTCAGTTCCGAGAAGCTGTAAGGCTGCACTGTGAGAACATGCATCATTGTTGAGGCTGCTGTCAATGAGAGATTTTTATGATGCAAAGGCCTGTTCCAGGAAAGCTTCACAGAGGCAGTGGTTCCGATGTAGCTGTGAGGTTGATGGGTAGTCCTTTGCATTGGGAGAACCCTTGCATCAGAGTCAATGTGTCAGGAATAAGGCTGTGCGCGGTCCAGGACCCACCCTGACCTCTGCTTCGCGTATTTGCGCCGCGTCATGCGCGCCGCTTGTCATCCCCGCTTGCTCCAGAAGTGGTCATCAGCGTTGCCTGCCCTGTGGTAAAGCTCATGTAGCTGCAGGGTCAGGACATTGGTGGACAAGATGCACTTATCAATGCCATTCTATGAATGGACTACAACTCCCAAGTTTTTAGAGGCAATGGCCATCTTGGGGTGTGGCAGACCTATAAAGCCCAGCCACACCCCAAGCACATTGCTCACTATTTTGAAGACTTCGGTGCAGTCGGCCCTCATGGGGAGTTCCTCTGAAAAAAGTGGATTTCCTGCATGGCAGAGTGGCAGCATGTCAGAGTATCCTTGTTTCCATGGTGAATTAAAAAATGAGTAGGTCGTACTCGTATCGGTAAGGTCTTGATGAGTCAAATCTTGAAGGGGGTTGTTTACTCCCAAAAGTAAAGCGCCCCTTAGCAAAACGAGCAAAACGCTTTAGACCAAAAGTAAAGCGCTCCTGGCACGATGATCAAATTGCTTCAGGCCAAACGAGTAAAGCGCCCTTGGCACGAAAATCAAAGCGCTTCAGGCCACACGAATAAAGCGCCCCTTAGCACAACAAGCAAAGCGCTTCAGGCTAAACGAGTAAAGCACCCTTAGCATGACAATCAAATCGCTTCAAGCTAAATGAGTAAAGTGCCCTTGGCATGATAATCAAAGCGCTTCAGGCCACATGAGGAAAGCACCCTTGGCACAACAATCAAAGTGCTTCAGACCACACGAGTAAAGCACCCTTGGCACGACAATCAAAGCACTTCAGGCCACACTAGGAAAGCGCTTTTGGCACGACAATCAAAGCGCTTCAGGCCACACGAGTAAAGCTCCCTTGGCACGAAAATGAAAGCGCTTCAGGCCACACGAGTAAAGCGCCCTTGGCACGACGATCAAAGCGCTTCAGACAAAACGAGTAAAGTACCCCTTGACAGAACGAGCAAAGCACTTCAGGCAAAACAAGTAGAAGCGCCCCTGGCCTAATGAGTAAAGCGCTTCATGCATGACGATCAAATCGCTTCAAGTTCAATTAGTAAAACTTTTCAGGCCTCAGTTGCAAATGTGAAAGCGCTTGAGAAAAGCAAGCTGTAGTTTCATTGTTTTTTGGGAAGTACAATATGTGAGATACATATTTAAACCTTTTTGCATTTCTAGGCTTCGATCAAAAGTTTATGTTATGAAAGCATAATTGTAACATGGTTAATATTCAGAGTATGATTATAGTCCAAAGCTCTTGCCATCTTTAGGGACAGAGATTGCAGTTCGTTCTTGTTCCATGATTCAAAGAAGGGGCTACGCCCAGTTCACAAAGGGTCTCAATCCGATATCACGGAGACACCTTTGTTCCAGAGTCTATTGGTGAGTTTATACTGTTATGAAAGAGTATATGCATATTTGTCCTAACCATTTTCTTTTCAGATCTCTCTCCCTGCAGTTTCCTACCCTAATTCCCTTCCCCCCACCTGGCTTCATCAATATTCTGCGCTCTGATAGCTTTCTGAGTTGGTGACGCCGGGAGGTGGGCCTTTTGGTTAGCAGCGTGCAGATCCGAGGAAAGGGCACTGTGACACAATGCATCAGTTTTGCTCAGGTTTATGCAGGAGGTGGTCGACTCGGCTGGGTCCACATATGAGCTGACAGAGCACCTTCAGGTCCACTTCCAAGAATCCAGGACTAGGGTGACAGCCTTTGGCAGGTTAGGACTCACAGCTGGCAGAGCCCACACACTGGGATCAAGGTTGTTAGAGCCTTCTGTCCCTGATGTTCCAGTCAGAAGATTAGCCAGCTCTCACCTAGAGTCACTTTGGGGTCTTGGGTTCAACAGATGCAGATCCAGTCCTTTTCACCCAGGCAAGAGGGCAGCAAGCCAGCACAGTAGGGTAGCACTCTAACAGAATAGTAGTCCTTTCATCAGCACAGCAGTCCTTGTTCATGGTAGAGTATCAACAGGTCCAGAAGTGTACTGAAGAAGTGGTGTCTGAGGTCTAGTATTTATACCTGGTGCACTTCCCCTGGAAGGTGGGAGAAGCTTCTAGGGATTTCCTTTGAAGTTTCTAGGCATCCTACCTTTACTGTCCTGGCTCCAGACTAACTATGGGGGTAGGCAGCCCTTAGTGTGGAGGCAGAACACATCCTTTTCAAGTGTAACTAGGGGTGTGCCAAGCTCTGCCTCTCATCCTACCAGTGGTGGCCCATCCAGGCACATCTAATCTCTCTATTGTGTGTGGCTGTCTGGAAGGAATACACAAAGCTTGTGTCAACTGCACCCAATCATGTGACCTCCGTGACATACTACAGGCACCTAATGGCTAAGGCAGGGAAATGTCAACTTTCTAAAAGTGTAATTTTCAAAACTGTAATCTTAAATCCAACTTTACCATAAGAGAGGATTTTTCATTACAATTCCAAAGACACCAACCATGAACTGATTACCTGTTTCCATTTGGAAATTATAGCTTACTGAATGTAGTAAGGTAACTCCAATGTTATCCTATGAGAGGGGTAGGCAATGCAGTAGAGAAAAATGAATGCAAGATTTTTTCACTACCAGGACATGTACAACTTCTAAATACATGTCCTACTTTTTAAATACACTGAACCATGCCCCCTGGGAGTCCAGGGCCTACCCTAGGGGTGATGTATGTATTTAAAAGAAAGGTTTGGGCCTGGCAAAAGTTATATGTTTCCAGGTTAAAATTGCAGTTTAAAACTGCACACACAGAAATTGCCATGGCAGGCCTGAGACATGTTGAAAGGCCAAGTTAAGTGGGAAGCACAATAAGTAATGCAGGCCCACTAGTAGCATTTAATTTACAGGCCCTGGGTACATCTTGTAGTACTTTACTAGAGTCTTACAAGTAAATCAGGTATGCAAATTGGGGATAAGGCAATGTTACCATACTTTAAGGAGCGGGCATATGCATCTTGTGTTAGTCTCTTTCCTGGAGATTGGCCCAAGTACTTGTGTTGTTCCACTGCTTCCTCAATGGCCACTACTTTTTCTATTTTGTCTAAGCACTCTACAAAAGCATGTCTTTTCTTGCAGTCTCTCTCCTGTACTCATCAACCTTAAAATCCACCATCCATGTTGCTTCGCTTTCCATGTTACTTGCCCCTTGCACTTTCCTTATTGTTTCTTGCCCTCCTTCCTATGTCTGTTGTCTCTTGCCTCACCAGAGCCCCATGCTGTTGCTTGACCCAACCAGATGACCATGTAGTTGCTTTACCCCATCTGCTGTTCATGAGGTTGCTTGCCCCCACCTGCTGTCCATGTTGCTGCTTGCCCTCACCCACTGTCCATGTTACTGGTCTCCCTCCCTCCCCAACTACTGTCCGTGTTGTTGCTCTGCCTCCCACCCCACCCACTTCCTATGGTGCTACTCCACCTCCTTACAACCCTCTCTCCATGTTGTCTTCCACCCACCCCACCCCACAATAAAAAAGGTGCTATGATTCAGCCAACACTAGCCGCATCATAGCGTGTTCTGTCCTCCACATCCTCCGCCCCTGTTGCTCCCCATACACTTTTCCTCTATGTTGCCGCTTGCCCCCCTGTACAATAGAAAAAAGCACTATCAAGCGGTTTGCCCTTGCCACGTCATATTGCTTGATTTTTTTTTTTTTTACTTTGTCAATGTTTTTAGAAATATTATACATCAGCATGGCTGGAATTTAAAAAAAAAGTGCTATTATGTGGGCAGAGTTGGTCACATCACAGTACTTTTTTTTTTAAAACATACGTTCAACCATGCTGTACAATTAGTGAATTGATGTGCAACATGGTTAAAAACATAAGAAGATGAGACCTATTGTATTGCTAATGCCTTTTTTTTTTAAACCATGCCTCATGGCAGCTGTGATGCTGTAAAACATTGCTAAATATTTACAAAGCCAATAGCTTTCGTAGGTGAGGCCTACTGTCTTTTCCATTGCTTGGCAACTTAGTAGCAGGTTGTTGGGTTTGTAGGGGACTAGGATGGTTAGTTATATAAAATCTACATTATTGTGTTTTATTTTTAACAATGTTTTATATGTATATTAAATAATTAATTGGTAATGATGTCATTTATTTTTCTGATTATTTGTTTGTTTCCATTTATTATGATTTTATTTCATAGAGGTAATGATATATATAGACTTTGGTTTTTTCAATATATATATATATACTGTATACATATATATATATATATATATATATATGTATGTATGTATGTATACATATATATATATATATATTCACTGAAAAAAACAAAGGTTACAAGGACATTATAGTTAGGTGCTGAATTAACTCATACAAAACCATAGAAATTCAACAGTTAGAGTTATTTCAAGTAACTATAACTCGCACCCTAAGGTAACTATAACTCACGCCCTCGCTATGCACACTTTTCTCATCAATAATTTTATTGCAAATGTTGCAGTGCTAATATCAGAGGTGCCGTAGAAGGTGCCATCAGTTATACAATACATGAAGTAATTAGCTGTTCATGTTGAAGGCACAAGTTATAGTTACCTTAGGGAGTGAGTTATGGTAGCTTAAAATAACTAACTATAACTGCTTAATTCCTATAGGTAAGTATGAGTAAATTCAGAACCTAACTATAATGTCTCTGTAACCTTTGTTTTTTTCAGTGAATTTCAACGTTTCTTTAACAAAAAATAAATTTGATTACTATACGTTAATCCAACCGCCACTGCACACAGCCTTTGGCCATGCACGGCGGGGGTTGACAGCAAGGCCTGGCCTGTGGCCAGGCCCTGCAGCCAAGCCCTTATAACCAATCAACCTTGTGCCGCACACAGCCTTTGGCTATGCGCAGTGGGTTTTGACTACAGGGCCTGGCTCTGTCAGTGGATCTGTCAGTGGGAGTGTCTGAGTGGGCCTGAAAGTGGGTGTGGTGTCTATGAGTGGGTCTGAATGGGTGCATAAGTATCTGAGTTAGTGTGTGTGAGGGGGTGCCTGCGTCTCTGAGTGCATGTGTGAGTGAATGAATTAGTGTATAAACAAGTCTGAATTTAAAAAAAAAAATTTTCTTATTCGTGATTAATCTTGCTTAATCTAAGTATCGTGCATGATGAAGAAAAATCCTTTAAACCCATAATTTGACCCTCCAAAACCCGATATGACACTCCTGGGGTCAGTGTACCTCCACCTTAGTTTAGTCCTGATGAAGCACCAAGAGATCCAGTTGGACGTTGGGAGGCGTGAAACATGTTGAATTTCTGAGTGGAGAAAGTAATTGCTTTCTGGCCACTCCTTCCTTAGAGTGAAGGACCATTATCTCCACAACTCTATTTGTGTTTTTAATCTTGACCAGCACTTCCATACACTAATAAATGTGGCTTCAAGGGAGTGTCAGAGCCAATTTTAATATTTTCCTTTCTCTCCAGCTTTTTTCTGCTCTTTGGGCCAGATGGATCAAAGCTTTTTGCATTCGCAAAGGGTGTGAATGCCCGTTTGCTAATGCAAAAAGCCCATTCAGAATGTATCAAAGGCATTCTGAATGCAATTTCAAGGAATCGCTAAAATAGCGATTCCTTAAAATTGCGACCCTGTTTAGAGAGTCACAAATTGCAACTCTCTAAATAAGAAATCGCAAATAGGGAATCCTTATTTGCGATTTCTAAAGCACGTGTATGAAGCAATTCCTTAATGCGAATTGGGCATTAAGGAATCGCTATTACCACCAAGTTGAACTTGGTGGTAACCATGTGCAAATTTTAAAAATTTATTTAAAATGCATTTTTATAATTTACATGTAAAGCACACATGCCCTTTTGGCATGCGTGCACCTTACATGTTGTTAAAAAATGTTTTGGGGTGCAGCAGAGGGGGGCCTTAGGCCCCCAGCACCCTGGATTTAGCATTTCCCAAAATTGTGAATTACACTTAGGAATTCGCAATTTGGGACATGCAAAATATTTGCAAATATGGGCCGACAAATGGGGGCCGGTATCGCAATTTGCGATTCGGTAATAGCATTTGCGATTTTTAAGAAATCGCTATTACCGAATCGCAAATATGATACATTACATTTTGCAAATCAGAAATAGCGATCTCTTAAAAATCACTATTTCCGATTTGCAAAAGGCTTTTTTCATACATCTAGCCCTTTATCTCTTTTCAAAATTCTGGAAAAGGGGCCCCCACAAGGGTCCTGTCAGACAGTGCAGTGCCAGTCTGACGTGGAGCAAGCCCGATGATGATAAATGAGGGCCTTTGCTTCTGAATTGACACGCACCTGAAACATCTATAAGTTTCTTTGTATTGTTTTGTCTTTTTTTTGGAACAGTGTACTGTGTTAATATATATATGTAGAAAAGATCCTCTGATGTGCCGAGGAGGATTTGTAGACTCATGAATATGTGTCCACTGAAATGAAAAATTCAGAGTGAATTTATTTGTTAAAGTGCAAATGAAATCGTTCAGTTGTGCCTTAATTCGATTCCACAACTACATGCAATTAAAATAGTTTTTAACAACTTTATATCTCAAAAAGACAAACTAGACTAAAGGAGAACTGGTGGAATATTCTTAATGAGCAAACAATTCAAGAAAATATTTGCAGCTGTAGGCTACTATAAGACTAAGCATGAATGAAAGAAGTTATTCATGTGCCAGAAAAAAACCCTCATGACTGTTAATGAAGTATTAATAAAACATGACAGGACATATTAAATTTATCTTTGTGAAAAATAATCAGATTAATCCCTCAGTTATGCTTCAAGCCTTTCCGCAGTGCCCTCAACATCTGAAGAAAAACTATTGGATAAACAGTTTTGAAGAAAAATATGTTTTAAGGAACAAATTTATGGAAGTGATACAAGCAATTTTTATTGCAGTAAAGAGAATCTCCAAATAAAATTTGTGAAGGTTAAATCGTCTTGCTTCAGATGTCTCAAAAAAGGTGTGAATGAAAAGTGTGGAAATGCTCTATTCATAAATAGAAGAAACATTTTGAAAATATCACTTTTTGGTTTTGCCTGCACAACGCTTGTGGTTATAAATAGGGCAAGTATTAAAAAAGGGGCTTACAGCCTACTCATTACTTAACATCGGTTGGCTTGCTTGTGGCTCTCATTTCTTTGCTTTCTATTGGTTATAGGATTTCCTGTCTCCCTTCATCTTCTTTCATGTGTTTGTGCTTTCTGTGGAGCACGGACCAAGTATCTCATCATTTTGAAGTCATCATCCGCTGCTATCCTTAATGGCACTCTTTTTAACTTTGGTATGTTGGTTTTCTGACTGAAACCCGGTCTGCCGCCTTGGTGGTCCAACCGCCAGATTTCGATGTCGGCAGTCCCATAGGCGAATGCACACCCGAGTGCCTCCGACTCCACCAGAGATTCCCATTTGCCACGACGACACCATAGAAAAAAAGGAGTGGCTGGTGGCAGGACTCGAGCCACACTTACAGCCGTGCAGATTTGGATGTGCCTTACCGCCAAGCAAGAAGTGGCAGTCCGACCGCCAGTTCTGACTTGGCAGATTGGAAGAGGGTTGCAAACTCACCTTTTTTCCAGATTCGACTTCCGTTTCAGGCTGGACATGATTGGACAGGACCCTCTGTCACTGCTGCTACAGGAAAATGGAGAAAACACAACCCTCCCATCTCTGGACATGAAGGGAGGCAACCTGCATTTTCTGTGTATGTTGAGGGGTCACTGCACATGAGCTGTGGACTACTGCAGACATATAAATGTTACAGTAACTATTTAAATTACTGTGATATGCATATGTTTGGGAGACAATTGTGTCAGACATGGATGGGGACACACTGGTACACAACACATATCTCACACATGCACAACTGTCATTATGTGTCAGTATTCATTGCCAAATTAATGCTGGCATCACAATGATTAAACAATCACACATGTCAACTGTGTCCGTGTGTGCACCTTGCAAGGGTGCATGTACCTGTCATGTTGTGCATTGAGTTGTGTGTGTGGCTCAGTACATGTATGTGTGTGTGTGCGATGCAATTGGAGGTTTGAGGTGGAGGGAGGTGTACAGGGTGATATGGTTGCATCAGTATGTGTGCCACTTGCATATGACATAGGTGTTGTTGTGTACATTGTGTTGTGTTGCTGTGTACAACATTCAGGTGAGTATTGTTGTGTGGCAGTCATTGTTATGATGTGTATAGTTGTGCACGTGTATTTGTGTAGATGACTGTGTAGTTGTGCTGGTTGTTGTGGTTGTGTCATGTGTGTGTACAGCATCAATAGAGTGTGTATGTTGTGTCATGGAAGTATGGCAATGTGTGTTTTTGACATGTATGTGTTGTGTTATGGTGGAATGGCAATGGATAATGGTGTGTATTTGATATGCTGTGCCGTGCATGATGTATGGGGCACATATGGCAAGGGTACAGTGTGTCTGCGTCACTTACCTTTATTCCTCTCTATACCTCTACTGACATTGTCCGATGTCCATTGGGTCCTGCACTGTCTTTCCTCCGTCAGCAAACTGCTACTAGTACACCCCCTGCAGGACTGTAACATCTAAATACGGTGGGCGGAACAGCGTGGATATGACGGTCTTCTTGGGTCCGCCGCTGTGGCAGTTTGACGGTAACACCATCAAGATCTAAATCAGGCCCTAAGTGTATAAGTAGATTTGGGACATAAAATATACTCCTGTTAAAGATCTGTGAATAAAATCACTATGTAAATTGTGAATTAGTATGATGCTTTGCTTCAGGGACGTCTATTGCAGGTCCAGGAGAACACAATCCATGAAAGATTTTAAGGAAAACCCTAACATACTAAAATAGGTTCAATTAAGATTAGTTATGTGTAAATTCGTTTTCTTTGGACACCTTGAAAACCTGGAATAAAAACCATTCTTCTGAGCGTATGTGAGTAGCCGGAGTTTCATATAAATATTTTAATATGTAATCGGAAAAATGGCACATTTACAGGTTTCTGAAACCTGGTTAGCAGAACAGAACGGTGATAAAATGATCAAAATATGGAAAATGTGAGAAGCCAAATATGATGAAATGGTAATCAGCAGACTGTATACCAGCTCTCACAATTAAATTGTTTTAGGACACTTCACTGAAAGTCAGTGTTGTATTTCCAATTATCCACATCTGATCTGCTGTGTGTTTATTCATGGTAATGGTATCCATCACTAGTGTTAATAACCCAAAACAACTATTGCAGGCTTTGTAAACTTAGTGTTTTCCAAACAGTGTGTGAGCCTGTGTCACAACAATATAAGAATGGACGGTAAATTTTGGATAAGCCTCTGTCTTGTAGAATGCTGCTGTTTTGGTAACTTACACCACGGAGACACTCAGGGCAAATAATTAACGAAATTAGGAAGGTGAGACAGAAAACACGAAAGCTGGAGCAACACTGAAACAATGTAATTTCAGGTCAGACCACCACCAAATCCTCTTTTGATCATGTAGTTGAAACAAAGTGTAAAAGCAGCTGAATGCTGGCGGTAGCTGTTGCAGGGAATACATTAACATACTTGAAAGGAAGTGATGTGGAAAAACGCAAGCATGAAACCTGCCACATTTTAAACATTCTTTCTAGCCTAGTACCATGGAAAGGTGAAACAGAGGAGACGTGAAAATACATTTGTAACAAAATATGCACCTCATGAAATACAGTTTGCGAGGAAATCGGAGATGGGTAACAACACCCACAGCAAGCAATCACAGAAGGTACACGATGAACATCTGGGAATTCGGATTTCTCAAAAATGAGCTCAGGCTTGATACTTTGGCAAGGAAACTGAAGTAGTAAAATCTGGAAACATGGGGCTCCAAAGGTGTGAAGAAAATAATGTATTTTGAGCGCCAACAAAGTGAAGGGATATTTGTGCAAAATTGTCTTACATTTGCAAGATTAAAGATTTGTAAATACAATAAAGTAGCTGAAGCTTACTCAGATTCGATCGCCTCACTCTACCGAGCAAGCGACACAACAATAGACAAGACCGTAGCGTGCATATCAAATGAATTACTTAACACAGCAAAATGGCCATAATTATAACTATGGGGATAGTTCCATATCGGGTGCATAATACTTTTTACAGTTAAACATAATTCCATATATGCTGTGCTATTTACCCAGAAGTTTTCAACAGGTAAAACCAGGTAAGTATCTTGTTAGCAAGTGGAGAAAAATCAAGTTTTCCTACCCTGGTACGCATTCCACTTATGTATGCGCTAACCGGACTTTTTAACTATAGGTGTGCAAGTCAGAATTTCAAGCTATTCACCAACTTTATTTATCTCAGGTTTTCTCTGAAGAAAACCTGAATAGGTAGCTCAGAGTATGCCATATGCAGCTGGGCAAAACACATGCCATTAGCACATGGGCTACTGCTGTCCAAGATGAAGTCTTATTTTGGGTGTAAATTTACCCTCGTAGATAGCCTCACGGTTCTAATAAGAGTCCATAAATGAGATCAAAGTTAGGTCTGTAAACATAACACTTCTAAAATTGCCATTCATGTTAAGCATTTTTAGTGCATAGAAGCATGTGCCTGATGTACAAAAACCGGTTGCAAGTTTCTGTGAATAGGTTAGTTTGCAAAATCCTCATTCAGAGTGGGTTGAAATCTGACCTACCTCATGAATAATAATGAGATCGTTTGCAAGTTACTTTTATTAGAAGCAATTACAGGGAGGGGTGGCCTGCTGGAGGGGATGGGTGCAGAGGGGACACAATGCCTGTATTTGCATTTAAATAACGTTTTTTTATTGGTGTGTGTGAGTATGTGTGTGTGTGTGGGGGGGTGAGGTCCTGCACTTAAAGTTTACTTTTCTAAAACTTTTCCCTGAGAGTTGGCGGTCGTCTCTTGAATCACACGCTACTGCCCAAAAAAAACCTTTAAAAAAATTCACAGTGGGGAAGGGGTTCTCTACTACTACTACCTTCTCAGCTCAGGATAGTTGGAGAATGGTCCCTCAGAGTCAAGACAGCAGTATGTGTTCTTGGAGAAGGCAGTGGTGAGAAGCATGTTTTGGAATGTCCTGCTGATACTCAAAGAGTACAAGCCGTTGCAACCTTGTAATCAAATAACAAATACTGTTTAGGTCATATGGGGCAATATAGCTTACACAATGGAAATCATAAACTTCCTGTCGACACTGACTCCCATTCATAACATCAAAGGTTGTGCACCCTTCTAAAGGTAATACATACAAGACCCGGTAACAAGCCAAATGTACGATACTGGTAGACCTTTAGGATGCAGAACAGGATACAACATTTGAGGACTGTATTTGAAAAGAGGTGAAAACATTTGTTAAAGAAATTGGGATATCTTGTCATTAAGGACCCAAGCGTGAAAGTGCGTGGTTTAACACCAGATATGTGGGATCAGAATGAAGAATGGTTGCAGATTTTTCAACTGTTGGCAGAGGCAAAATCATTGATAACAAGGCATTGTAAATAGCAAATTGCCCCTTCCTTTGCTATTTAATACACTGACACACCTGGAACATGATGGTGAAGGAAACAATAGCAGAAGTCTTCCAGTGAATTTGGTATTATACTATGTGGGGAAAGAAAGAAGAGAGGTTACATGCCCAACCATTATTGGGACCTTTACTCTTGTTTGACTGAACCTCAGAGTACTCTGAAATGAAAAATAAACAAAAAAATGCATTCAAGCACCTTATCAAATTCACCTTACACCACAGGTTTGAGACAGTGTAGTGTTTGGGGATAAAGGTGTACACCATAATCATAAGGTTTTTAAAGAAAATACCAAATTCTTATAATTAGTTGCCATGATTGCTACTAATCTACAGATTGCCTGTAAAGATGTTAGTACTGTTGTTGGTGGATGGTACTACCCTATAATAAGAACATAGGTGTGATTATTGCTTTAGATTTGAACACAACACTCTGGATTACTGTTTGAGTAACCTTGCCCACAAAAAGTAATGGCAATGATTTTCTTAAATGGATCCCTACAACCAGCATGTGCAATCCAGTCCAAACTATGTTTCAAGAGAATCAATCTTCAGATACCTGAGCACAGAGTAGAAGGAAGTTTGTTTCTTCCTCTTCTTAGCTGCAGCTCTTTGATGTGAAACAAGCATGGAAGACTGGTGCTGTTGCATCCGAAGGGCTGCAACTGGAACTACCTGGAAGTTTAATCTAAAATATGTTATTCTCTCTCAATGTCTGTACCAGGTGTTCACCATGGTTCTTCACGATGCCTGGTACAGGCTTTGATAATGCTTGACATCCGACAATGAAGAGGAACAGTTGCATCTTTGCTCTATGGAACACTAGGTGCTGGTCTGGAATTCCAAGATACCAGAGAAAAGGTGAGATTAATCCTTCTAGCTTGTGCTGTACGATCTGTCCATGCCTTTTATCACAGTGGACCATTCCCTCCACTTAGGCCTTTGGGCAGAGGGTAATGATGGACCAGTCATCTTGTCTTTGCTGGCACTAGGTTGAGGCACAACTCTGGGGTGCAAAGAGCACCTTAGACCCATTTAATGTTTAAGATTTTTTAAACATAACTCAAAGATACTGAAGTCTAGGCGCAGGTGGAATTTATTCAATGCCACATCATTTATGTAATTTCAGGAATGAAGCATTATGTAAAATGATGCCATTGGATGTACTTTCATGGAAAAATCTTACTGCAAGCATTGTTTGTTTTTACTTCTGTGCTTTTTTTTGTTACTGCGAAATGTGCCATTGTGATGCCTGCCATACTAAAATATAGCACTAAATGACGTTTACATTTCATGTGATTATGAATATGCTTACCAAGATTTTGTGTTAATTAAACAAAAGCAAATTTGGCAAATTTCGCACATCCCATACTCAGGATTAGTTAGTGAAATCTCTTTTCTTACATTAATGCTATGTAGATGTATATGTGGGAAAACAGACATGGACCAGTTAGTGGCTGATTTTTTTTAAACATAGTAGCAACAAGTGAAAGGATCTTAGGCAGATGTGTTCTCCTAGTAGTTGAGCACCATCTGAAATTCCTGACATGCTCTATCAACCCTGATCAGACCTTTTTTTAATCAGAAAAGTAAAGAATTTGGGAAACACTTAGGACAATTAGCTTGATTTGAATGCTCAGGTGGTTGCTTTGATTTAAAGTGTATACTTCATGCTATACAAATAGAAATCTGTTTTGCCATACAGGCTTGGGTCGTTATATAGTTTGGGTGTGGATGCCTTTGTCAAAGCACCACTGGATTATGGCAGAGCACTGAATTTAGATCTCCCGGGCTACAAGATGTGCAATCTGGTGACCATCAAGAATGATGCTGCTTGTCTGGTTACACTAAGAAAAGCAAAAGTGATAAATATATTGCTTCAATTAACCTCAGCCACTGGGAATTACTCTTGGTCGCAATCCAGTCCATTTAATGTGCTAGACACATTCCCCAGACCTTAGAGCTAAAGTTCAGTGTAGCCAAAGACTTTTGCCTTCTTCAAAATGCCCAAAGAGTCATTCCAGTCCACTAACCAGTGCCAGGCATAAATATGGCACCTCTAGGCACCCACCTCAGAACACATGCTGGACCTACGGAAGAAGACTGAACCTTCTGCCTGTCC